>NW_026647146.1:0-300000 GCF_950295315.1 Erinaceus europaeus | reverse complement strand
CCACAAGACCTGATTACAGCAGAAACATAGAAACCATATGCTGAGAAACAGAGGGCTGCTTCAAAAATTCCCTAACCCTTCAGGGTCCAAGGAAATTAAGATTTCCGGAAAAAGAAAACAAACACATACGTATTGTAGCTTACACTAGAAAAAGGAGGGAAGTTCTGGGCTATGATAATTACAATAAGGATGCTGATAGAAACACGATTAGAGGGAGTCAGGCTGTAGCACAGCGGATTAAGCGCAGGTGGCGCAAAGCACAAGAACTGGCATAAGGTTCCCGGCTCGAGTCCTGGCTCCCCACCTGCAGGGGAGTCGCTTCACAGGTGGTGAAGCAGGTCTGCAGGTGTCTATCTTTCTCTCCTCCTCTCTGTCTTCCCCTCCTCTCTCCATTTCTCTCTGTCCTATCCAACAATGACAACTTACAACAATAAAAAAACAACAAGGGCAACAAAAGGAATAAATAAATAAAATAAATATTTTTTAAAAAGTTAAAAAAACATGATTAGAAATGCTACTGGAAGCTTCTATTATTTATAATTTTATTGAATCCTGCTCCAACTATATCGCCAATTATTTCTGAAAAACTAGGCTGTTATAAATGTGTAATTCTGAATTAAGGTCAAATACATAGGTCAACAATTCTAAAAATGACATATATATAAATATATATGTATATATATGTATGTATATCTTTATTATAAACTCTGAGTGATACTGGCATGGAAATGAGGAGACAGAATATGGCTTGTGTCAGAAAGACTTACAAACTGAGGCTCCAGTAGCCTAGGAGAAATCGCCAACACAACAAACCAGAGCTCAGCAGTGCTCTGGTAACTCTCTTTGTATATCTGGGCCTGTCAGTAAAATAAGTATATAAGTAAAATATAAATGAGTGAAGACAGAGTGTATGAGAGCATGTGAGAGTTAGAGACAGAGAAGGCGAGAAGAGAAATGCATGAGTTGGAAAGAGACCAGAATTCAAAAACCTCCTACACTGTGTTCATCGATGACAGGTTCTAACCTGGCTTGTAGAGATTATAAGGCAGCAGCTCTCATGCCCACAGAACCCAGACAGCCCCAGCCTTCACCATATGCTGTACTACCAGACCTGACATTAATGTGTGTGTGTGTGTGTGTGTGTGTGTGTGTGTGTGTGTCTGTTTGTCTGTCTGTCAGTGTGTATCTGTGTGTGCTCTGAGCTCAACTATAGTAGTCTCACAGCATGGGTGTCAAGGTAGCCAGCCTCACCTGCAACTTATGTGCAGAGAACCTAGCTGGTCAGGGCAAGCCAGCTAGCCCAGATTCTGGCTAAGGAAGAATGCATATGCAAAGGGACTCTCATGTCTAGCTCTCCTGATTTCCCCATTCAATCCCATGCCTCACTATTATCCAAACACTGCCAATGGGGTAGCTGGGGCACCTTTAGAATTCAGGGGCATAAGCCTGTCCAGTCATATTTGGCTCCTACTCAGCCTCCAGGCTCTCAGTCCACTGCTCAGGGCAGCAGATTACTAGCGTGGAAAGAACCCAGAAAGCGCTGTGTTTCAACATAGATGGGAAATTTGTTTGACCAAACAATAGTGGATGAACCCGGCCACTTAAACATACCATTTGCGTCCAGCTAAGGCAATTGCTGCTGTGGCCTCACAATCCCTGATCATGGTGTACTGGTGTCCACTCATCACACTCAAAGAGATTCCCAGAAGTACGCATGCATGAGTGTCCCATACAAAGTCGCTCTACTTGCAGGAAGCACAAACTCCCTGGGCCCTTGCTATGGAGAGACAAAAGAAAGATGGATGACTCCATTGGCTGAATTCGGAGCTTCCAGTGGAGATCACAGCACTGCACCTCACCTGAGGGCCTGGCTGCTGCTTATGAAGCCAATTGGAAATACCTGTTACCACTTGGGCACTGGTGTGGCCATCGGTACCACAGATCCTTTACATTTGGCCCAATAGAGGGAAAGCACAATGTGTGTGCCAGGGGGATAGAGTTTCACTTCTCTTGACCTGAGCTCTCATGGAATAAGGACAAGGATGCAGTGCAGGAAATTGAGGAGGGCTGCATTAAGACTGAGTGTCAGCCACAGGGCCCTGGAGAATAGGAGTCAAGCTCAGAGGGCCTGGACAGCTACAGCTGGAGATGGACATATGCCTGTTAACTGCAGCAGGAACACTGTCTCCTCAGTTCCCCTCTGTACTACGCCATATGCAAGAGACTAAATAATCCAAATGGCAAAGAAAGGAAAATTTCAACACCAGGAAGACCGAATTCACGATGCATGCACTGACTTCCACAAAGGGTCTAGAGAAGGAGGCACGCATAGACAGTCAGAGAGACAGAATGACAGTGACTGAAAAGGACAGAAATTCTGGCCCTAGGTTGATCAGTGCCAGAGCACTGAAGACAAACCCTCCTTGCCCATGCATACTTCTTACAAGTAGCATTGCTATTTTATGTTTGTGAGGAAAGGTTACACTTAGAACATCTAGGTCTTAACCCACTCTGAGAAGCAACACTTGCCCTGCATCCCACTCTCCAAAACTTCCCTTGCCTCTCCAAATTGGAAGTAATTTTAGTGATGCTCCAGCCAAGATGCAGGCTGGCGTATTGCAACTCCCTGGTCCAGCCTCA
The DNA here is from genome assembly GCF_950295315.1 of Erinaceus europaeus. NCBI lineage: Eukaryota > Metazoa > Chordata > Mammalia > Eulipotyphla > Erinaceidae > Erinaceus > Erinaceus europaeus. The sequence goes on along the minus strand of NW_026647146.1, from coordinate 297,360 downwards.
GCCTGTCCTGTGTGCAGGGAACGGAACTATGTCTATTTCTTATTTTATTTAAAGTTTTGGGATAGGATCTGTGGACAAAAAGAGCAAGAGGGAAGTACATATTTGGCAGCTGTAGTTACTGCTGAGCGAGATTTGTAGAGTGACAAGAGGTATACCAATGGCTATGTGAGATGTCTCTCATGACTGTGGTTCAGAAGGGCCATGTGTATCTGCATTACTACCCTAATCCTGAGCTGTGCAGGTCTCTAGCTAAAATATATTTTCAGACCTCTACATGTTATATATATATATATATATATATATATATATATATATATATATATATATAGAGAGAGAGAGAGAGAGAGAGAGAGAGAGAGAGAGAGAAAGACACTGATGTAGTAATTTTCTACAATGGATTAGATATGACATTCAGACAATTGATGGCTAACACCTGGAGAGAAACTGTGCATCAGGAAAAGAATTGTCCAAAGGAGTAAAATCTGCAAATCATTAGCTAGATGCAGCTCCAGCGGGACCAAGCAAAAAAGGCTTGAGAAGGAACTCATCTAGGAGACTCTCCACATGGACACGCACCACAAATTTCCTAGTCTGGCAACACACACAGGGCAGCTGCTAGTTCATTTTGGAAGCCTCAGGGCAAAAACCTCTCTCTCTTCAGTATCTTTACATCTGAAAAGAAAAAAAAGTGACCAAGGGCCAAGGAGAGCTACAATGGTGTCAATATTGAGATGTAAATCAGAATGTGCCAAGTGTTTTGCACAAAATCACCTTTGCCACAGTGATTCTGTTGTTCCCTCTATATCCCTCACACACACACACACACGACACACACACAAACACACACAAACACACACTCTCACAGTGACAGACAATTCCACAGAGGCACAGGCACAAACGGTATTATACACATGTGCACTGGACAACTTCTGCAAGGCAGGGCCCTGGGCTGAACCCTGCTTCGCACTTCCTGGAAGGACGCCCAGCCTTTTAAGGCCAGCTTTGAGCTCCCATTGGTGGGCTTCCTTCAGAAGGCTGCTCTCTGAGTCCTGCCCTCGCAACTCCTCCTCTGTTCTCATTGGCCAGCTCTTGGTTCACGCCCCTGAGGGTTATGTTCTCTATGAATACACACTTGGTTCACGCCCCTGAGGGTGATGTTCTCTATGAATACACACTGGGCCCTTCCCTCAGGCTCAGTGGGCACGGGCTCTTAGACTCGCCCCCTGGGACTGTCTGTCTTCCTCTGAAGGCCCTGTTTCTGCCAACACGACCCACACAGCTCCTGTCTGGACACGCCCTTAGGACACTGCCTGCTTGCGCTAGGCTGGCCATGCTCTTGGGGCACACCCAGAAACACTGTCTCCACTCTCGTAGCCCAGTGCCTCAGGGCACATGACCCATGGAGCCTTAGTCCCACACTGGTGCTTCCCTCTTGTGGACACCCAGCAGAATGCATCTGAGCACAGGGATTCACAAGCTCCCAGTAGAGTCATCCCAGACAAAGAGAGAAACCCCTTCCACTTGCAAAGCCAAATGGGGCATCCCCCACCCCACAGGAAAGAACAGATGTCTAGGGCACTCTACGTCAATTTTAACCTTGCTGTCCATGGGCCACAAATCCCAGAGTTCTCCTCATTCCACAGAATCAATACACTCAACTATGGGCTTTGCTGCCACCTTGTGTACACACAGCAGAATGCAGCTGAGCTCCCCCATGCTTGTCCTCTTTGAGTCTAAGCAGAAAATTACACACAGCATGGGAATAGCAAAGGAAAGAACCCATCTGAGGACCACCTGGGAGAATGCACAACAGTGTCCAGAATATCCAATGTGCCATTCATATTTGAAAAACCACTTGTGCAGTGGAAACTTCCTTTGTCATAGCACAACCCAGTTCCTAAGACCCTGCGTCAGGAATAAAGAAACAACAGTGGTAATCATAACTGAAACCCACTTATGTACACATACACACACATACCCTCCCACAGAGATGCACACACTTTTCCCTGAAATAACTTGGACTGGGGTTGCTGTTTTGCACTCAAGTAAAAGGTCAAAGTTTCATAGGTGGAGGGGATAAGTGTTAAGTTTCTGGCATATGAAGGTGAGAAGTGCCTAGAGAAGATCGATAGTTACATGGACAACCAAGGGAGCTTGGGTTTGAGGCACAGTTGGTCGAGATGCCAGGGAACTACGTGGAAGCCCAGGAACCCGTTTTGAGCCCCTGGTCACCACTTACCCAGCTAGGGAAAAGCTGGGCTAGTGTCAAATCAGAACTTCAGCTGTCTCTCTGTCTCTCTTCCTACTTGGGCCCTGCTCTCTCAATTTATGATTGTTTCCACTTCCTCAATAAGAAAGTTACAAATGATGTACAGATATACAGGGAAAGTGGGAAAAATTACCCCCCTGCCCACTATTATATGTAACAGTTGACTGTAAAGCATTCACCCCCCAAGAAAGAACAGATTAAATATTTGTGAAGTTAAAAAAATTGTAGTTTAAATAGTGAACATTCTTTAGAGCCATGCAATACTAATCCATTGTGCATTGGATGTCACTGTCAAAAACAGTGCAGTAGTAGTTGTAGTAGTGTGTAGTATCTGCAAAAGGAAATGTATTGTGTGTCAAAAGTTCCCTTCAATTATAAGAGAAAATCTATCAGACAGAAGAAATGACCCCTCATGTGATATGGGACTAAATAAATAAATAAATATGCAAATAAATGGGGATGATTGAAGGAGGATTTGAAAAAAATAAAAACAAAAACCACAGGAAGACCTGATTACAGCAGAAATATAGAAAATGTCTGCTGAGAAACAGAGGGCTGCTTCAAAACTTCCCTGAAACTTCAGGGTCCAGGCAAATTAAGAATTCCCTAGAATGAAAAGAAAGCCATACGTATTGAAGCTTACACAAGAAAATGGAGGCAAGTTCTGTGCTATAATAATTACAATGAGGATACTGATAGAAAGGCTACTGAAAATGCTCCTGGAAAACTTATAATTTATAATTGTAGTGAATCCTGCTCCAACTATGTGACCAATTATTTATGAATAAGTAGGCTGTTATAAATGTGGTAATTGTGCATTAAGATCAAATAAAAACGTCAACAATTCTAAAAATGACTGATATATATGTATATATATGTACATATATGTATGTGTATATTTATTATAAACTCTGAGGGATACTGGCTGGCTATGCGGAGACAAAGTATGGCTTGAGTCAGAGAGACTTACAAAGCTGAGGCTCCAGAAACCTAGGTGAAATCGCCAAAAAAACAAGCGACTCTCTTTGTATATCAGGGCCTGTCAGTAAAATAAGTATATAAGTAAAATATTAATGAGTGCAGACAGAGAGAGTGAGAGCCTGTGAGAGTCAGAGACAGAAAAGGCAAGAAGAGAAATAGAAGAGTGGGAAAGAGACCAGAAGTCAAAAACCTCCTACACTGTGTTCATACATGACAGGTTCAAACCTGGGTTATCTAGATTGTAAGGCAGAAGTCTCACATCCACAGACCCCAGACCACCCCAGCCTTTACCATATGTGTGTAGTATTTAAGACACGAAATGTATTGTGAGTGTAAACTTCCCTTCAATTATAAGAGAAAAATTTATCAAGCAGAAGAAATGACCCCTCATGTCATATAGGACTAAATAAATAAATAAATATGCAAATAAATGGGGATGATCTAGGAGGATTTGAAAAAAATGAAAAATAAAAACAAAAAGCACAAGAAGACCTGATTACAGTAGAAAATGGAAACCGTCTACTGAGAAACAGAGGGCTGCTTCAAAAATTCCGAGACACTTCAGAGTCCAGGGAAATTAAGATGTCAGGAGAATAAAAAGAAACTCATATGTACTGAAGCTTACACTAGAGAAAGGAGGCAAGTTCTGTACTATGATAATTACAATAAGGATGCTGATAGAAATGCTATTAGAAATACTACTGGAAGGTTCTATTATTTATAATTGTATTGCATCCTGCTCCAACTAGGTGGCCAATTATTAATGAAAAAGGAAGCTGTTATAAATGTGTGAATTCTGATAAAGATCAACATAGGACGACAATTCTAAAAATGACAGATATATATATGTATATTTATATATACATATATGGATGTATATATTTATTATAAAGTCTGAGAGATACTGCCATGGATATGAGGAGACAGAATATGGCTTGTGTCAGAGAGACTTACAAAGCTGTGGCTCCAGTAGACTAGGTGATATCACCAACAAAACATGCCAGAGCTCAGCAGTGCTCTGGTAACTCTCTTTGTATATCTGGGCCTGTCAGTAAAATAAGTATATAAGTAAAAATCAATAAGTGAATACAGAGTGTGTGAGAGCATGTGAGAATTAGAGACAGAGAAGGCGAGAAGAGAAGTAGATGAGTTGGAAAGTGACCAGAAGTCAAAAGCCTTCTACACTGTGTTCATTGATGACTGGTTCAAACCTGGCTAGTAGAGATTGTAAGGCAGCAGCTCTCATGCCCAGAGACCCCATACAGCCCCAGCCTTCACCATATGCTGACCTGAGGACATAATACTAAGGAATCCCTCCAGGAGCTAGCAGGCTGGCAGACCTCCTGACCCCGGGATAGCTGTGCTCCTAGTTGGGCGGCCCTTCTGGCCAGAGGTGAGAATATTCCCTAGATACAAGAAAGAACTTCAGGTTTCAAAAGGATTTGAAACCCCATGAGGAAATTGGAAAAGACATTGCACAGCCATCAAAACACTCTCTTTCTGAACCATAAAAGCTTCCGTTTTGCGAGGAAAGTATGGACACTGGTGTGGCCATCAGTACCACAGATCCTTTACATTCGGCCCAATAGAGGGAAAGCACAATGTGTGTGCCAGATGGATAGAGTTTCACTTCTCTTGACCTGGGCTCTTATGGAATAAGGTCAAGTGTGGTGTAGGCAATTGAGGAGGGCTGCATTTAGGCTGAGTGTCAGCCTCAGGGCCCTGGAGAATGGGAGTCAAGCACAGAGGGCCTGGACAGCTGCAGCATGAGATGGACATATGCCTGTTAACTGCAGCAGGATCGCTTTCTTCTCAGTTCCCCTCTGTACTACGCCACATGCAGGAGACTAAATAATCCAAAGGACAAAGAAAGGAAAATTCCAACTCCAGGAAGACCGAGTCTTCAATGCATGCACTGACTTCCAGTAAGGGCCCAGTGAGGAAGGCACATAAAGACAGTCAGAGAGATAGAATGACAGAGACAGAAAAGGACTGAAATTCTGGCCCTCTTTTGATCAGTGCCAGAGCAATGAAGACAAAACCTTCATGCGCATGCATACTTCTTACGAGTGGCATTGCTATTTTATGTTTTTGAGGAAAGGTAACACTTAGAACATCTAGGTCTTAGGCACTCTGAGAAGCAACACTTGGCCGGCAGCCCAGTCTCCAAAACTGCCCCCGCCTCTCCAAATTGGTATTTGTCTTAGTGATGCTCCAGCCAAGATGCAGGCTGGCTTATTGCATCTCCCTGGGCCAGCCTCAGCCTGTCCTGTGTGCAGGCAACTGCGCTATGTCTATTTCTTCTTTGATTTTCAGTTTTGGGATAGGACTCAGTGGACAAAATGTGCAAGAGGGAAGTAGATGATTTGTCAGCGTTAGTTTGTGCTGAGAGATATTTGTAGAGTGATAAACGATATGGCTCTGTGAGATGTCTCTCATGACTGTGGCTCAGAAGGGCCAGGTGTATCCACTTTACTACCCTAATCCAGAGCTGTGCCAGTCTCTAGCTAAAAAATATTTTCAGACCTCTACATGTTACATATATACATATATATATATATATATATATATATATATATATATATATATATATAGAGAGAGAGAGAGAGAGAGAGAGAGAGAGATTGAGAGAGAGACACTGATGTAGACATTTTCTACAATGGATTAGATATGACATTCAGACAATTGATTGCTAAATCCTGGAGAGAAACTGTGCATCAGGAAAAGAATTGTCCAAAGGAGTAAAATCTCCAAATCATTAGCTATAAGCAGCTCCAACGGGACCGATCGAAAAAGGCTTGAGAAGAAACTCATCTAGGAGACTCTCCACATGGACAGGCACCACAAGTTTCCTAGTCTGGCAACACAAACAGGGCAGCTGCTAGTTCCCAGTTGAAGCCTCAGGGCAAAAACCTCACCATCTTCAGTGTCTCAGAATTCAAAAACCTCCTACACTGTGTTCATTGATGACATGCTCAAACCTCGCTTGTAGAGATTGTAAGGCAGCAGCTCTCATGCCCACAGACCCCAGACATCCCCAGCCTTCACCATATGCTGTACTACCACACCTGACAGTAATGTGTGTGTGTGTGTGTGTGTGTGTGTGTGTGTCTGTCTATCTGTCTGTGTGTGTCTGTGTGTGTTCAGAACTCACCTATAGTAGTCTAAGACCATGGCTGCCAAGGTAGCCAGCCTCACGTGCAACTTATGTACAGAGAACCCAGCTGGTTAGAGAAAGCCAGCTAGCCCAGATTCTGGCTAAGCAAGCATGCATATGTAAAGGGACTCTCATGTGTAAATCTCCTGAGTTCCCTATTCAATCTCATGCCTCACTATCTATCATCCAAACACTGCCAATGGGGGAAGCTGGGGCACCACTCAGAATTCAGGGTTAGCACGCTGTTCAGTCACCTTTGGCTGCATACTCAGACTCCATGCTCCCAATCCACTTCTCAGTGGACAGCAGATTACAAGCCCAGAAAGAACCCAGAAAGAGCTGTGTCTCAACATAGATGGGGACTGTGTTTGACCAAACAATAGTGGATGAACCCAGCCACTTACAACTCCCCTTTGGGTCCTGCTAAGGCAATTGCTCTTAAGGCCTCACAATCCCTGATCATGGTGTCTTGGTGTCCACACATCACACTCAGAGAGATTCCCAGAAGTAGGCATCCATGAGTGCCCCATACAAAGTTGCTCTGCTTGCAGGAAGCACAAACTTCCCGGGCCCTTGCTATGGAGAGACAAAAGGAAGATGGATGCCTCCATTGGCTGAATTAGGAGTTTCCAGTGGAGATCACATCCCTGCCCCTCACCTGCGGGCCTGGCTGCTGCTAATACAGGCAATTGGAAACACCTGTTAGCACTTAGGACCTGAGGACATAATATTCAGGAATCCCTCCAGGAGCTAGCAGGCTAGCAGACCTCCTGACCCCAGGATAGCTGTGCTCCTAGTTGGGAGGGCATTCTGGCCAGAGGTGAGAATATTCCCTAGATACAAGAAAAGAACTTGTGAAAGAACTTGGCTCTGTGAGATGTCTCTCATGACTATGGCTCTGAAGGGCCAGGTGTATCCGCATTACTACCTGAATCCAGAGCTGTGCAGGTCTCTAGCTAAAATATATTTTCAGACCTCTACATGTCACACACACACACACAATGCACACAAACACACACTCTCACAGTTACACACGCACACATCCACAGAGGCACAGGCACAAACGGAGTTATACAAATGCACACTGGACAGCTTCTGCAAGGCAGGGCCTTGGGTGAACTCTGCTTTGCACTTCCTGGAAGCACGCCCAGCCTTATAAGGCCAGCCCTGAGCTCATAATGTCGGGCTTACTTCAGAAGGCCCGCAGACAGGGCAACAGCCATGCTCTGATATGCCAGAGGCCTAGGCCACGTCCAGAACCCCTGCAAGCAATATCATTTGGCAGTGTGCTAGGACACGCCCAGGAGTGTCAAGGCCCCTAGTCAGTGCAACTCCAACGGGACCAATCGAAAAAGGCTCGAGAAGGAACTCATCCAGGAGACTCCCCACATGGACAGGCACCACAAGTTTCCTTGTCTGGCAACACACACAGGTCAGCTGCTAGTTCCCAGTGCAAGCCTCAGGGCAAAAACCTCTCCCTCTTCAGTGTCTCAGAATTCAAAAACCTCCTACACTGTGTTCATTGATGACAGGTTCAAACCTCGCTTGTAGAGATTGTAAGGCAGCAGCTCTCATGTCCACAGAAAGAACTTCAGGTTTCAAAAGGATTTGAAACACCATGAGGCACTTGGAAAAGACATTTCACAGTCATCAAAACACCCTCTTCCTGAACACTGGAAGCTTTCGTTTTGCATGGAAAATCTGGAAACTGGTGTGGCTATCAGTACCACAGATCCTTTACATTTGGCCCAATAGAGGGAAAGAAAGCACAATGTGTGTTCCAGGGGGATAGAGTTTCACTTCTCTTGACCTGGGCTCTCATGGAATAAGGACTAGGATGCTGTGCAGGAAGGTGAGGAGGGCTGCATTTAGGCTGAGTGTCAGCCTTAGGGCCCTGAATAATGGGAGTCATGCACACAGGGTCTGGACAGCTGCAGCTGGAAATGGACACATGACTGTTAACTGCAGTAGGATCGCCACCTCCTCAGTTCCCCACTGTACTACACCTTATGCACGAGATTAAATAATCCAAAGGGCAAAAAAAGGAAAATTTCAACACCAGGAAGACCGAGTTAAAGTTGCATGCACTGACTTCCAGTAAGGGCCCAGTGAAGAAGGCACATAGAGACAGTCAGAGAGACAGAATGACAGTGACAGAAAAGGACAGAAATTCTGGACCTGTGTTGATCAGTGCCAGAGCACTGAAGACAAATCCTCCATGCCCATGCATACTTCTTACAAGTGGCATTGTTATTTTATGTTTGTGAGGAAAGGTTACACTTAGAAAATCTAGGTCTTACCCCACTCTGAGAAGTAACACTCGGCCTGCAGCCCACTCTCCAAAATTGCCCTTGCTTCTCCAAATTGGAATTAGTATTAGTGATGCTCCAGCCAAGATGCAGGGTGACGTATTGCATCTCCCTGGTACAGCCTCAGCCTGTCCTGTGTGCATGGAACTGCACTATGTTTATTTCTTCTTTGATTTATAGTTTTTGGATAGGACTCGGTGGAGAAAAATAGCAAGAGGGAAGTAGATCATTTGGCAGCCGTAGTTTGTGCTGAGAGAGATTTGTACAGTGATAATGGTATAGGAATGGCTCTGTGAGAAGTCTCTCATGACTGTGGCTCAGAAGGGCCAGGTGTATCCACATTACTACCATAATCCAGAGCTGTGCAGGTCTCTAGCTTAAATATTTTCAGACCTCTACATGTTACATATATATCTATATCTATATCTATATCTATATCTATATCTATATCTATATCTATATCTATATATATATATATAGAGAGAGAGAGATAGCGAGACAATGATGTAGTCATTTTCTACAATGGATTCGATATGACATTCAAACAATTGATTGCTAAATCCTGGAGACAAACTGTGCATCAGGAAAAGAATTGTCCAAAGGAGTTAAATCTCCAAATCATTAGCTATATGCAGCTCCAACGGTATTGAGAGAAATAGGCGGGAGAAGGAAGTCATCCAGGAGACTCTCCACATGGACAGGCACCACAAGTTTCCTAGTCTGGCAACACACACAGGGCAGCTGCTAGTTCCCAGTGCAAGCCTCAGCGCAAAAACCTGTCCCTCTTCAGTGTCTTCACATCTGAAAAGAAGAAAACTGACCAAGTTCCAAGGAGAGCTATAATGGTGTCAATATTGAGCTGTAATCAGAATGTGCCGAGTGATTTGCACAAAATCACCTGTGCCACAGTGATTCTGTTGTTCTCTCTGTCTCTACCTGATTCACACACACACACAAACACATAAAAACACACATTCTCACAGTCACACACACGCACACATTCACAGAGGAACAGGCACACACGGAGTTATACACATGCACACTGGATAGCTTCTGCAAGACAGGGCCCTGGGCTGTACCCTGCTTCGCACTTCCTGTAAGCACACCCAGGCTTTTAAGGCCAGCTCTGAGCTCCCATATTCGGGCTTCCCTCAAAAGGCCCGCCCACAGGGTGCCAGCCATGCTCTGATAGGCCAGACGCCTAGGCAACTCCCAGAACCCCTGCCAGCAATATCATTGGCCAGTGTGCTTGGACACGCCCAGGAAGGTCCGGGCCCTTAGTCAGTGATTGGCCAGCGGCCTTGAGCACCGCCAACAAGGCATTGGAGCACGCTCATTGGGCCGCCTCTGGAAGGCCCGCCCACCAGCCACATCAGCTCGACTCTGATTGGCCTGTTGTCCCAGGAACACGCCCCCAGCCAGCCAGAGAATGTGAGAGTTAGAGAAGGCGAGTAGAGAAATAGATGAGTTGGAAAGAGACCAGAATTCAAAAACCTCCTACACTGTGTTCATTGGTCACAGGTTCAAAGCTGGCTTGTAGATATTGTAAGGCAGCAGCTCTCATGCCCACAGACGCCAGACAGCCCCAGTCTTCATCATATGCTGTATTACCAGACCTGACAGTAATGTGTGTGTGTGTGTGTGTGTGTGTGTGTGTGTGTCTGTCTGTCTGTGTTTGTCTGTGTGTGCTCTGAGCTCACCTATAGTAGTCTCAGAGCATTGGTGTCAAGGTAGCCAGCCTCACCTGCTACTTATGTACTGAGAACCTAGCTGGTCAGGGCAAGCCAGCTAGCCCAGATTCTGGCCAAGCAAGAATGCCAGAGAACTATGTGGAATCCCAGGACACCATTTTGAGCCCCGGTTCACCACTTACCCAGCTAGGGAAAAGCTGGGCTAGTGGCAAATCAGAGCTGCAGCTGTCTCTCTGTATCTCTTACTGCTTGGGCCCTGCTCTCTCAATTTATGACTGCTTCCTTCTCCTCAATAGAAAAGTTACAAATGATGTACAGAAATACAGGGAAGGTGGGAAATATTACCCCCATAGCCACTATTACATGTAACTATTGACTGTAAAACTTTCATCCACCAAGAAAGAACAGAATAAATATTTGTGAGGTTAAAAACATTGTAGGTTAAATAGGCAACATTCTTTAGAGCCATGCAATACTAATCCATTGTGCACTGGATGTCACTCTCAAAAACAGTGCAGTAGTAGATGTAGTAGTGTGTAGTATCTGCAAAAGGAAATGTATTGTGTGTCCAAAGTTCCCTTAAATTATAAGAGAAAATCTATCAGACAGAAGAAATGACCCTCATGTGCCATCGGACTAAATATATAAATAAATATGCAAATATATGGGGATGATCTAGGATGATTTGGAAAAATAAAAAAATAATAAAAACCACAGGAAGACCCTAGGTCGACAATTCTAAAAATGACAGATATATATGTATATTTATATATGTATATGGATGTATATCTTTATTATAAAGTCTGAAAGATACTGCCATGGATATGAGGAGACAGAATATGGCTTGTGTCAGAGAGACTTACAAAGCTGAGGCTCAAAAAGCCTACATGAAATCAGCAACAAAACAAGCCAGAGCTCAGCAGTGCTCTGGGAACTCTCTTTGTATATCTGGGCCTGTCAATAAAATAAGGATATAAGTAAAATATTACTGAGTGCAGACAGAGTGAGTGAGAGCCTGTGAGAGTCAGAGACAGAGAAGGCGAGAAAATAAATAGAGGAGTTGGAAATAGACCAGAAGTCAAAAACACCATAGACTATATTCATTCATGACAGGTTCTAACCTGGGTTGTAGAGATTGTAAGGCAGAAGCTCTAATGCCCACAGACCCCAGACAACCCAAGACTTCACAATACGTGTGTAGTATTTGACCCAGGAAATGCATTGTCAGTCAAGAGTTCCCTTCAATTATAGATAAAATCTATCAAGCAGAAGAAATGACCCTCATGAGATACCTGACTAAATAAATAAATATGCAAAAAATGGGGATGATTTAGGAGGACTTGAAAAAATAAAAAATAATGAAAACTAAAACCACAAGAAGACCTGATTACAGAAGAAACAAAGAAACCATCTGCTGAGAAACAGAGGGCTGCTTCAAAAATTCCCTAACACTTTAGGGTCCAAGGAAATTAAGGTTTCTGGAAAAAGAAAACAAACACATACGTATTGAAGCTTACACTATAAAAAGGAGGGAAGTTCTGGGCTACTATAATTACAATAAGGATGCTGATAGAAACACGATTAGAAATGCTACTGGAAGGTTCTATTATTTATAACTGTATTGAATCCTTCTCCAACTATATGTCCAATTATTTCTGAAAAACTAGGCTGTTATAAATGTGGTAATTCTGAATTAAGGTCAAATACATAGGTCGACAACTCAAAAATTGACAGATATATAAATATATATCTTTATATATATATATGTATGTATCTCTTTTTTATAAACTCTGAGTGATACTGGCATGGAAATGTGGAGACAGAATATGGCTTCTGTCAGAAAGACTTACAAACTGATTCTCCAGTAGTCTGGGTGAAATCGCCAACACAACAAGCCAGAGCTCAGCAGTGCTCTGGTACCTCTCTTTGTATATCTGGGCCTGTCAGTAAAATAAGTATATAAGTAAAATATAAGTGAGTGAAGACAGAGTGTATGAGAGCATGTGAGAGTTACAGACAGAGAAGGCGAGAAGAGAAATGCATGAGTTGGAAAGAGACCAGAATTCAAAAACCTCCTAAACTGTGTTCATTGATGACAGGTTCAAACCTGGCTTGTACAGATTGTAAGGCAGCAGCTCTCATGCCCACAGACCCCAGACAGCCCCAGCCTTCACCCTTTGCTGTACTACCAGACCTGACAGTAATGTGTGTGTGTGTGTGTGTGTGTGTGTGTGTCTTTGTGTGCTCAGAGCTCTACTATAGTAGTCTAAGAGCATGGGTGGCAAGGTAGCCAGCCTCACCTGCAACTTATGGACAGAGATCCTAGCTGGTTAGGGAAAGCCAGCAAGCCCAGATTCTGGCTAAGCAAGAATGTACATGCAAAGGGACTCTCATGTCTCCCTCTCCTGAGTTCCCGATTCAATCTCATGCCTCACTATCATCCAAACACTGTCAACAGGGTAAGCTTGGGCACCCCTCAGAATTCAAGGGAAGGAGCCTGTCCAGTCACGTTTGGCTGTCTACTGAGCCTCCAGACTCTCAGTCCACTGCTCAGGGCAGCAGATTACAAGCCCAGAATGAACCCAGAAAGAGCTCTGTTTCAATATAGATGGGAACTGTGTTTGAGCAAACAATAGTGGATGAACCCAGCCACTTACTCCTACCCTTTGGGTCCGGCTAAGGCAAATGCTGCTGTGGCCTCAAAATCCCTGAACATGGTGTACTGGTGTCCCCTCATCACACTCAGAGAGATTCCCAGAAGTAGGCATGCATGAGTGTCCCATACAAAGTCTCTCTGCTTGCAGTAAACACAAACTCCCCGGGCCCTTGCTATGGAGAGACAAAAGGAAGATGGATGCCTCCATTGGCTGAATTAGGAGCTTCCAGTGGAGATCACAGTCCCGCCCCTCACCTAAGGGCCTGGATGCTGCTAAAAAAGGCAATTGGAAACACCTGTTACCAATTGGGGCCTGAGGACATACTCAGGAATCCCTCCAGGAGCTAGCAGGCTGGCAGACCTCCTGACCCCGGGATAGCTTTGCTCCTAGTTGGGAAGGCCTTCTGGCCAGAGGTGAGAATATTCCCTAGATACAAGAAAGAACTTCAGGTTTCAAAAGGATTTGAATCCCCATGAGGCTCTTGTAAAAGACATTTCACAGCCATCAAGACACCCTCTTTCTGAACCCTGGAAGCTTCCATTTTGCATGGAAAATCTGGACACTGGTGTGACTATAAGTACCACAGATCCTTTACATTCGGCCCAAATGAGGGAAAGCACAATGTGTGTGCCAGGGGGATAGAGTTTCACTTCTCTTGACCTGGGCTCTCATAGAATAAGGGATAGGATGCTGTGCAGGAAGGTGATGAGGGCTGCATTTAGGCAGAGTGTCAGCCACAGGCCCTGGAGAAAGGGAATCAAGTACAGAGGGCCTGGACAGCTGCAGCTGGAGATGGACATATGCCTGTCACCTACAGTAGGATCACTGCCTCCTCAATTCCCCACTGTACTATGCCATATGCAGGAGATTAAATAATCCAAAGGGCAAAGAAAGGAAAATTTCACACCAGGAAGCCCAAGTTAACGATGCACTGACTTCCAGTAAGGGCCCAGTGAAGAAGGCACGCAGAGACAGTCAGATAGACAGAATGACAGTGACCGTAAAGTACAGAAATTCTGGACGTGTGTTGATCAGTGCCAGAGCACTGAAGACAAATCCTCCATGCCCATGCATACTTCTTACAAGTGGCATTGTTATTTTATGTTTGTGAGGAAAGGTTAAACTTAGAACATCTAGGTATTACACCACTCTGAGAAGCACCACTTGGCCAGCAGCCCACTCTCCAAAACTGCCCTCGCCTCTCCAAATTGGAAGTAGTCTTAGTGATGCTCCAGCCAAGATGCAGGCTGGCTTATTGCATCTCCCTGGTCCAGCCTCAGTCTGTCTTGTGTGCAGGGAACAGCATTATGTTTATTTCTTCTTTGATTTACAGTTTTGGGATAGGACTCCATAGAGAAAAAGAGCGAGAGGGAAGTAGATCATTTGGCAGCGGTAGTTTGTGCTGACAGAGATTTGTAGAGTGACAAGAGATATAGGAATGGCTTTGTGAAATGTTTCTCATAACTGTGGCTCAGAAGGGCCAGGTGTATCCGCATTACTACAATAATACAGAGCTGTGCAGGTATCCAGCTAAAAAATATTTTCAGAACTCTACATGTTACATATATATATATATATACATATATATATATATATGTATATATATATAGAGAGAGAGAGAGAGCGAGAGAGAGAGAGAGAGAGAGAGACACTGATGTAGTCATTTTCTATAATGGATTCAATATGACATTCAAATAATCGATTGCTAAAACCTGGAGAGGAACTGTGCATCAGGAAAAGAATTGTCCAAAGTAGTAAAATCTCCAAATCATTAGCTATATGCAGTTCCAACTGTACTGAGCGAAATAGGCTCTAGAAGGAACTCAACCAGGAGACTCTCCACATGGACAGGCACCACAAGTTTCCTCGTCTGGCAACACACACAGGGCAGCTGCTAGTTCCCACTGCAAGCCTCAGGGCAAAAACCTCTCCCTCTTCAGTGTCTTTACACCTGAAAATAAGAAAAGTGACCAAGGACCAAGGAGAGCTACAATGGTGTCAATATTGAGCTGTAAATCAGAATGTGCCAAGTGTTTTGCACAAAATCACCTGTAGCACAGTGATTCTTTTGTTCTCTCTGTCTCTCCCTCTCTCTCACACACACACACACAAACACACACTCTCACAGTCACACACATGCACACATCCACAGAGGCACAGGCACAAATGGAGTTATATACATGCTCACTGGACAGCTTCTGCAAGGCAGGGCACTGGGCTGAACCCTGCTTCATACTTCCTCAAGCACGACCAGCCTTTTAAGGCCAGCTCTGAGCTCCCATAGTCGGGCTTCCCTCAAATGGCCCACCCACAGGGCGCAAGCCGTGCACTGATAGGCCAGAAGCCTAGGCCTCGTCCAGAACCCCCTCATTGGCCAGTGTGCTTGGACACGCCCAGGAGGGTCTGGGCCCCTAGTCAGTGATTGGCCAGCGGCCTTGAACACTGCCAACACGGCCTTGGAGCACGCTCATTGGGCAGTCTCTGGAAGGCCCGCCCAGAAGCCACATTAGCTCGACGCTGATTGGACTGTTGTCCCAGGGAAATGCCCCCAGCCAGGCAGAGAATGTGAGAGTTAGAGAAGGCGAGAAGAGAAATAGATGAGTTGGAAAAAGACCAGAATTCAAAAATCTCCTACACTGTGTTCATTGATGATAGGTTCAAAGCTGGCTTGTAGAGATTTTAAGGCAGCAGTTCTCATGCCCACAGAATCCAGACAGACCCAGTCTTCACCATATGCTGTACTACCAGACCTGACAGTAATGTGTGTGTGTGTGTCTGTCTGTGTGTGTCTATGTGTGCTCAGAGCTCACCTAAAGTAGTCTCAGAGCATGAGTGTCAAGGTAGCCAGCCTCACCTGCCACTTATGTACAGAGAACCTAGCTGGTCAGGGCAAGTCAGCTAGCCCAGATTCTGGCTAAGCAAGAATGCCAGAGAACTATGTTGAAGCCCAAGACCCCATTTTGAGCCCCTAGTCACCACTTACCGAATTAGGGAAAAGCTGGGCTAGTGGCAAACCAGAGGTTCAGCTGTCTCTCTTTCTCTCTTCCTGCTGAGCACAGGGATTCACAACCTCCAAGTAGAGTCATCCCAGACAAAGAGAGAAACCCCTTCCACTTGCAAAGCCAAATGGGGGATCCCCCCACCCCACAGGAAAGAACAGATGTCTAGGGCACTCTAAGTCAATTTCAACCTTGCTGTCCATGGGCCACAAATCCCAGAGTTCTCCTCATTCCACAGAATCACTACACTCAACTATGGGCTTTGATGCCACACAGCAGAATGCAGCTGAGCTCCCCCATGCCACTCCTCTTTGAGTCTACACAGAAAATTACACACAGCATGGGAATAGCAAAGGAAAGAACCCATCTGAAGACCAGCTGGGAGAATGCACAACAGTGTCCAGAATATCCAATGTGACACTCATATTTGAACAACCACTTGTGGAGTGGAAACTTCCTTTGTCATAGAACAACCCAGTTCCTAAGACCCTGCGTCAGGAATAAAGAAACAGAGGTAATCATAACTGAAACACACTTATGTACACTTACACACAATCACACACACACCCTCCCACAGAGACGCACACACTTTTCCTTGAAATAACGTGGATTGGGGTTGCTATTTTGCACTCACGTAAAAGGTCAAAGTTTCATGGGTGGAGGGAAGAGGTGATAAATTTCTGGCCTATGAAGGTGAGAAGTGCCTAGAGAAGATAGATAGTTACTTGGACAACGAAGGGAGCATGGGTTGGAGACACAGCTGGTGGAGATGCCAGTGAACTATGTGGAAGCCCAGCAACCCGTTTTAAGCCCCTGATCACCACTTGCCCAGCTAGGGAAAAGCTGGGCTAGTGTTAAATCAGAACTGCAGCTGTCTCTCTGTCTCTCTTCCTGCTTGGGCCCTGCTCTCTCAATTTATGACTGTTTCCTTCTCCTCAATAAGAAAGTTACAAATGATGTACAGAAATACAGGGAAAGTGGAAAAAATTACCCCTGTGCCGACTATTACATGTAACTGTTGACTATAAACCATTCATCCCCCAAGCATTAACAGAATAAATATTTGTGAGGTTAAAATCATTGTAGGTTAAATAGGGAACATTCTTTAGAGCCATGCAATAGGAATCCATTGTGCATTGGATGTCACTGTCAAAAACAGTACAGTAATCGTTATAGTAGTGTGTAGTATCTGCAAAAGGAAATGTATTGTGTGTCAAAGTTCCAGTCAATTATAAGAGAAAATCTACCAGGCAGAAGAAATGACCCCTTATGTGATATGGGACTAAATAAATAAATAAATATGCAAATAAATGGGGATGATCTAGGAGGATTTGAAAAAAATAAAAACAAAAACCACAGGAAGACCTGATTACAGCAGAAATATAGAAAACGTCTGCTGAGAAACAGAGGGCTGCTTCAAAAATACCCTGACACTTCAGGGTCCAGGCAAATTAAGAATTCTGGAGAATGAAAAGAAACACATACTTATTGAAGCTTACACTAGAGAAAGGAGTCAAGTTCTGTACTATGATAATTACAATAAGGATGCTGATAGAAAGGCTATTGGAAATGCTCCTGGAAGGTTTATAATTTATAATTGTAGTGAATCCTGCTCCAACTATGTGACCAATTATTTGTGAATAAGGAGGCTGTTATAAATGTGTTAATTCTGCATTAAGATAAAATAAAAAGGTCAAAAATTCTAGAAATGACTGATAACTATATATATGTATATATAGGTACATATATGTATGTGTTTCTTTATTATAAACACACCAATCTGCGCATATCCACTTGGCCCGGCCAACCTGCACCAGCTTTGGCCTCGGGCTTTGGCTCTGGTGGCTGGCCACCACCCCTCAAGGTCAAGTTCAGGGTGGGGGTCATGGCTGCTGGTCAACTGGATGGGCGGGGTCCCCGTGGCCTAGCAACCACAGGAGCCCTCAGTGATGTCCTAGCCCCTGGCATTCTGTGCTGGCCACACTGGCACTGGGCAGCCCAACTGCCCAGCCAGTAGGTCAGCCAGCAGCGCCCAGACGCCTGGGCCCTGGCACAGAGGGACGGAAGAATGGGAAGTCAGTGCTGACCGACGAGGGACCTCAGGGCTGGCAGCCAAGAGGAGACAGGTGGAGGTGTGCCCGGGATCCAGGGAGTCCAGGCCAGAGCTGCCTGCATGCTTGCCTGCCTTCCTAGATGTCTGTATGCTGCCTTTGTCCAGGTAGGTTTCTCAGGTCCCCTCCACTCCTGTCCTCTCCTGTCCTCACCATCCTCTCCCCTCTCCTCTCCTCTCCTCTGCATTTTGCTTCTCTCCTTTGTCTGTCTTCTCTTCCGGGTGCCCTGCTCAACAGCTCCAGCACTTGTGATGGTTCTCCAGTGACAGCTGTTCGCAACCCCTTCCACCCCCTCCCTGCCCATGATGTGACCCAGCTCACAGGGTCACCGGCTCACCCCACCCACACCCACACCCCCAAACACATTCCCTGGTTCAGCTCCTCTGCCCTATTCAGCCGAACTGGCCCCTGTGCAACCTACCTATGCATCGTTGTTTGTCTTCACCATTCAAGGAGAGATCTCCTTTTGTACTTAGCTTGGTTGACTGGTGGATGGATGGATGGATGGATGCATGGATGGATGGATAGATTTATGGGTGGATGGATGCATGGACAGGTCAATGGATCGGTTTTGTAGAGGCAGAGTACCATCTAGGGGTATTGAGACCGCTGGTGTCAGAGCCCGAGTCTATGTCAAATGTAAAACATTAATTCATCAATAACAAAAATGAATAAGCACCTAAAAATAAATACATAAATATAAAAACTGGGTTAAAAATACATGGCGTCTTTGCCTTTCTGCATATGGTATGCTGTGAGGATCTTCACAAGGAAAGCATTGTCCTGAGTAGCCCCATTGAAGTAGTGGAATATTTCCTTTTCCTTTTCCTTTTTTTACTTTCTGTTTTCTTGATTATTTATTGGAATAAATAGACAGGGAAGGGAGGGATAGAGAGTTTGAGACACAGAGAGAGTCACCTGCAGCACTTCTGCACCACTTGTAAAGATTTCCCCAGGCAGGTGGCGACCAGGGTCTTGAAACCCAGTCCCCCTGCATTGTAACATGAGTGCTTAACTGGGTGTGGCACCACCTGCTACCCTTGATGGGACACTTTTTTTAGAATTGAAAAGAAATTCTCATGGCAAGGTAATAATTAAATGAAGAAATAAATAAAAGTGCATTTACATTAACTCTGTGGAAACACACAGGGACATATATATCTCTGTTACCTGTACTACTTATTCATTGATTGATTGATTGCCTCAAGGGATTATTGCCTCAGCTCTATGCCTGCTCCACGAATAATCCAAGCTCCTGCACTCCATTTGTTCCCCTTTCGCTGCCCTTTTTGCTTGGTCACTGTGGTGGTTATTGTTGCGGTTGTTGTTGTTGTTTTGACCTTGCATCAGACAGAGAGAAAAGGAGAGAGCAGGGGAAATACAGAGTGGGAGAGAAAGATAGAGCCCCTAAAGACCGGCTTCACCACCTGTAAAGCGACTCCCCTGCAGGTGGGGGTCTGGGCGCCAGACCCCAGACTCTTCCACCTGTCCCCTCTTTTCGTGAGTGCCACAATACCTTAACCCTTTGACATACCGCCAAACCTCCCTGGATTTACTTTTGAAGGCAATATGACCTGCCTCGTTTTGAAACTCATTATCCTGAGGGTCAGTCCTGGTGACAGTGTCATGACAAGACACATGGAGATCTCTGGTATCAGAGAGCACCTGGAACAGCAGCTGGGGCTCTAGTGCCAGGGCAGCAGCAACTCCCCATCCACCCTCCACGGAATCCACCTGCCTGCATTTTGGTCCTTTTTCCTCCAAAAAAGATCTTTCCCGTTTTTCACTGAGAAACAATCAGCAGGCAGGTTACCCAGGCAGGGGGAAAAATAAATAAATAGCCTTTTTTTTAACCGTAGCGAATGACCATCTTGTGGGAAGTACAGGTTTTGAACCTGAAAACTCTGTCTGTTTGTCTCCTAGTACACAGAAAGAGCCACTAGCCCAGCCAGATCTCATGCTCAGATGGGGTGTTTGTGCCAGTCAAAAGTCTGCACAGCGCACTAGGGATTGGGCGGCCTGAGACCCAAATGTTACATTGTAGATGGACTGTTTGCAGTTCTTGCTCCCCAGGACATTGGACTGTCTCAACTCCCTCCCTTACAGCATGAAAAAAAGTCTCTTGACAACCTTCGAGTAAATGGAGTGATGGCGAGGGGAGCTGGTTGCACCTGAGGGCCTGGCTGCTGCTTAAAGGCAATTGGAAACACCTGTTACCACTTTGGGCCTGAGGACGTACTCAGGAATCCCTCCAGTAGCTAGCAGGCTGGCAGACCTCCTGACCCCGGGATAGCTGTGCTCCTACTTGGGAGGGCCTTGGGCCAGAGGTGAGAATATTCCCTAGATACAAGAACGAACTTCAGGTTTCAAAAACATTTGAAAGCCCAGGAAGCACTTGGAAAAGACATTTCACAGCCATCAAGACACCTTCTTTCTGAACCCTGGAAGCTTTCGTTTTGCATGGAAAATCTGGACACTGGTGTGGCCATAAGTACCACAGATCCATTACATTCGGACCAATAGAGGGAAAGCACAATGTGTGCCAGGGTGGTAGAGTTTCACTTCTCTTGACCTAGGCTCTCATGGAATAAGGACAAGGATGTGGTGCAGGAAATTGAGGAGGGCTGCATTTAGGCTGAGTGCCAGCCACAGGGCCATGGAGAATGGGAGTCAAGCACAGAGGGCCAGGACAGCTGCAGCTGAAGATGGACATATACCTGTTACCTGCAGCAGGAACTCTGTCTCCTAAGTTCTCCTCTATACTACGCCATATGCAGGAGACTAAGTAATCCAAAGGGCAAAGAAAGGAAAATTTCAACACCAGGAAGACTGATTTCACGATGCATGCACTGACTTCCATGAAGGGTCCAGGGAAGAAGGCAAGTAGAGACAGTCAGAGAGACAGAGTGACAGTGACTGAAAAGGACAAATTCTGTCCCTGTGTTGATCAGTGCCAGAGCACTGAAGACAAACCCTCCATGCCCATGCATACGTCTTACAAGTGGCATTGTTATTTTATGTTTGTGAGGAAAGGTTACACTTAGAACATCTAGGTTTAGCCCACTCTGAGAAGCAACACATGGCCTGCAGCCCACTCTAAAAAACTGCCCTTGCCCCTCCAAAAAGGAGGTAGTTTTAGTGATGCTGCAGCCAAATGCAGGCTGGCGTATTTCATCTCCCTGGTCCAGCCTCATCCTGTTCTGTGTGCAGGGAACTGAACTTTGTCTATTTCTTCTTTGATTTACAGTTTTGGGATAGGACTCGGTGGACAAAAAGAGCAAGAGTGAAGTAGATGATTTGGCAGCTGTAGTTTGTGCTGAGAGAAATTTGTAGAGTGACACGAAGTAAACGAATGGCTCTGTGAGATGTCTCTCATGACTCTGGCTCAGAAGGGCCAGGTGTATATGCATTACTACCCAAATCCAGAGCTGTGCATGTCTCAAGCTAAAATATATTTTCAGACCTCTACATGTTATATATATATATATATATATATATATATATATATATATATATATATATATATAGAGAGAGAGAGAGAGAGAGAGGGAGAGAGAGAGAGAGAGAGAGAGAGCAAGACACTGATGTAGTCATTTTCTACAATGGATGCGATATGACATTCAGACAATTGATTGCTAAAACCTGGAGAGAAACTCTGCATCAGGAAAAGAATTGTCCAAAGGAGTAAAATCTCCAAATCATTAGCTATATGCAGCTCCAACGGGACTTAGCGAAAAAGGCTCGAGAAGGAACTCATCCAGGAGACTCTCCACATGGACAGGCACCACAAGTTTCCTAGTGTGGCAACACACACAGGGCAGCTGCTAGTTCCCAGTGCAAGCCTCAGGGCAAAAACCTCTCCCTCTTCAGTGTCTTTACATCTGAAAATAAGAAAAGTGACCAGGGCCAAGGAGAGCTACAATGGTGTCAATATTGAGCTGTAAATCAGAGTGTGCCAAGTGTTTTTCACTAAATCACCTGTGCCACAGTTATTCTGTTTTTCTGTCTCTTTCTCCCTCCCACATACAAACACACACTCTCACAGCTACACACAGGCACACATCCACATAGGCACAGGCACAAACGGAGTTATACACATGCACACTGGACATCTTCTCCAAATCAGGGCCCTGGGTGAACCCTGCTTCTCACTTCCTCGAAGCAGGCCCAGTCTTTTAAGGCCAGCTCTGAGCTCCCATTATCGGGCTTACTTCAGAAGGCCCGCAGACAGGGCACCAGCCATGCTCTGATATGCCAGAGGCCTAGGCCATGCCCAGTACCCCTGCCAGCAATATCATTGGCCAGTGTGTTAGGACACGCCCAGGGGTGTCAAGGACCCTAGTCAGTGATTGGGCAGCAACATTGATCACTGCCCACACAGCCCTGCAGCACGCTCATTGGGCAGCCTCTGGAAGGCCCGCCCACCAGCCACTTCTGCTGGAAAGAGATGAGAATTAAAAAAACATCCTACACTGTGTTCATTGATGACAGGTTCAAAGGTGACTTGTAGAGAATATAAGGCAGCAGCTCTCATGCCCACAGACCCCAGACAGCCCCAGCCTTCACCCTTTGCTGTACTACCAGACCTGACAGTAATGTGTGTGTGTGTGTATGTGTGTGTGTGTGTTTGTCTGTGTCTGTGTGTGCTCAGAGCTCTACTATAGTAGTCTAAGAGCATGGGTGGCAAGGTAGCCAGCCTCACCTGCAACTTATGTACAGAGATCCTAGCTGGTTAGGGAAAGCCAGCAAGCCCAGATTCTGGCTAAGCAAGAATGTACATGCAAAGGGACTCTCATGTCTCCCTCTCCTGAGTTCCCGATTCAATCTCATGCCTCACTATCATCCAAACACTGTCAACAGGGTAAGCTTGGGCACCCCTCAGAATTCAAGGGAAGGAGCCTGTCCAGTCACGTTTGGCTGTCTACTGAGCCTCCAGACTCTCAGTCCACTGCTCAGGGCAGCAGATTACAAGCCCAGAATGAACCCAAAAACAGCTGTATTTCAACATAGATGGATACTTTGTTTGACCAAACAATAGAGAATGAACCCGGACACTTACACCTACCATTTGAGTCCGGCTAAGGCAATTGCTGCTGTGGCCTCACAATCCCTGATCATGGTGTACTGGTGTCCACTCATCACACTCAGAGAGATTCCCAGAAGTAGGCATGCATGAGTGTCCTATACAAAGTCGCTCTGATTGCAGGAAGCACAAACTCCCCGGGCCCTTGCTATGGACAGACAAAAGAAATATGGATGCCTCCATTGGCTGAATTAGGAGTTTCCAGTGGAGATCACAGCCCCACACCTCACCTGAGGGCCTGGCTGCTGCTAATAAAGGCAATTGGAAACACCGGTTACCACTTGGGCCCTGAGGACATACTCAGGAATCCCTCCAGGAGCTAGCAGGCTGGCAGACCTCCTGACACCAGGATAGCTGTGCTCCTAGTTGGGCTGCCCTTCTGGCCAGAGGTGAGAATATTCCCTAGATACAAAAAAGAACTTCAGGTTTCAAAAGGATTTGAAACCCCATAAGGAACTTGGAAAAGACATTTCACAGCCATCAAAACACCCACTTTCAGAACCCTGGAAGCTTCCATTTTTCATGGAAAATCTGGACACTGGTGTGGCCATAAGTACCACAGATACTTTACATTCGGCCCAAAGGAGGGAAAGCACAATGTGTGTGCCAGGGGGATAGAGTTTCACTTCTCTTGACGTGGGCTATCATGGAATAAGGACAAGGATGCAGTGCAGGAAATTAAGGAGGGCTGAATTAAGGCTGAGTGTCAGCCACAGGGCCCTGGAGAATGGGAGTCAAGAACAGAGGGACTGGACAGCTGCAGCTGGAGATGGACATCTGCCTGTTACCTGCAGCAGGAACACTGTCTCCTCAGTTCCCCTCTGTACTATGCCATGTGCAAAAGACTAAATAATCCAAAGGGCAAAGAAAGGAAAATTTCAACACCAGAAAGACCGAGTTCACTATGCATGCACTGACTTCCAAGAAGGGTCCAGGGAAGAAGGCACACAGAGACAGTCAGAGAGACAGTATGACAGTGACTGAAAATGACAGAAATTCTGGCCCTAGTTTGATCAGTGCCAGAGCACTGAAGACAACCCTCCATGCCCATGCATACTTCTTACAAGTGGCATTGTTATTTTATGTTTGTGAGGAAAGGTTACACTTAGAACATCTAGGTCTTAGCCCACTCTGAGAGGCAACACTTAGCCTGCAGCCCACTCTCCAAAACTTCCCTTGCCTCTCCAAATTGGAAGTAATTTTATTGATGCTCCAGCCATATGTAGGCTGGTGTATTGCATCTCCCTGGTCCAGCCTCAGCCTGTTCTGTGTGCAGGGAACTGAAGTATGTCTATTTATTATTTTATTTACAATTTTGGGATAGGATCTGTGGACAAAAAGAGTAAGAGGGAAGTAGATGATTTGGCAGCTGTAGTTACTGCTGAGAGAGATTTGTAGAGTGACAAGAGGTATACGAATGGCTACGTGAGATGTCTCTCATGACTGTGGTTCAGAAGGGCCAGGTGTATCCATATTACTACCCTAATCCAGATCTGTGCATGTCTCTAGCTAAAATATATTTTCAGACCTCTACATGTTATATATATACATACATATATGTATGTATGTATGTATGTATATATATATATATATACATATATATATATATATATATATATATATATATAGAGAGAGAGAGAGAGAGAGAGAGAGAAAGACACTGATGTAGTCATTTTCTACAGTGGATTAGATATGACATTCAGACAATTGATGGCTAAAACCTGGAGAGAAACTGTGCATCAGGAGAATTGTCCAAAGGAGTAAAATCTCCAAATCATTAGCTAGATGCAGCTCCAGCGGGAACAAGCGAAAAAGGCTCGAGAAGGAACTCATCCAGGAGACTCTCCACATGGACAGGCACCACAAGTTTCCGAGTCTGGCAACACACACAGGGCAGCTGCTAGTTCCTTGGGGAAGCCTCAGGGCAAAAAATCTCTCTGTCTTCAGTGTCTTTACATCTGAAAAGAAAAAAAGTGACCAAGGGCCAAGGAGACCTACAATGGTGTCAATATTGAGAGGTAAATCAGAATGTGCCAAGTGTTTTGAACAAAATCACCTGTGCCACAGTCATTCTGTTGTTCTCTCTCTCTCCCTCCCACACACACACACACACACACACACACACAAACACACACACTCTCACAGTCACACACAATTCCACAGAGGCACAGGCACAAACGGAGTTATACACATGCAAACTGGAAAGCTTCTGCAAGGCAGGGCCCTGGGCTGAACCCTGCTTCGCACTTCCTGGAAGCATGCCCAGCCTTTTAAGGCCAATCTGAGCTCCCATTGGCGGGCTTCCTTCCTAAGGCTGCTCTCTGCGTCCCACCCTCGAAACTCCTCCTCTGTTCTCATTCGCCAGCTCTTGGTTCACGCCCCTGAGTGTGATGTTCCTCTTCTCTAATTGGCCAGCTGTGTCTATGAATACACACGGTACCCTCCGCTCAGGCTCAGTGGGCACGGTCTCTAAGACTCGCCCCCTGGGACTGTCTGTCTTCCTCTGAAGGCCCTGTTTCTGCCAACACGACCCACACAGCTCCTGTATGGACCCGTCCTTAGGACACTGCCTGATTGCGCTAGGCTGGCCATGCTTTTGGGGCACACCCAGAAACACTGTCTCCACTCTCGTATCCCAGTGACTCAGGGCACTTGCCCCATGGAGCCTTAGTCCCCCAAGGTGCTGCCCTCTTGTGGACACCCAGCAGAATGCAGCTGAGCATAGGGATTCACAAGCTCCCAGTAGAGTCATCCTAGACAAAGAGAGAAACCCCTTCCACTTGCAAAGCCAAATGGGGGATCCCCCCACCCCACAGTAAAGAAGAGATGTCTAGGGCACTCTACGTCAATTTCAACCTTGCTGTCCATGGAGCACAAATCCCAGAGTTCTCTTCATTCCACAGAATCACTACACTCAACTATGGGCTTTGCTGCCAACTTGTGTACACACAGCAGAATGCAGCTGAGCTCCCCCATGCCACTCCTCTTTGAGTCTACACAGAAAATAACACACAGCATGGAAATAGCAAAGGAAAGAACCCATCTGAGCACCACCTGGGAGAATGCACAACAGTGTCCAGAATATCTAATGTGACATTCATATTTGAAAAACCACTTGTGCAGAAACTTTCTTTGTCATAGCACAACCCAGTTCCTAAGACCCTGCATCAGGAATAAAGAAACAACAGTGGTAATCATAACAGAAACACACTTATGTAAACATACACACACACATACCCTCCCACAGAGACGCACACACTTTTCCCTGAAATAACGTGGATTGGGGTTGCTGTTTTGCACTCAAGTAAAAGGTCAAAGTTTCATGGGTGGAGTGGAGAAGTGTTAAGTTTCTGGCATATGAAGGTGAGAAGTGCCTAGAGCAGATCGATAGTTACATGGACAATGAAGGGAGCTTGGGTTGGAGGCACAGTTGGTTGAGATGCCAGGGAACTATGTTGAAGCCCAGGACCCCGTTTTGAGCCCCTGGTCACCACTTACCCAGATAGGGAAATGCTGGGCTAGTGTCAAATCAGAACTGCAGCTGTCTCTCTGTCTCTTCCTGCTTGGGTCCTGCTCTTTCAATTTATGACTGTTTCCACCTCCTTAATAAGAAAGTTACAAATGATGTACAGAAATACAGGGAAAGTGGGAGAAACTACCCCCTGCCCAATATTATATGTAACAGTTTACTGTAAAGCATTCATCACCAAAGAAAGAACATAATAAATATTTGTGAAGTTAAAAACATTGTAGGATAAATAGTGAACATTCTTTAGAGCCATGCAATACTAATCCATTGTGCATTGGATGTCACTGTCAAAAACAGTGCTGTAGTAGTTGTAGTAGTGTGTAGTATCTGCAAAAGGAAATGTATTGTGTGTCAAAAGTTCCCTTCAATTATAAGAGAAAATCTATCAGGCAGAAGAAATGACCCCTCATGTGATATTGGACTAAATAAATAAATAAATATGCAAATAAATGGGGATGATCTAGGAGGATATGAAAAATATAAAAACAAAAACCACAGGAAGACCTGATTACAGCTGAAATATAGAAAATGTCTGCTGAGAAACAATGGGCTGCTTCAAAACTTCTCTGACACTTCAGGGTCCAGGCAAATTAAAAATTCCTGAGAATGAAAAGAAAGGCATACTTATTGAAGCTTACACTAGAAAATGGAGACAATTTCTGTGCTATGATAATTACAATGAGGATACTAATAGAAAGGCTATTGGAAATGCTATTGGAAGGTTTATAATTTATAATTGTAGTGAATCCTGCTCCAACTATGTGACCAATTATTTATGAATAAGGAGGCTGTTATAAATATGGTAATTCTGCATTAAGATCAAATAAAAAGGTCAACAATTCTAAAAATGACTGATATATATATATATATATATGTATATATATATGTACATATATGTAAGTGTATCTTTATTATAGACTCTGAGGGATACAGGCATGGCTATGAGGAGACAGAGTATGGCTTGTGCCAGAGAGACTTACAAAGCTGAGGCTCCAGAAACCTAGGTGAAATTGCCAATAAAACTAGCCAGAGCTCAGCAGTGCCCTGGTGACTCGCTTTATATATCAGGGCCTGTCAGTAAAATAAGTATATAAGTAAAATATTAATGAGTGCAGACAGAGTGAGTGAGAGCCTGTGAGAGAGACAGAGATGACAAGAATAGAAATAGAAGAGTGGGAATGAGACCAGAAGTCAAAAACCTCCCACACTGTGTTCATACATAACAGGTTCAAACCTGGGTTGTCGAGATTGTAAAGCAGCAGTCTCACGTCCACAGACCCCAGACAACCCCAGCCTTCACCAGATGTGTATAGTATTTACAACACGAAATGTATTGTGAGTGTAAACTCCGCTTCAATTATAAGAGACAAATCTATCAAGCAGGAGACATGACCCCTCATGTAATATAGGACTAAATAACTAACTAAGTATGCCAATAAATGGGGATGATCTAGGAGGATTGAAAAAAATGAAAAATAAAAACAAAAAGCACAAGAAGACCTGATTACAGCAGATAATGAAAACCACCTGCTGAGAAACAGAGGGCTGCTTCAAAAATTCCTAGACACTTCAGAGTCCAGGGAAATTAAGATTTCAGGAGAATGAAAAGAAACTCATATGTACTGAAGCTTACACCAGAGAAAGGAGGCAAGTTCTGTACTATGATAGTTACAATAAGGATGCTGATAGAAATGCTATTAGAAATGCTAATGGAAGGTTCTATTATTTATAATTGTATTGAATCCTGCTCCAACTAGGTGGCCAATTATTAATGAAAAAGGAAGCTGTTATAAATGTGTTAATTCTGATAAAGATCAACATAGGTCGACAATTCTGAAAATGACAGATATATATATATATATATATATATATATATATATATATATATATGTGTGTATGTTTATTATAAAGTCTGAGAGATACTGCCATGGAAATGATGAGACAGAATATGGCTTGTGTCAGAGAGATTTACAAAGCTGTGGCTCCAGTAGCCTAGGTGATATCACCAGCTAAACAAGCCAGAGATCAGCCATGCTCTGGTAATTCTTTTTGTATATCTAGGCCTGTCAGTAAAATAATTATTAAGTAAAATATCAATGAGTGAAGACAGAGTGTGTGATAGCATGTGAGAGTTAGAGACAGAGAAGGCGAGAAGAGAAATAGATGAGTTGGAAAGAGACCAGAAGTCAAAAACCTCCTACACTGTGTTCATTGATGACACGTTCAAAGCTGGCTTGTAGAGATTTTAAGGCAACAGCTCTCATGCCCACAGACCCCAGACATCCCAAGCCTTCACCAGATGTTGTACTACCAGACCTGACACTAATGTGTGTGTGTGTGTGTGTCTGTCTGTCTGTGTATGTCTGTGTGTGCTCAGAACTCACCTATAGTAGTCTCAGAGCATGGGTGGGAAGGTAGCCAGCCTCACCTCAACTTATGTACAGAGAACCTAGCTGGTCAGGGCAAGCCAGCTACCCAGTTTCTGGCTAAGTAAGAATGCACATGCAATAGGACTCTCATGTCTCCCTCTCCTGAGTTCCTGATTCAAAACATGCCTCACTATCATCCAAACACTTTCAACGGGGTAAGCTGGAGCACCCCTCAGAATTCAAGGGAAGGAGCCTGTCCAGTCACGTTTGGCTGCCTACTCAGCCTCCAGACTCTCAGTCCACTTCTCAGGGCAGCGGATTACAAGCCCAGAATGAACCCAGAAAGAGCAGTGTTTCAACATAGATGGGAACTGTTTTTGAACAAACAATAATGGAAGAACCCGTCCCCTTATACCTCCAAAGAAAGGATAATTTCTACATCAGGAAGATGGAGTTCACTATGCATGCACTGACTTCCACAAAGGGTCCAGGGAAGAAGGCACACAAAGACA
Organism: Erinaceus europaeus; assembly: GCF_950295315.1. Lineage (NCBI taxonomy): Eukaryota > Metazoa > Chordata > Mammalia > Eulipotyphla > Erinaceidae > Erinaceus > Erinaceus europaeus. Next base: position 267,693 of record NW_026647146.1, on the reverse strand, counting down.
GTCAGAGAGACAGAATGACAGTGACGGAAAAGGACAGAAATTCTGACCCTGTGTTGATCAGTGCCAGAGCACTGAAGACAAACCCTCCATGCCCATGCATACTTCTTCCATGTGGCATTGTTATTTTATGTTTGTGAGGAAAGGTTACACTTAGAATATCTAGGTCTTAGCCCACTCTGAGAAGCAACACTAGGCCTGCAGCCCACTCTCAAAAATTGCCATCGCCTCTCCAAATTGGAAGTAGTTTTAGTGATGATCCAGCCAAGATGCAGGCTGGCGCATTTCATCTCCCTGGTCCAGCCTCAGCCTGTCCTGTGTGCAGGAAACTGCACTATGTCTATTTCTTCTTTGATTTACAGTTTTGGGATAGGACTCTGTGGACAAAAAGAGCAAGAGGGAAGTAGATGATTTGGCAGCTTTAGTTTGTGCTGAGAGAGATTTGTAGAGTGACAAGAGGTAAACGAATGCTCTGTGAGATGTCTCTCATGTCTGTGGATCTGAAGGGCCAGGTGTTTCTGCATTACTACCCGAAACCAGAGCTGTGCAGGTCTCTAGCTAAAATATATTTTCAGACCTCTACATCTTACATATATGTATATATATATATATATATATATATATATATATATATATATATAGAGAGAGAGAGAGAGAGAGAGAGAGAGAGTGAGAGCAAGACACTGATGTAGTCATTTTCTACAATGGATGTGATATGACATTCAGACAATTGATTGCTAAAACCTGGAGAGAAACCGTGCATCAGGAAAAGAATTGTCCAAAGGAGTAAAATCTCCAAATCATTAGCTATATGCAGCTCCAACGGGACCTAGAGAAAAAGAATTGAGAAGGATCTCATCCAGGAGACTCTCCACATGGACAGTAACCACATGTTTCATAGTCTGGCAACACACACAGGGCAGCTGCTAGTTCCCAGTGCAAGCCTCAGAGCAAAAACCTCTCCCTCTTCAGAGTCTTTACATCTGAAAAGAAAAAAGTGTCCAAGGGCCAAGGAGAGCTTCAATGGTGTCAATATTGAGCGGTAAATCAGAATGTGCCAAGTGTTTTGCACAAAATCACCTGTGCCAAAGTGATTCTGTTGTTCTCTCTCTCCCTACCACACATATACACACACAAACAAAACAAACACACACTCTCACAGCCACACACGCACACATCCACAGAGGCACAGGCACAAACGGAGTTATACACATGCGCAGTGGACAGCTTCTGCAAGGCAGGGCCCTGGACTGAACCCTGCTTAGTACTTCAGGGAAGCACGCCCAGATTTTCAAGGCCAGCTCTGAGCTCCAATTGGCTGGCTTCCTTCAGAAGGCTGCTCTCTTTGTCCCGCACTTGAAACTTCTCCTCTGTTCTCATTGGCCAGCTCTTGGTTCATGCACCTGAGGGTGATGTTCTTCATCTCTAATTGGCCAGCCATTTCTATGAGTACACACTGGCTCAGAGGGCACAGTCTCTTAGACCCGTCCCATGGGACTGTCTGCTATCCTCTGAAGGCCCTGTTTCTGCCAACAAGACCCACACAGCTCCTGTATGTACCCGACCTTAGGACACTGCCTGCTTGAGCTAGGCTGGCCATGCTCTTGGGGCACACCCAGAAACACAGTCTCCACTCACGTAGCCCAGTGCCTCAGGGCACTTGCCCCATGGAGCCTTAGTCCCCCACTGATGCTGCACTCTTGTGGACACCCAGCAGAATGCAGCTGAGCATAGGGATTCACAAGCTCCCAGTAGAGTCATCCCAGACAAAGAGAGAAACCCCTTCCACTTGCAAAGCCAAATGGGGGATCCCCTCACCCCACAGTAAAGAACAGATGTCTAGGGCCCTCTACGTCTATTTCAACCTTGCTGTCCATTGGCCACAAATCCCAGAGTTCTCCTCATTCCACAGAATCACTACACTCAACTATGGGCTTTGCTGCCACCTTGTGGACACACAGCAGAATGCAGCTGAGCTCCCCCATGCCACTCCTCTTTGAGTCTACACAGAAAATTACACAGAGCATGGGAATAGAAAGGAAACAACCCATCTGAGGACCACCTGGGAGAATGGACATCAGTGTCCAGAATATCCAATGTGCAATTCATATTTGAAAAACCACTTGTGAAGTGGAAACTTTTTTGTCATAGCACAACCCAGTTCCTAAGAATCTGCATCAGGAATAAAGAAACAACAGTGGTAATCATAACTGAAACACACTTATGTACACTTACACACACACACACACAGACACACAACCTCCCACAGAGACGCACACACTTTTCCCTGAAATAACGTGGATTGGGGTTACTGCTTTGCACTAAAGTAAAAGGTCAAAGTTTCATGGGTGGAGTGGAGAAGTGTTAAGTTTCTGGCATATGAAGGTGAGAAGTGCCTAGAGCAGATCGATAGTTACATGGACAACGAAGGGAGCTTGGGTTGGAGGCACAGTTGGTCCAGATGCCAGGGAACTATGTTGAAGCCCAGGACCGCTTTTTGAGCCCCTGCTCACCACATACCCAGCTAGGGAAAAGCAGGGCTAGTGTCAAATCAGAACTGCAGCTGTTTCTCTGTCTCTCTTCCTGCTTGGGCCCTACTCTCTCAATTTATGACTGTTTCCTTCTACTCAGTAAGAAAGTTACAAATGATGTACAGAAATACAGGGAAATTGGGAAAATTATCCCTGTGCCCACTATTACATGTAACTGTTGACAGTAAATCATTCATCCCCCAAGAAAGAACAGAATAAATATTTGTGAGGTTAAAAACATTGTAGGTTAATTTGTGAACATTCTTTAGAGCCATGCAATACTAATCCATTGTGCATTGGATGTCACTGTCAAAAACAGTGCAGTAGTAGTTGTAGTAGTGTGTAGTATGTGCAAAAGGAAATGTATTGTGTGTCAAAAGTTCCCTTCAGGTGTCATCAGGATGCCGGCCAGACTTCTCTGGATTGAAGACACCACCAATGTGTCCTGGAGCTCAGCTTCCCCAGAGACCCATCCTACTAGGGAAAGAGAGAGGCAGACTAGGAGTATGGACCGACCAGTCAATGCCCATGTTCAGCGAGGAAGCAATTACAGAAGCCAGACCTTCTACCTTCTGCAACCCTCAATGACCCTGGGTCCATGCTCCCAGAGGGATAGAGAATGGGAAAGCTATCAGGGGAGGGGGTGGGATATGCAGATTGCACAGTGGGAATTCTGTGGAGTTGTACCCCTCCTACCCTATGGTTTTGTTAATTAATGCTTTCTTTAATAAAAAATAAAAAAATAAAGAAAGTTCCCTTCAATTATAAGAGAAAATCTATGAGGCAGAAGAAATGACCAGTCATGTGATATGGGACTAAATAAATAAATAAATATGCAAATGAATCGGGATGATCCAGGAGGATTTGAAAAAAATAAAAACAAAAACCACAGGAAGACCTGATTACAGCAGAAATATGGAAAACGTCTGCTGAGAAACAGAGGGCTGCTTAAAAACTTCCCTGATACTTCAGGGTCCAGGCAAATTAAGAATTCCCGAGAATGAAAAGAACGGCATATGTATTGAAGCTTACACTAGAAAATGGAGGCAAGTTCTGTGCTATGATAATTACAATGAGGATACTGATAGAAAGGCTATTGGAAATGCTCCTGGAATGCTTATAATTTATAATTGTAGTGAATCCTGCTCCAACTATGTGACCAATTATATATGAATACGGAGGCTGTTATAAATGTGGTAATTCTGCATTAAGATCAAATAAAAAGGTCAAAAATTCTAAAAATGACTGATATATATATATGTATATATATGTACATATATGTATGTGTATCTTTATTGTAAACTCTGAGGGATACTGGCATGGCTATGAGGAGACAGAGTATGGCTTGTGCCAGAGAGACTTACAAAGATGAGGCTCCAGAAACCTAGGTGAAATCGCCAACAAAACTAGCCAGAGCTCAGCAGTGTCCTGGTGATTGCCTTTGTATATCTGGGCCTGTCAGTAAAATAATGTATAAGTAAAATATTAATGAGTGCCAACAGTGTGAGTGAGAGCCTGTGAGAGTCAGAGACAGAGAAGGTAAGAAGAGAAACAGAAGAGTTGGAAAGAGACCAGAAGTCCAAAGCCTCCCACACTGTGTTCACACATGACAGGTTCAAACCTGGGTCGTAGAGATTGTAAGGCAGAAGTCTCAAGTCCACAGAAACCAGACCAACCCAGCCTTCACCATATGTGTGTAGTATTCACCACACGAAATGTATTGTGAGTGTAAACTTCCCTTCAAATATAAGATAAAAATCTATCAAGCAGAAGAAATGACCCCTCGTGTAATATAGTACTAAATAAATAAATAAATATGCAAATAAATGGGGATGATCTAGGAGGATTTGAAATAAATGAAAAATAAAAACAAAAAGCACAAGAAGACCTGATTACAGCAGATAATGAAAACCACCTGCTGAGAAACAGAGGGCTGCTTCAAAAATTCCTAGACACTTCAGAGTCCAGGGAAATTAAGATTTCAGGAGAATGAGAAGAAACTTATATGTACTGAAGCTTACACTAGAGAAAGGAGGCAAGTTCTGTACTATGATAATTACAATAAGGATGCTGATAGAAATGCTTTTAGAAATGCTACTGGAAGGTACTATTATTTATAATTGTAATGAATCCTGTTCCAGCTAGGTGGACAATTATTAATGAAAAAGGGAGCTGTTATAAATGTGTTAATTCTGATAAAGATTAATTACATAGGTCGACAATTCTAAAAATATCAGATATATATATATGGATGTATATGTTTATAATAAAGTCTAAGAGATACTGCCATGGATATGAGGAGACAGAATATAGCTTGTGTCAGAGAGACTTACAAAGCTGTGGCTCCAGTAGCCTAGGTGATATCAACAACAAAACAAGCCAGATCTCAGCAGTGCTCTGGTAAATCTCTTTGTATATCTGGGCCTGTCAGTAAAATAAGTATATAAATAAAATATCAATGAGTGAAGACAGAGTGTGTGAGAGCCTGTGAGAGTTAGAGACAGAGAAGGCGAGAAGAGAAATAGATGAGTTGGAAAGAGACCAGAAGTCAAAAACCTCCTACACTGTGTTCATTGATGGCAGGTTCAAACCTGGCTTGTAGAGATTGTAAGGCAGCAGCTCTCATGCCCACAGACCCCAGACAGCCTCAGACTTCACCATATGCTGTACTACCAGACCTGACAGTAATGTGTGTGTGAGTGTGTGTCTGTCTGTCTGTCTGTGTGTGTGTGTGTGTGTGTGCTCAGAGCTCACCTATCATAGTCTCAGAGCTTGGGTGTCAAGGTAGCCAGCCTCATCTGCAAATTATGTACAAAGAACCTAGCTGGACAAGGTAAGCCAGCTAGCCCAGATTCTGGCTAAGCAAGAATGCATATCCAAAGGGATTCTCATGTCTCCCTCTCCTGAGTTCCCGATTCAATCCCAGGCCTCACTATCATCCAAACACTGACAATGGGGTAAGCTGGGGCACCCCTCAGAATACAGGGGCATGAGTCTGTCCAGTCACGTTTGGCTGCCTAATCAGCCTCCTGAATCTCAGTCCACTGCTCAGGGCAGCTGATTACAAGACCAGAAAGAAACCAGATAGAGCTGTGTTTCAACATAGATGGGAACTGTGTATGACCAAACAATAGTGGATGAACCCGGCCCCTTAAACCTACCCTTTGGGTCCGGCTAAGGCAATTGCTCCTGTGGCCTCACAATCCCTGATCATGGTGTCTGGTGTCCACACATCACACTCAGAGAGATTCCCAAAAGTAGGCATGCATGAGTGTCCCATACAAAGTCGCTCTGCTTGCAGGAAGCACAAACTCCTGTGCCCTTGCTATGGAGAGACAAAAGGAAGATGGATGCCTCCATTGGCGGAATTTGGAGCTTCCTGTGGAGATCACAGACCCGCCCCTCACCTGAGGGCCTGGCTGCTGCTAATAAAGGCAATTGGAAACACCTGTTACCACTTGGGGCCTGAGGACATAGTCAGGAATCCCACCAAGAGCTAGCAGGCTGTCAGACCTCCTGACCCCGGGATAGTTGTGCTCCTAGTTGTAGGGCCTTCGAGCCAGATGTGAGAATATTCCCTAGATACAATAACGAACTTCAGGTTTCAAAAGGATTTTAAACCACAGGAGGCACTTGGAAAAGACATTTCACAGCCATCAAAACACCCGCTTTCTGAATGCTGGAAGTTTCCATTTTGCTTGCAAATCTGGACACTGGTGTGGCCATCAGTACCACTGATCCTTTACATTTGACCCAATAGAGAGAAAGCACAATGCGTGTGCCAGGGTGGTAGAGTTTCACTTCTCTTCACCAGGGCTCTCATGGATTAAGAACAAGGAAGCAGTGCCAGAAATTGAGGAGGGCTGCATTTAGGCAGAGTGTCAGCCACAGGTCTCTGGAGAATGGTAGTCAAGCACAGAGGGCCTGGACAGCTGCAGCTGGAGATGGACATATGCCTGTTACTTGCAGCAGGAACGCTGTATCCTCAGTTCCCCTCTGTACTATGCCATATGCATGAGACTAAGTAATCCAAAGGGCAAAGAAAGGAAATTTTCAACACCAGGTAGTCCGAGTTCATGATGCATGCACTGACTTCCATAGGGGCCCAGTAAAGAAGGCAGTAGAGACAGTCAGAGGGATAGGATGACAGAGACAGAAAAGGACTGAAATTTTGGCCCTGTGTTGATCAGTTCCAGAACAATGAAAACAAACCCTCCATGCCATGCATACTTCTAACAAGTGGCATTGGTATTTTATGTTTTTGAGGAAAGGTTACACATAGAACATCTAGGTCTTAGCCCACTCTGAGAAGCAACACTTGGCCTGCAGCCCACTCTCCAAAACTGCTATCGCCTCTCCAATTTGGAAGTAGTCTTAGTGATGCTCCAGCCAAGATGCAGGCTGGTGTATTGCATCTCCCTGGTCCAGCCTCAGACTGTACTGTGTGCAGGGAACTGCAATATGTCTATTTCTTCTTTGATTTACAGTTTTGGTATAGGACTAGGTGGACAAAAAGAGCAAGAGGGAAGTAGATGATTTGGCAGCTATAGTTTGTCCTGAGAGTGATTTGTTAGAGTGATAAGAGGTATATGAATGGCTCTGTGAGAAGTCTCTCATGACTCTGGCTCAGAAGGACCACGTCTATCGGCATTACTACCTTAATCCAGAGCTGTGCAGGTCTCTAGCTAAAAAATATTTTCAGATCTCTACATGATATATATATATATAAAGAGAGAGAGAGAGAGAGCGGGACACTGATGTAGTTATTTTCTAACAATGGATTCGATATGGCATTCAGACAATTGATTGCTAAAACTTGGAGAGAATCTGTGCATGAGGAAAATAATTGTCCAAAGGAGTAAAATCTCAAAATCATTAGCTATATGCAGCTCCAACGGGACATAGCGAAAAAGGATTGAGAAGGAACTCATCAAGGAGACTCTCCACATGGACAGGCACCACAAGTTTCCTAGTCTGGCAACAGACACAGTGCATCTGGTAGTTGCCATTGCAAGCCTCAGGGCAAAAATCTCTCCATCTTCAGTGTTTTTACATCTGAAAAGAAGCAAAGTGACCAAGGGCCAAAGAGAGCTACAATGGTGTCAATATTGATCTGTAAATCAGAATGTACCAAGTGTTTTGCAAAAAAATCACTTTATTATAAACTCTGAGTGATGCTGGCATGGAAATGAGGAGACAGAATATGGCTTGTGTCAGAAAGACTTACAAACTGAGGCTCCAGTAGCCTAGGTGAAATCGCCAACACAACAAGCCAGAGCAAAGCAGTGTTCTGGTAACTCTCTTTGTATATCTGGGCCTGTCATTAAAATAAGTATATAAGTAAAATATTAATGATTAAAGACAGAGTGTGTGAGAGTATGTGAGAGTTAGAGACAGAGAAGGCAGGAAGAGAAATAGATGAGTTGGAAAGAGACCAGAATTCAATAACCTCCTACACTGTGTTCATTGATGATAGGTTCAAACCTGGCTTGTAGAGATTGTAAGGCAGCAGCTCTGATGCCCACAGACCCAGACAGCCCCAGCCTTCACCATATGCTGTACTACCAGACCTTACAGTAATGTGTGTGTGTGTCTGTCTGTCTGTCTGTCTCTGTCTTTGTGTGCTCAGAACTCACCTATAGTAGTCTAAGAGCATGGGTGGCAAGGTAGCCAGCCTCACCTGCAACTCATGTACAGAGAACCTAGCTGGTTAGGGAAAGCCAGCTAGCCCAGATTCAGGCTAAGCAAGAATGCATATGCAAAGGGACTCTCACGTCTTGCTCTCCTGAGTTCCCTATTCAATCACATACCTCACTATCATCCAAACACTGCCAACGGGGAAAGCTGGGGCACCCCTCAGAATTCAGGGGCAGGACCCTGTCGAGTCACGTTTGGCTGCATATTCAGCCTCCAGGTTCCCAGTCCACTTCTCAGTGGACAGCAGATTACAAGCCCAGAAAGAACCCAGAAAGAGCTGTCTCTCAACATAGATGGGAACTGTGTTTGACCAAACAATAGTGGATGAACCCAGCCTCTTACACCTCCCCTTTGTGTGCTGCTAAGGGAATTGCACCTGTGGCCTCACAATCCCTGATCACAGTGTCCTTTTGTCCACACATCACACTCATAGAGATTCCCAGAAGTAGGCATCCATGAGTGTCCCATACAAAGTCATTCTGCTTGCAGGAAGGACAAACTCCCTGGGGCCTTGCTATGGAGAGACAAAAGGAAGATGGATGCCTCCATTGGCATAATTAGGAGTTTCCAGTGGAGATCACAGCCCCGCCCCTCACCTGAGGGCCTGGCTGCTGCTTATAAAGGCAATTGGAAACGCCTGTTACCACTTGGGCCCTGAGGACATACTCAGGAATCCCTCCAGGAGCTTGCAGGTTGGCAGACCTCCTGACACCAGGATAGCTGTGCTCCTAGTTGGGAGGGCATTCTGGCCAGAGGTGAAAATATTCCCTAGATACAAGAAAGAACTTCAGATTTCAAAACGATTTGAAACCCCATGAGGCACTTTGAAAAGACATTTCACATCCACATTAAACCCTCTTTCTGAACCCTGGAAGCTTCTGTTTTGCGTGGAAAATCTGGACACTGGTGGGGCCATCAGTACCACAGATCCTTTACATTTGGCCCAATAGAGGGAAAGCACAATGAGTGTGCCAGGGGGATAGAGTTTCACTTCTCTTGACCTGGGCTCTCATGGAATAAGGACAAGGATGTGGTGCAGGAAATTGAGGAGGGCTGCATTTAGGCTGAGTGTCAGCCTCAGGTCTCTGGAGAACGGGAGTCAAGCACAGAGGGCCTGGACAGCTGCAGCTGGAGATGGACATATGCCTGTTACATGCAGCAGGATCGCTGTCTCCTCAGTTCCCCAATGTACTACGCCATATGCAGGAGACTGAATAATCCAAGGGGCAAAAAAAGTAAAATTTCAACACCAGGAAGTCCGAGTTCACGATGCATGCACTGACTTCCATAAGGGCCCAGTGAAGAAGGCATGTAGAGACAGTCAAAGAGACACAGGATGACAGAGACAGAAAAGGACTGAAATTCTGGTCCCGTGTTGATCAGTGCCAGAGCACTGAAGACAAACCCTCCATGCCAATGCATACTTCTAACAAGTGGCATTGTTATTTTATGTTTGTGAGGAAAGGTTACACTTAGAACATCTAGGTCTTAGCCCACTCTGAGTAGCAACACTTGGCCTGCAGCCCACTCTCCAAAACTGCCCTCGCCTCTCCAATTTGGAAGTAGTCTTAGTGATGCTCCAGCCAAGATGCAGGCTGGTGTATTGCATCTCCCTGGTCCAGCCTCAGACTGTCCTGTGTGCAGGGAACTGCACTATGTCTATTTCTTCTTTGATTTACAGTTTTGGGATAGGACTAGGTGGACAAAAAGAATAAGAGGGAAGTAGATGATTTGGCAGTGGTAGTTTTGCTGAGACAGATATGTAGTGATAAGAGGTATATGAATGGCTCTGAGAGATGTCTCTCATGACTGTGGCTCAGAAAGGCCAGGTGTATCCTCATTACTACCCTAGCGCTGTGCAGAGCTCTACTACCATTACTATAGAGCTGTGCAGGACTCTATCTAAAAAATATTTTCAGACCTCTACATGTTACATATATATATATAGAGAGAGAGAATGAGATACTGATGTAGTCATTTTCTACAATGGATTCGATATGACATTCAAACAATTGATTGCTAAAACCTGGAGGGAAACTGCGCATCAGGAAAAAAAATTGTCCAAAGGAGTAAAATCTCCAAATCATTAGCTATATGCAGCTCCAACGGGACTGAGCAAAAAAGGATCCAGTAGGAACTCATCCAGGAGACACTCCACATGGACAGGCTCACACGTTTCCTAGTCTGGCAACACACACAGGGCAGCTGCTAGTTCCCAGTGCAAGCCACAGGGCAAAAAACTCTCCCTCTTCAGTGTCTTCACATCTGAAAAGAAGAAAAGTGGCTATGGCCAAGGAGAGCTATAATGGTGTCATATTTATCTGTAAATCAGAATGTGCCAAGTGTTTTGCACATAATCACCTATGCCACAGTGATTCTGTTGTTCTCTCTCTCTCTCCCTCCCTCCCTCACACACACACACACACACAAACACACACTCTCACAGTTACACACACTCACACATCCACAGAGGCACAGGCACAAACGGAGTTATACACATGCGCACTGGACAGCTTCTGCAACGCAGGGCCCTGTCCTGAACCCTGCTTTGCATTTCCTGGAAGCACGCCCAGCCTTTTAAGGGCAGCTCTGAGCTCTCATTGGCGGGCTTCCTTCAGAAGGCCTGCACACAGGGCGTCAGCCAGGCTCTGATAGGCCAGAGGCCTAGGCCACGCCCACAACCCCTGCCAGCAATCTTATTGGCCAGTGTGCTTGGACACTCCCAGGAGGGTCAGGGCCCCTAGTCAGTGATAGGCCAGCAGCTTTGAGTACCATGAATGAAGACAGAATGTGTGAGAGCATGTGAGAGTTAGGGACAGAGAATGCAAGAAGAGAAATAGATGAGTTGGAAAGAGAACAGAATTCAAAAACCTCCTACACTGTTTCATTGATGACAGGTTCAAACCTTGCTTGTAGAGATTGTAAGGCAGCAGCTCTCATGCCCACAGACCCCAAACAGCCCCAGCTTTCACCATATGCTGTACTACCAGACCTGACAGTAATGTGTGTGTGTGTGTGTGTGTTTGTGTGTGTCGGTCTCTCTCTCTCTCTGTGTGTGTCTGTGTGTGTTCATAGCTCACCTGTAGTAGTCTCAGAGCATGGGTGTCAAGGTAGCCAACCCAATTGCAACTTATATACAGAGAACCTAGCTGGTCAGGGCAAGCCAGATAGCCCAGATTCTGGCTAAGCAAGAATGCCAGAGAACTATGTGGAATCCCAGGACACCATTTTGAGCCCCTGGTCACCACTTACCCAGCTAGGGAAAAGCTGGGCTAGTGGCAAATCAGAGCTGCAGCTGTCTCTCTGTCTCTCTTCCTTCTTGGGACCTGCTCTAAAAATTTATGACTGTTTCCTTCTCCTCAATAAAGTTACAAGTGATGTACAGAAATACAGGGAAAGTGGGAAAAATTACCCCCTTGCCCACTATTACATGGAACTGTTGACTGTACACCATTCATCCCCCAAGAACGAACAGAAAAAATATTTGGGAGGTTAGAAACATTGTAGGTTAAATAGTGAGCATTCTCTAGACCCACGCAATACTAATCCATTGTGCATTGGATGTCACTGTCAAAAGCAGTGCAGTAGTAGTTGTAGTAGTGTGTAGTATCTGAAAACGGAAATGTATTGTGTGTCAGAAGTTCCCTTAAATTATAAGAGAAAATCTATCAGGCAGAAGAAATGACCCCTCATGTAATATTGGACTAAATAAATAAATAAATAAATATGCAAATAAATGGGGATGATCTAGGAGTATTTGAAAAAAATAAAAAATAAAAACAAAGACCACAGGAAGACCTGATTACAGCAGAAATATAGAAAACATCTGCTGAGAAACAGAGGGCTGCTTCAAAAATTCCCTGACACTTCAGGGTCCAGGAAAATTAAGAATTACCAAGAATGAAAAGAAACGCATACAATGGGTCCATGCTCCCAGTGGGATAGAGAATGGGAAAGCTATCGGGGTAGGGGGTGGGATATGGAGATTGGGCGGTGGGTATTGTGTGGAGTTGTACCCCTCCTACCATATGGTTTTGTTAATTAATCCTTTCTTAAATTAAAAAGAAGAGATGTAAACTAGAGAGCTGAGTCTGTTATATAGACAAGTGAAGACACTAAACATAAATCATTCAACACCCAACACATCATCGTACTAGGCTCTCTGAAATTTACTCTCTGGCTTCTGGAAAGAGATAGAATATGCTGGCTGTGTGGTCTGGGAGGTGACACAGTGAATAAAGCACTGGACTCTCAAGCATGAGGTCCCGAGTTCAATCCTTAGCAGCACATGTACCAGAGTGATGTCTGGTTCCTTCTTTCTCTCTCCTTCCTTTCTCATAAATAAAATCTTTTAAAAAAAAGTATGTTCACGATGTTGTGCAACTATCACTACTGTATATTTCTAAGACTTCTTCATGATCTAAACAAGAACTCTGGAACCATTAAGCAATAATTTCCACGCTTTCCACCCATATTTAGAAACCTTTGATCTACTTTCTGCCTCTGAATTAGCCTATTCTAGACATTGCATATAAATAAGTTGCATAATAATTGCGATTGTCTGTCAGGCATATTTCATTTAGAATGAATGATGTTTTCTCCAATCCTAGTGTTACCTAACTCCACCAGATAGTGTGTGTTCAGGGTGATTCACCACCCATGGAATTCCCACTAGACCATCCAGAGAATTTCGTTGTGGGGCCAATAACAGAAGTCAGGGTCTCACATAGGATAAAATATGCACCCGATTTATTGATCCCCTTTATATTTAGATTTTTGACTAGAAGAGAGACTAGAATAGTGTTTTCAAACCCCATCCAAAAATGGGGGGAGGACATGGACAGAATATTCACCACAGAAGAGATCCAAAAGGCAGAGAAACACATGAACAAATGCTCCAAGACTCTGACTGTCAGAGAAATGTAAATAAAGACAACAACAAGATAAAAAAGAAACACATACATATTGAAGCTTACACTAGAAAATGGAGGCAAGTTCTGTGCTATGATAATTACAATAAGGATACTGATAGAAAGGCTATTGGAAATGCTCCTGGAACGTTTCTAATTTAAAATTGTAGTGAATCCTGCTCCAACTATGTGACCAATTATTTATGAATAAGGAGGCTGTTATAAATGTGGTAATTCTGTGTTAAGATCAAATAAAAAGGTCAACAATTCTAAAAATAACTAATATATATATGTATATATATGTACATATATGTATGTGTATCTTTATTATCAACTATGAGGGATACTGGCATGGCTATGAGGAGACAGAGTATGGTTTGTGCCAGAGAGACTTACAAAGCTGAGGCTCCAGAAACCTAGGTGAAATCGCCAACAAAACAAGCCAGAGCTCAGCAGTGCCCTGGTGACTCTCTTTGTATATCTGGACCTGTCAGTAAAATAATATATAAGTAAAATATTAATGAGTGCAGACAGAGTGAGTGAGAGCCTGTGAGACTCAGAGACAGAGATGACAAGAAGAGAAATAGAAGATTTGGAAAGTGACCAGAAGTCCAAAACCTCCCACACTGTGTTCATACATGACAGGTTCAATCCTGGGTTGTAGAGATTGTAAGGCAGCAGTCTCATGTACACAGACCCCAGCAACCCCAGCCTTCACCATATGTGTGTAGTATTTACCGCAGGAAATGTATTGTGAGTGTAAACTTCCCTTCAATTATAAGAGAAAAATCTATCAAGCAGAAGAAATGACCCCTCATGTAATATAGGACTAAATAAATAAATATGCAAATAAATTTGGATGATGTAGGAGGATTTGACAAAAATGAAAAATGAATACAAAAAGCACAAGAAGACCTGATTAGAGCAGAAACATAGAAACCATCTGCTGAGAAACAGAGGGCTGCTTCAAATATTCTGAGACACTTCAGAGTCCAGGAAAATTAAGATTTCAGGAGATTGAAAAGAAACTCATATGTATTGAAGCTTACACTAGAGAAAGGAGGCAAGTTCTGTACTATAAGAATTACAATAAGGATGCTGATAGAAATGCTATTATAAATGCTACTGGAAGGTTCTATTATTTATAATTGTATTGAATCCTGCTCCAACTATATGGCCAATTATTAATGAAAAAGGAAGCTGTTATAAATGTGTTAATTCTGATAAAGGTCAATTACATAGGTTGACAATTCCAAAAATGACAGATATATATATATATATATATATATATATATATATATATATATATATATGTGTGTGTACATATATGTATATGGATTTATATCTTTATTATAAGTCTGAGACAAAATGCCATGGATATGAGGAGACAGAATATGGCTTGTGTCAGAGAGACTTACAAAGCTGAGGCTACAGTAGCCTAGGTGAAATCACCAACAAAACAAGCCAAAGTTCAGCAGTGCTCTGGTAACTCTCTTTGTATATCTGTGCCAGTCAATAAAATAAGGATATAAGTAAAATATTACTGAGTGCAGACAGAGTGAGTGAGAGCCTGTGAGAGTCAGAGACAGAGATGGCGAAAAGAGCAACAGAAGAGTTGGAAATAGACCAGAAGACAACCCTCCCCTAGACTGTTTTCATTCATGACAGGTTCAAACCTGGGTTGTAGAGATTGTAAGGCAGCAGGTCTCAGGCCCACAGACCCCAGACAGCCCCAGCCTTCACCATATGCTGTTCCAACAGACCTGACAGTAATTGTGTGTGTGTGTGTGTCTTTCTGTCTGTCTGTGTCTGTGTGCTCAGAGCTCACGTATAGTAGTCTCAGAGCATGGGTGGGAAGGTAGCCAGCCTCACCTGCAACTTACATATAGAGAACCTAGCTGGTCGGGGCAAGCCAGCTAGCCCAGATTCTGGCTAACCAAGAATGCATATGCAAAGGTACTCTCATGTCTCGCTCTCCTGAGTTCCCGATTCAATCTCATGCCTCACTATCATCCAAACACTGCCAACAGGGTAAGCTGGGGCACCCCTCAGAATTCAAGGTCCGGAGCCTATCCAGTCACGTTTGGCTGCCTACTCAGCCTCCAGACTCTCACTCCACTGCTCAGGGCAGCTGATTACAAGCCCAGAATGAACCCAGAAAGAGCTGTGTTTCAACAAAGATGGGAACTGTGTTTGACCAAACCATAGTGGATGAACCGGTCCCCTTACACCTACCCTTTGGGTCCGGCTAAGGCAATTACTCCTGTGGCCGCACAATCCCTGATGACGGTGTCCTGGTGTCCACACATCACATTCAGAGAGATTCCCAGAAATAGGCATGCATGAGTGTCCCATACAAAGTTTCTCTGCTTGCAGGAAGCACAAACTCCCTGAGCCCTTGCTATGGAGAGACAAAAGGAATATGGATGCCTCCATTGGCTGAATTAGTAGCGTCCAGTGGAGATCACATCCCCGCCCCTCAACTGAGGGCCTGGCTGCTGCTAATAAAAGCAATTGGAAACACCTGTTACCATTTATACCCTGAGAAGATACTCAGGATTCCCTCCAGGAGCTAGCAGGCTGGCAGAACTCCTGACCACAGAATAGCTGTGCTCCTAGTTGGGAGGGCCTTTGGACCAGAGGTGAGAATATTCCCTAGATAAAAGAAAGAACTTCAGGTTTCAAAAGGATTTGAAACCCCAGGAGGCACTTGGAAAAGACACTTCACAGCCATTAAACCACCCTTTCTGAACCCTGGAAGCTTCCGTTTTGCATGGAAATTCTGGACACGAATGTGGCCATCAGTACCACAGATCCTTTACATTCGGCCCATTAGAGGGAAAGCACAATGTGTGTGGCAGGGTGGTAGATTTTCACTTCTCTTGACCTGGGCTCTCATGGAATAAGGACAAGGATGCGGTGCAGGAAATTGAGGATGGCTGCATTTAGGCTGAATGTCAGCCACAGGGCCCTGGAGAATGGGAGTCAAGCACAGATGGCCTGGACAGCTGCAGCTGGAGATGGACATATGCCTGTTAACTTGCAGCAGGAACGCTTTCTTCTCAGTTCCCCTCTGTACAATGCCATATGAACGAGACTATGTAATCCAATGGGCAAAGAAAGGGAAATTTCAACACCAGGAAGACCGAGTTCACAATACATGCACTGACTTCCACAAAGGGTCCAGGGATGAAGGCACGCAGAGACAGGCTGAGAGACAGAATGACAGTGACTGAAAAGGACAAATTCTGGCCCTGTGTTGATCAGTGCCAGAGCACTGAAGACAAACCCTCCATTCGCATGCATACATCTTACAAGTGGCATTGTTATTTTATGTTTGTGAGGAAAGGTTACACTTAGAACATCTAGGTCTTAGCCCACTCTGAGAAGCAACACTTGGCCTGCAGCCCACTGTCCAAAACTGTCCTTGCCTCTCCAAATTGGAAGTAGTTTTAGTGATGCTCCAGCCCAATTCTGGCTGGCGTATTTCATCTACCTGGTCCAGCCTCAGCCTGTCCTGTGTGCAGGGTACTGAACTAATTCTATTTCTTCTTTGATTTACAGTTTTGGGATAGGACTCGGTGGACAAAAAGAGCAAGAGTGAAGTAGATTATTTGGGAGCTGAATTTTGTGCTGAGAGAGATTTGTAGAGTGAT
This sequence comes from Erinaceus europaeus, assembly GCF_950295315.1. Taxonomy (NCBI): domain Eukaryota; kingdom Metazoa; phylum Chordata; class Mammalia; order Eulipotyphla; family Erinaceidae; genus Erinaceus; species Erinaceus europaeus. The sequence goes on along the minus strand of NW_026647146.1, from coordinate 250,902 downwards.
AAAAGGTAAAGAAATGGCTCTGTGTGATGTCTCTAATTACTGTGGCTCAGAAGGGCCAGGTGTATCCGCATTATTACCCGAATCCAAAGCTGTGCAGGTATCTAGCTAAAATATATGTTCAGACCTCTACATGTTATATATATATATATATATATATATATATATATATATATATATATATAGAGAGAGAGAGAGAGAGAGAGAGAGAGAGAGATTGAGATAGAGAGAGAGAGAGCAAGACACTGATTTAGTCATTTTCTACAATGGATGCGATATGACATTCAGACAATTGATTGCTAAAACCTGGAGAGAAACTGTGCATCAGGAAAAGAATTGTCCAAAGGAGTAAAATCTCAAAATCATTAGCTATATGTAGCTCCAATGGGACCTAGCGAAAAAGGATTGAGAAGGAACTCATCCAGGAGACTTTCCACATGGACAGGCACCACAAGTTTCATAGTCTGGCAACACACACAGGGCAGCTGCTAGTTCCCAGTGCAAGCCTCAGGGCAAAAACCTCTCCCTCTTCAGTGTCTTTACATCTGAAAAGAAGAAAAGTGACTGTTGGCCAAGGAGAGCTACAATGGTGTCAATATTGAGCTGTAAATCAGAATGCGCCAAGTGTTTTGCACAAAATCACCTGTGCCACAGTGATTCTGTTTTTCTCTCTCTCTCTCCCTCCCTCACATACACATACAAACACACACAAACACACACTCTAACAGTTACACACACGAACACATCCACAGAGGCACAGGCACAAACAGAGTTATACACATGCACACTGGACAGCTGCTGCAGGGCAGGGCCCTGGGTGAACCCTGCTTCGCACTTCCTGGAAGCACGCCCAGCCTTTTAGGGCCAGCTCTGAGCTCCCATTGTGGGCTTACTTCAGAAGGCCTGAAGAAAGAGCACCAGCCATGCTCTGATATGCCAGCGGCCTAGGCTACGCCCAGAACCCATGCCAGCAATATCATTGGCCAGTGTGCTAGGACACGCCCAGGAGTGTCAAGGCCCCTAGTCAGTGATTGGCCAGCAACCTTGAGCACCCCCCACAGGGCCCTGCAGCACGCTCATTGGGCAACCTCTGGAAGGCCCGCTCACCAGCCAGGAGGATTTGAAAAAAATAAAAACAAAAACCACAGGAAGACCTGATTACAGCAGAAATATAGAAAATCTCTGTTGAGAAACAGAGGGCTACTTCAAAACTTCCCTGACACTTCCGGGTCCAGGGAAATTAAGAATTCCCGAGAATGAAAAGAAAGGCATACATATTGAAGCTTACACTAGAAAATGGAGGCAAGTTCTGTGCTTTGATAACTACAATGAGGATACTGATAGAAAGGCTATTGGAAATGCTCCTGGAAGGCTTATAATTTATAATTGTAGTGAATCCTGCTCCAACTATGTGACCAATTATTTATGAGTAAGGAGGCTGTTATAAATGTGGTAATTCTGAATTAAGATCAAATAAAAAGTTCAACAATTCTAAAAATGACTGATATATATATGTACAGATATGTATGTGTATCTTTATTATAAACTCTGAGGGATACTGGCATGGCTATGCGGAGACAGATTATGGCTTGTGTCAGAGAGACTTAGAAAGCTGAGGCTCCAGAAACCTAGGTGAAATCGCCAACAAAACAAGTGAATCTCTTTGTATTTCAGAGCTTGTCAGTAAAATAAGTATATAAGTGAAATATTAATGAGTGCAGACAGAGTAAGAGCCCGTGAGAGACAGAGACAGAGAAGGCAAGAAGAGAAATAGAAGAGTGGGAAAGAGACCAGAAGTCAAAAACCTCCCACACTGTGTTCATACATGACAGGTTCTAACCTGGGTTGTCGAGATTGTAAGGCAGTAGTCTCACGTCCACAGACCCCAGACCACCCCACCCTTTACCATATGTGTGTACTACTTATGACACAAAATATATTGTGAGTGTAAACTTCCCTGCAATTATAAGAGAAAAATCTATAAAACAGAAAATGACCCCTCATGTAATATAGGATTAAATAAATAAATTAATATGCAAATAAATTTGGATGATCTAGGAGGATTTGACAAAAATGAAAAATAAATACAAAAAGCACAAGAAGACCTGATTAGAGCAGAAACATAGAAACCATCTGCTGAGAAACAGAGGGATGCTTCAAAAATTCCGAGACACTTCAGAGTCCAGGGAAATTAAGACTTCAGGAGATTGAAAAGAAACTCATATGTATTGAAGCTTACACTAGATAAAGGAGGCAAGTTCTGTACTATAATAAGTATAATAAGGATGCTGATAGAAATTCTATTAGAAATGCTACTGGAAGGTTCTATTATTCATAATTGTATTGAATCCTGCTTCAACGATGTGACCAATTATTAATGAAAAAGGAAGCTGTTATAAATGTGTTAATTCGGATTAAGACCAATTACATAGGTTGACAATTCCAAAAATGACAGATATATATATATATATATGTATATTTATATATGTATATATATATATATATATGTATATGGATTTATATTTTTATGATAAAGTCTGAGACATACTGCCATGGATATGAGGAGACAGAATATGCCTTGTGTCAGAGAGACTTACAAAGCTGAGGCTCCAGAAACCTAGGTGAAATCACCAACAAAACAAGCAGAGCTCAGCAGTGCTCTAGAAACTCTCTTTTTATATCTGGGCCTTTCAATAAAATAAGGATATAAGTAAAATACTACTGAGTGCAGACAGAGTGAGAGAGAACCTGTGAGTGTCAGAGACAGAGATGGCAAGAAGAGAAATAGAAGAGTTGGAAATAGACCAGAAGACAAAACCCCCCTAGACTGTGTTCATTCATGACAGTTTCAAACCTGGGTTGTAGAGATTGTAAGGCAGCAGCTCTAATGCCCACAGACCCCAGATAACCCATGACTTCACCATATGTGTGTAGTATTTTTCCCAGGAAATATATTGTGCGTCAAAACTTCCCTTCAATTATAAGAGAAAATCTATCAGGCAGAAGAAATGACCCCTCATGTGATATCTGACCAAATAAATAAATATGAAAATAAATGGGGATGATCTAGGAGGACTTCAAAAATAAAAAAAAATGAAAACAAACACCACAAGAAGACCTGATTACAGCAGAAACATAGAAACCATCTGTTGAGAAACACAGGGCTGCTTCAAAAATTCTCTAACACTTCAGCATCCAGGGAAATTAAGATTTCCAGAAAAAGGAAACAAACACATATGTACTGTGGCTTACACTAGAAAAAGAAGGGAAGTTCTGGGCTATGATAATTACAATAAGGATGCTGATAGAAACACTATTAGAAATACTACTGGAAGGTTCTATTATTTATATTTGTATTGAATGCAGCTCCAACTATATGGCCAATTATTTCTGAAAAACTAGGCTGTTATAAATGTGGCATTTCTGAATTAAGGTCAAATACATATGTCAACAATTCTAAAAATGACAGATATATATATGTATATATTTATATATGTATATATATCTTTACTATAAACTCTGAGTGATACTGGCATGGAAATGAGGAGACAGAATATGGCTTGTGTCAGAAAGACTTACAAACTGAGGCTCCAGTAGCCTTGGTGAAATCGCCAACACAACAAGCCAGAGCTCAGCAGTGCACTGGTAACTCTCTTTGTATATCTGGGCCTGTCAGTAAAATAAGTATATAAGTAAAATATTAATGAGTGAAGACAGAGTGTGTGAGATCATGTGAGAGTTAGAGACAGAGAAGGCGAGAAGAGGAATAGATGAGTTGGAAAGAGACCAGAATTGAAAAACCTCCTACATTGTGTTCATTGATGACAGGTTCAAACCTGGCTTGTAGAGATTGTAAGGCAGCAGCTCTCATGCCCACAGACCCCAGACAACCCCAGCCTTCACCATATGCTGTACTACCATACCTGACAGTAATGTGTGTGTGTATGTGTGTCTGTCTATCAGTGTGTGTCTGTGTGTGCTCAGAACTCACCTATAGTAGTCCCAGTGCATGGGTGACAAGGTAGCCAACCTCACCTGCAACTTATGTACAGAGAACCTAGCTGGTTAGGGAAAGCCAGCTAACCCAGATTCTGGCTAAGCAAGAATGCATATGCAAAGGGACTCTCAAGTCTCACTCTCCTGATCCCGATTCAATCTCATGCCTCACTATCATGCAAACACTGCCAATGGGAGTAGCTGGGGCACCCCTCAGAATTCAGGGTCAGGACCCTGTCCAGTCATGTTTGGCTGCCTACTCAGCCTCCAGACTCTCAGTCTACTGCTCACGGCAGCAGATTATAAACCCAGAAAGAGCTGTGTTTCAACAGAGATGGGAACTGTGTTTGACCAAACAATAGTGGATGAACTGGCCCCTTACACCTACTCTTTGGGTACGGCTAAAGCAATTGCTCCTGTGGCCTCACAATCCCTGATCATGGTTTCCTGGTGTCCACACATTACACTCAGAGAGATTCCCAGAAGTAGGCATGCATGAGTGTCCCATTCAAAGTAGCTCTGCTTACAGGAAGCACAAACTCCCAGGGCCCTTGCTATGGACAGACAAAAGAAAGATGGATGCCTCCGTTGGCTGAATTCGGAGCTTCCACTGGAGATCACAGCCCTGCCCCTCACCTGAGGGCCTGGCTGTTGCTAATAAAGGCAATCAGAAACAGCTGTTACCACTTGGGCCCTGAGTACATACTCAGGAATCCCTCCAGGAGCTAGCAGAGGCAGACCTCCTGACCCCAGGATAGCTGTGCTCCTAGTTGGGTGGCCCTTCTGGCCAGAGGTGAGAATATCCCCTAGATAAAAGAAAGAACTTCAGATTTCAAAAGGATTTGAAACACCAGGAGGCACTTGGAAAAGACATTTCACAGCCATCAAAACACCGACTTTCTGAACCCCGTAAACTTTCGTTTTGCGTGGAAAATCTGGACAATGGTGTGGCCATCAGTACCACAGATCCTTTACATTCGGCCCAATAGAGGGAAAGCACAATGTGTGTGCCAGAGGCATAGAGTTCCACTTCTTTTGACCTGGGCTCTCATGGAATAAGGACTAGGATGCTCTGCAGGAAGGTGAGGAGGGCTGCATTTAGGCTGAGTGTCATACTCAGGGCTCTGGAGAATGGGAGTCAAGCACATAGTGCCTGGACAGCTGCAGCTGGAAATGGACATATGCCTGTTACCTTCAGCAGGATCACTGTCTCCTCAGTTTCCCAATGTACTACGCCATATGCAGGAGACTGAATAATCCAAAGGGCAAAGAAAGGAAAATTTCAACACCAGGAGGTCCGAGTTCAGGATGCATGCACTGACTTCCAGTAAGGGCCCAGTGAAGAAGGCACGTAGAGACAGTCATAGAGACAGAATGACAGTGACAGAAAAGTACAAATATTCTGGACCTGTGTTGATCAGTGCCAGAGCACTGAAGACAAATCCTCCATGCCCATGCATACTTCTTACAAGTGGCATTGTCATTTTATGTTTGTGAGGAAAGTTTACACTTAGAACATCTAGGTATTAGCCCACTCTGAGTAGCAACACTTGGCCTGCAGCCCACTCTCCAAAACTGCCCTCGCCTCTCCAAATTGGAAGTAGTCTTAGTGATGCTCCAGCCAAGATGCAGGCTGGCGTTTTGCATCTCCCTGTTCCAGCCTCAGCCTGTCCTGTGTGCAGGGAACTGCACTATGTTTATTTCTTCTTTGATTTACTGTTTTGGGATAGGATTCGGTGGAGAAAAAGAGCAAGAGGGACGTAGATCATTTGGTAGCAGTAGTTTGTGCTGAGAGAGATTTGTAGAGTGACTAGAGGTAAATGAATGGCTCTGTGAGATGTCTCTTATGACTGTGGCTCATAAGGGCTAGGTGTATCTGCATTACTACAATAATCTAGAGCTGTGCAGGTCTCTAGCTAAAATATTTTCAGACCGCTACATGTTACATATATATATATATACATATATATATATATATATATATATATATAGAGAGAGAGAGAGAGAGAGAGAGAGAGACTGATGTAGTCATTTTCTACAATGGATTCGATATGACATCCAAACAATTAATTGATAAAACCTGGATAGATACTGTTCATCAGGAAATGAATTTTCTAAAGGAGTAAAATCTCCAAATCATTAGCTATATGCAGCTCCCATGGTACCGAGCGAAATAGGCTCGAGAAGGAACTCATCCAGGAGACTCTCCACTTGGACAGGCTCACAAGTTTCCTAGTCTGGCAACACACACAGGGCATCTGCTAGTTCCCAGTGCAAGCCTCAGGGCAAAAACCTCTCCCTCTTCAGTTTCTTTACATCTGAAAATATGAAAAGTGACGAAGGGCCAAGGAGAGCTACAATGGTGTCAATATTGAGCTGTAAATCAGAATGTGCCAAGTGTTTTGCACAAAATCACCTGTGCCACAGTGATTCTGTTGTTCTCTCTGTCTCTACCTCACACACACACACACACACACACACACACAAACACACACTGTCACAGTCACACACACACACACATCCACAGAGGCACAGGCACAAACGGAGTTATACACATGCGCACTGGACAGCTTCTGCAAGGCAGGGCCCTGGGCTGAACCCTGCTTCGCACTTCCTGGAAGCACGCCCAGGCTTTTAAGGCCAGCTCTGTGCTCCCATAGTCGGGCTTCCTTCAAAAGGCCTGCCCACAGGGCGCCAGCCATGCTCTGATAGTCCAGAGGCCTACGCCACGCCCAGAACCCCTGTAAGCAATATCATTGGCCAGTGTGCTTGGACACGTCCAGGAGGCAGTAGGGTCCGGGCCCCTAGTCAGTTTTTGGCCAGCGGCCTTGAGCACCACCAACCTGGCCTTGGAGCACACTCATTGGGAAGCCTGTGGAAGGCCCGCCCACCAGCCACATCAGCTCCACTCTGATTGGCCTGTTGTCCCAGGGACACGCCCCTTGCCATCCAGAAAATGAGAGAGTTAGAGAAGGCGAGAAGAGAAATATATGAGTTGGAAAGAGACCAGAATTCAAAAACCTCCTACACTGTGTTCATTGATGACAGGTTCAAAGCTGGCTTGTCGTGATTGTAAGGCAGCAGCTCTCATGCCCACAGACCCCAGACAGCCCCAGTCTTCACCATATGCCGTACTACCAGACCTGACAGTAATGTGTGTGTGTCTGTGTGTGCTTAGAGCTCACCTGTAATAGTCTCAGAGCATGGGTGTCAAGGTAGCCAGCCTCACCTGCAACTTATGTACAGAGAACCTAGCTGGTCATGGCAAGCCAGATAGCCCAGATTCTGGCTAAGCAAGAATGCCAGAGAATTATGTGGAAGACCAAGACCCCATTTTGAGCCCCTGTTCACCACTTACCCAATTAGGGAAAAGCTGGGCTAGTGGCAAATCAGAGCTGCAGCTGTCTCTGTCTCTCTTCCTGCTTGGGCCCTGCTCTCTCAATTTATGACAGTTTCCATCTCCTCAATAGGAAATTTACAAATGATGTACAGAAATACAAGGAAAGTGGTAAAAATTACCCCCGTAGCCATTATTACATGTAACTGTTGACTGTAAACCACTCATCCCCCAAGCAAGAACAGAGTAAATAGTTGTGAGGTTAAAAACATTGTAGTTTAAATAGGGAACATTCTTTAGAGACATGTAATACTAATCCATTTTGCATTGGATGTCACTGTAAAGAACAGTGCAGTAGTAGTTGTAGTAGTGTGTAGTATCTGCAAAAGTAAATGTATTGTGTGTCCAAAGTTCCCTTTAATTATAAGAGAAAATCTATCAGGCAGAAGAAATGACCCCTCATGTGATATCGGACTAAATATATTGTTGTGGTGGTGGTCTGGTTTCGGGCTGCACCACGGAGAAGAGAGCGGACGTGCAGAACAAAGGGGTAGACAAATCTTTATTATAGGATGGGGGGTTTGGTCCAGACCACGTGGAGCCAGCCAGCAATGACCGTCCCCACTATCTGACCAAGGGGGGGAGAGCAGGGAGCCAGACCTCAGAGAGGGAGAGCTGAGAGCCCAGAGAGTGGGGGGTGAGGGGGCTTTTTATTGGGCGACAACCAGGGGTGACGTGTAGGGCCAGGATTTGTTCAAAGGGTGCACTCTAGGATTTTGCGGGGTGTAGAAAAACCTGGGGGCGGAGACTATCAGAATAACTCCTCAGCAACATCTCCTCCTATCCCTTTATATTTAAATGGACACAGTAAAAAAATGGAATGGAGCAGGCTTAAATGTTTTAGAGGAATGCCATTCTCAAGTGGGAAGATGTAGGACTTTCTGTGGAGGAGGGAAGGCTTAAATGGCTGCTAACCTTGTGAGATTTATGCGTCCTCCTGTGCTCAACCCCTCTTTAGAGAGAGAGAGACTTACCTGGAGAGACTCATCTCATAGGTTTAAGCGCAGCCTGCTCAACCATCTCTTTACAATATCTCTACATCTTTTCTATCTTTCTATCTAGTAATTGCATAAGATGTGCAAAGTCTGTAAAAGACTATCATGGGACAGAAACCTTTTGGGCATAAGCCTAAATGATATAACAAAATAGGAAGGGACAAGTAGGGTAGTAGTAAAAGCCAGTGTGGTGTGAAAGGAAGGGTTGGTGTGTAAAGGAACATTCCCCATTTGGGTGGGGAAAGGGGCAAGGGTACATAATGAGGGGGAGGCAGGAGGCATGACCCACCAAACAGAGGGGCTATTTGGCATTGTATAGTCCTCAAGGCAACAGTCAGTAAAGTCTATGAATTACTCAGGATCAGTCTATGAAAAACCAGCAGCGTGAAAGGAAATAAGCTGCTTCAAAATTGCGTAAAATATATATAGGTTATGTCAGAAAGTCCCATAAAAGTCTCAGTCCGAAGTAGATGGCTTGGGGAAGAATTGGCAGGGGATGCAATGCTGCATGATGGAGGTCAGCCGCTGGAATGTTGCTTTTCTGTAGATAGCCAGCTGGAACTGCCAACACGTGACAAGCAGGTCAGAAGCAGGAACGGTAACCAGGCATGAAGAAAGTTCTGTCCTTGTAGTCTGTGTATCAGGTTATTCAGATCGTGTTGAGTGACATCTAGGGTTTCGGGGGGTGTGCCACAGTAGTCATGCCATCTAGTGGGTGATGTCAGGGTGTGCAGGGGTTCAGATGGTTTTTCCAGGATTCCTGTGAAAGAAACACAAACAATCTGCTTCTCATGGTTAATTTGAGCTTGTAACAAGTTATAGGTTTGTTATAGTTGATACCTCGATGATTATAATTGGTTTAGAATCTCTTTATGATTTTATTTAAAGGTCATATAATGTGACCTCCTGTAGCAGCCTCTACCGCTGGATCTTGAGACCAATTTTAGCTAAAATATGTATTTTAAACAGACTCAAATTGCTTAGAGAGTTAACGCATATTCATGACAATGATTTTAACGTTTACAGTGCCAGATTGATGCCAGATCTGTTGTGGATTAATTTCCACAAGTGTCCTGTATATAAAATTTATATAGTTTAGTTTTGGGAATGAATAGTCACATTGAACATTTAGACTTTTACCTAAATAGTAAGTTACCTTAACAAATTAATTTTACCTTGTCTGGTAAAAGTGTAGCTGTAGTGTTACACTTTTGACCGTTAATTTAGTGTTACCAAACTTGAGACATACCCATAAACATTTAGTTATAACAAACTGGAGGAAAAAGAATTTTTGTTATAAAAACACATTATTTAAAAAAAATTAAATCTGTCATTAGTCACACAGTTTAAGACTAAACACTTACATACATACCAAAACTATATATAAAATTCAAAAGAGGGAGAAAGAAAAAAAATTTGGAATGTTTCTGGACGTCCCCAAAAACTTTGGCTGCGTCCAGCATTTTTATATAAAGCCAATTACCTTTTAGATTACTCCAAGCAGATGGGTCATGCAAAAAAAAGTTTTTTTTTTGTCATTCAACACACTCACTCACAAAAACAACTGGCCAGTAATAACATAAGACATACAGGGAAAGGGTAGGATAGAGGTCTCTGCGAGCCAGATTTTGTAGGTTCTGCCATGTCGTATTACAGGTCCTGGGATGTATCCTGCATCTGGTCCTCTTGTAGTATTTCTTGTTCTTCAGGAATAACAGTGCCATCCTGCTGGTATTGTCGGACATGGCGGGCAGGAACCCAGACAGGTTTAGAGAATTTTTGAGGAAAAATGCATGCGAAACCCCTTCCCATGGTCAATAATGGGTCAGTCCCTTTCTAAATTTTATTGAGTGGGTCTCTCCATTTGACCTTAATAGATGGGAGGGTAGATGGTGTTTGCCAGTGAAGAATAATAGGGGGTAAGGCCGAGTTATTGTAAATATTAAAGAGATTTAACATAGTTAAGGCTTTTGCTAGCTGGATATTGGGGGGATATGTTCCTCCTTTATCTTTCTTTAGTTGAGCCTTCAGAGTTTGATGGGCCCTCTCGAGAATGCCTTGTCCCTGTGGATTTTAGGGAATGCACATGGTATGAGTAATATTCCAGAGGGAACAAAAATCTTTAAATTGTTTGCTTGTAAACATAGGTGAATTGTCTGTTTTCAAAAATAATGGGACCCCCATAACGGCAAAACAAGAGAGCATATGGCTTACAAGCTTTTTAGCACTTTCTCCTGTCTGAGCTGTAGCCCACATAAATTTAGAAAAGGTATCAATTGAGACAAACACATATTTTTGTTTGCCAAAGATTGGTATGTGGGTGACATCAATTTGCCAAATAGCATTCATTAGCTTTTAAACCTCGGGGGTTAACCCCAAGGGTCTGGATAGCAGGTGTCTTTATGAGACTTGCACAAGAAGAGCATGTAGCGAGGATATGTTTTAACTGTGGTACAGGAACATCAGGGAATCAATCAGGCCCCGTTTTGCTTACGTGGGGCAACTGCATAGACCTGCATCATAGCGGGTGCCCCATAACTGCATGATGTAAGTTCCTGTGTCGGTAGAATCCAATTATCTGGGTGTAGGTCTTTAAGATTAAGGCATACCTGACGGAACTGTGGTGTCATGCCTTCCCAGACAATAGAGCACAGGAGTAGTGTGAGGACTTCAGGATTATATACCTTTCTCTCTAAGCTTCTCTTCACCCTTGAGATGAAGCTCGCCAATGATTCATCAGAGCCTTGGTGAAAAGAGTTAATGGGAGCTGACAGATCTTCATCTGGTGTGGAAACCCTTTCCCATGCTTGTGTTGCACAGATGCGTACCTGTTCAAAATAACCGGTTGGAAACCTGGCTTCTGCCTGCTGAGCTCCAGATTCATAAGCTCCTGCTCCAAACAAAGCATCAGAATTCCATTCTACTTGTTTGTTACTATTTTCCTGTGATTGCCTAGAGCACTCATCATGTAAGCATGCCTGCCACTGAAGATAGAGTGGGTCTGGGAGTGCAGCACGAGCCAGATATTTCCAGTCTTGTGGTGTATTTAAATGCTGGTAAAAACTCCTCAAGATGGACTTGGTCCAGGGAGATTGTATTCCGTCCTCCCTGACTTCTTCTCTGAGTGTCCTATGATTTTTAGAGGAATATGGCTGCCATGGCTGAGGGTTTTGTTTAGAAGGGGCCAAGATTACCTAGAATGTGTGGATTTGGTCCGATGGCGCAGGAGAGGGAGCTACAGAATTGGAAAGTGCCATATAAACTGCTGTAGTGGCTGCAGGGGAGACTAAATACTTATCTACGGGGATGGAGCTCCCAGGGTGGACTGCACATTGTTTAAAATCCTTAAATGCTGAAAAAATATCCTTTATCTCTCGTATCTTAGCCACTAGGTCCGTTAATGGTGACGTATCATCAGGGGGCGGGGTTAGGGACGAGGAAGCCTCAGGCAGAGCTGAAACCAGTGCGGCAGGGGCTAGGGGCAGGGTCAGGAACACGGAAGCTGCAGGCGGAGCTGAAACCGGGGCAGCAGGGGCAGGGGGGTTCAGGGTCACAGAAACCTCAGGTGGAGCTGAAACCGCAGCAGCAGGGGCCGGGGGCGGGGTCCGGAAAATGGAAGCTGCAGGCGGAGCTGAAACCGGGGAGGCAGGGGCCAGGGGGGGTTCAGGGAGGCAGAAACCTCAGGCGGAGCTGAAACCGGGGTGGCAGGGGCCGGGGGCGGGTTCAGGGAGGCAGAAACCTCAGGCAGATCTGAAACCGGGGCGGAAGGGGGCGGGGTCAGAGGAGGAGCATCTGAACACGTGTGCATGTCTGTGGGAATGGAATTCTTGGGTTTAGCCGCTGATTGCTTAGGACGTCTAAGTTGTAAGCACATGTGATTTAACTCTCGTACCTCAGCCTCAAGCTCACTTAACCTTATGGCATAGCACGTTTTACATATCTTGAAAGTGGCGATCACAGTTAAAAAAATCCAAGGGGTAGCGAAAATTAAACCATTAATGACAGCGCCAATCTGTCCCAAGTCAAGAGATAATGACTGGGACACCTCCTCATAAAACGAGAAATTTCCCATGGTGGAGGGAAACACAGGGCCACAAAGGTGGGCGGATGCCACTTACCTGTGTCTGGGCGGTTTCGGAGACCTCAGGCCGGGCATGGTGTGGGTACGGAACACGATGGGCACCAGATGTTGTTGTGGTGGTCTCGTGTCGGGCTGCACCGAGGAGAAGAGAGCAGACATCCAGAGCAAAGGGGTACACACATCTTTATTATAGGATGGGGGGTTTGATTCAGACAACATGGAGCCAGCAGGCAATGACCGTCCCCACTATCTGACCACGGGGGGAGAACAGGGAGCCAGACCTCAGAGAGGGAGAGCTGAGAGCCCAGAGAGAGGGGGAGTGAGGGGGCTTTTTATTGGGCGACAACCAGGGATGACGTGTAGGGCCAGGAGTGGTTGAAAGGGGGCACTCTAGGATTTTGCGGGGTGTAGAAAAACCTGGGGGCGAAGACTGCATCAGAATAACTCCTCAGCAACAATATATAAATAAATATGCAAATATATGGGGATGATCTAGGAGGATTTGAAAAAATAAAAAAATAATAAAAACCACAGGAAGACCACAGGTAAACAATTCTAAAAATGACAGATACATATGTATATTTATATATGTATATGGATGTATATCTTTATTATAAAGTCTGAGAGATACGCCATGGATATGAGGAGACAGAATATGGCTTGTGTCAGAGAGACTGCTAGTTCCCAGTGCAAGCCTCATGGCAAAAACCTCTCACTCTTCAGTGTCTTTACATCTGAAAATAAGAAAAGTGACCAAGGGCCAAGGAGAGCTACAATGGTGTCTATATTGAGCTGTAAATCAGAATGTGCCAAGTGTTTTGCACAAAATCACCTACACTGTGTTCATTGATGACAGGTTTTAAGCTGGCTTGTCGAGATTGTAAGGCTGCAGCTCTCATGCCCACAGACCCCAGACAGCCCCAGCCTTCACCATATGCTGTACTACCAGACCTGACAGTAATGTGTGTGTGTGTGTGTGTGTGTGTCTGTCTGTCTGTCTGTGTCTCTGTGTGCTCAGAGCTCACCTATAGAGGTCTCAGAGCATGGGTGGGAAGGTAGCCAGCCTCACCTGCAACTTACGTACAGAGAACCTAGCTGGTCAGGGCAAGCCAGCCAGCCCAGATTCTGGGTAAGCAAGAATGCACATGCAAAGGGACTCTCATGTCTCCCTCTCTTGAGTTCCTGATTCAATCTCATGCCTCACTATCATCCAAACACTGCCAACAGGGTAAGCTGGGGCACCTCTCAGATTTTAAGGACAGGAGCCTGTCCCGTCAAGTTTGGCTGCCTACTCAATCTCCAGACTCTCAGTCCAATGCTCAGGGCAGCAGATTACAAGCCCAGAATGAACCCAGAAAGAGCTGTGTTTCAACATAGATGGAAACTGTGTTTGACCAAACAGTAGTGGATGAACTGGTCCCCTTACACCTATCCTTTGTGTCCGGCTAAGGCAATGGCTCCTGTGGACTCACAATCCCTGATCATGGTGTCCTTCTTTGATTTACAGTTTTGGGATAGGACTCCGTGGACAAAAAGAGCAAGAGGGAAGTAGATGATTTGGCAGCGGTAGTTTGTGCTGAGAGAGATTTGTTGAGTGATAAGAGGTATATGAATGGCTCTGTGAGATGTCTCTCATGACTATGGCTCAGAAGGGCCAGGTGTATCCTCCTTACTACCCTAATCTAGAGCTGTGCAGGTCTCTAGCTAAAAAATATTTTCAGATCTCTACATGTTATATATATATATATATATATATATATATATATATAGAGAGAGAGAGAGAGAGAGACAGAGAGAGAGAGAGTCACTGATGTAGTCATTTTCTACAATGGATTCCATATAAAATTCAGACAATTGATTGCTAAAACCTGGAGAGAAACTGTGCATCGGAAAAAGAATTTTCCAAAGGAGTAAAATCTCAAAATCATTAGCTATATGCTGCTCCAATGGGACAGAGAGAAAAAGGCTTGAGAAGGAACTCATCAAGGAGACTCTCCACATGGACAGGCACCACAAGTTTCCTAGTCTGGCAACAGACACATTCCATCTGGTAGTTCCCAGTGCAAGCCTCAGGGAAAAACCTCTCCCTCTTCAGTGTTTTTACATCTGAAAAGAAGAAAAGTGATCAAGGGCTAAAGAGAGCTGTAATGGTGTCAATATTGAGCTGTAAATCAGAATGTACCAAGTGTTTTGTGTGTCAATATTGAGCTGTAAATCAGAATGTACCAAGTGTTTTGCAAAAAAATCACTTTACTATAAACTCTGAGTGATACTGGCATGGAAATGAGGAGACATAATATGGCTTGGGTCAGAAAGACTCACAAACTGAGGCTCCTGTAGCCTAGGTGAAATCGCCAATACAACAAGCCAGAGCTCAGCAGTGCTCTGTTAACTCTCTTTGTATATCAGGGCCTGTCAGTAAAATAAGTATATAAGTAAAATATTAATGATTGAAACAGAGTGTGTGAGAGCATGTGAGAGTTAGAGACAGAGAAGGAGAGAAGAGACATAGATGAGTTGGAAAGAGACCAGAATTCAAAAACCTCCTACACTGTGTTCATTGATGACAGGTTCAAACCTGGCTTGTAGAGATTGTAAGGCAGCAACTCTCATGCCCAAAGACAACAGACAGCTCCAGCCTTCACCATATGCTGTACTACAAGACCTGAGAGTAATGTGTGTGTGTGTGTGTGTCTGTGCGTGCTCAGAACTCACCTATAGTAGTCTAGAGCATGGATGGCAAAGCAGCAGCCTCACCTGCAACTTATGTACAGAGAACCTAGCTGGTTAGGGAAAGCCAGCTAGCCCAGATTCTGGCTAAGCAAGAATGCATATGCAACGGGACTCTCATGTCTTGCTCTGCTGAGTTCCCGATTCAATCTCATGCCTCACTATCATCCAAACACTGCCAACGGGGGAAGCTGGTGCACCCCTCAGAATTCAGGGGCAGGACCCTGTCCAGTCACGTTTGGCTGCATACTCAGCCTCCAGGTTCCCAGTCCACTTCTCAGTGGACAGCAGATTACAAGCCCAGAAAGAACCCAGAAAGAGCTATGTCTCAACATAGATGAGAACTGTGTTTGACCAAACAATAGAGGATGAACCCAGCCCCTTACACCTCCCATTTGGGTGCTGCTAAGGCAAAAGATCCTGAGGCCTCACAATCCCAGATCATGGTGTCCTGGTGTCAACACATCACTCTCAGAGAGATTCCCAGAAGTAGGCATCCATGAGTGTCCCATACAAAGTCGCTCTGCTTGCAGGAAGCACAAACTCCCTGGGCCCTTGCTATGGAGAGACAAATGGAAGATGGATGCCTCCATTGTCTGAATTAGGAGTTTCCAGTGGAGATCACAGCACCAGCCCTCACCTGAGGGCCTGGCTGCTGCTAATAAAGGCAATTGGAAACACCTGTTACCACTTGGGACCTGAGGACATACTCAAGAATCCCTCCAGGAGCTAGAAGGCTGGCAGACCTCCTGACCCCAGGAAAGCTGTGCTCCTAGTTGCTAGGGCATTCTGGCCAGAGGTGAGAATATTACCTAGATACAAGAAAGAACTTCAGGTTTCAAAAGGATTTGAAACCCCGTGAGGCACTTGGAAAAGACATTTCACAGCCATCAAAAAACCCTCTTTCAGAACCCTGGAAGCTTCAGTTTTGTGTGGAAAATCTGGACACTGGTGTGGCCATCAGTACCACAGATCCTTTACATTCGGCCCAATAGAGAAAAAGCACAATGTGTGTGCCAGTGGGATAGAGTTTCACTTCTCTTGACCTGGGCTCTTATGGAATAAGGACAAGGATGTGGTGCAGGAAATTGTGGAGTTCTGCATTAGGCTGAGTGTCAGCCTCAGGGCCCTGGAGAATGGAAGTCAAGCACAGAGGGCCTGGACAGCTGCAGCTGGAGATGGTCATATGCCTGTTACATGCAGCAGGATCGTTGTCTCATCAATTCCCCAATGCACTATGCCATATGCAGGAGACTGAATAATCCAAAGGGCAAAGAAAGGAAAATTTCAACACTAGGAAGTTGGAGTTCACGATGCATGCACTGTATTCCATAAGGGCCCAGTGAAGAAGGCACATAGAGACAGACAGAGAGACAGGATGACAGAGACAGAAAAGGACTGAAATTCTGGCCCTGTGTTGATCAGTGCCAGAACACTGAAGACAAACCCTCCATACCCATGCAACTTCTAACAAGTGGCATTATTATTTTATGTTTGTGAGGAAAGGTTACACTTAGAACATCTAGGTCTTAGCCCACTCTGAGAAGTAACACTTGGCCTGCAGCCCACTCTCCAAAACTGCCCTCGCCTCTCCAATTTGGAAGTAGTCTTAGTGATACTCCAGCCAAGATGCAGGCTGGCTTATTGCATCTCCCTGGTCCAGCATCAGAGTGTCCTATGTGCAGGGAACTGCACTATGTCGATTTCTTCTTTGATATACAGTTTTGGGATAGGATTCAGTGGACAAAAAGAGGAAGAGGGAAGTAGATGATTTGACAGCTGTAGTTTGTGCTGAGAGAGATTTGTAGAGTGATAAGAGGTATACGAATGGCTCTGTGAGATGTCTCTCATGACTGTGGCTCAGAAGGGCCAGGTGTATCCACATTACTACCCTAATCCGGAGCTGTGCAGGTCTCTAGCTAAAAAATATTTTCAGATCTCTACATGTTACATATATATATATATATATATATATATATATATATATATATATATATATATATATATGGAGAGAGGGACACTGATGTAGTGATTTTCTACAATGGATTAGATATGACATTCAGACAATTGATTGCTAAAACCTGGGGAGAAACTGAGCTGTAAATCAGAATGTACCAAGTGTTTTGCAAAAAATCACTTTATTATAAACTGTGAGTGATACTGGCATGGAAATGAGGAGACAGAATATGGCTTGTCTCAGAAAGACTTACAAATTGAGGCTCCAGTATCCTAGGTGAAATCGCCAACACAACAAGCCAGAGCTCAGTAGTGCTCTGGTAACTCTCTTTGTATATCTGGGCCTGTCAGTAAAAAAAGTATATAAAATATTAATGATTGAAGACAGAGTGTGTGAGAGCATGTGAGAGTTAGAGACAGATAAGGCGAGAAGAGAAATAGATGAGTTGGAAAGATACCAGAATTAAAAAACCTCCTACACTGTGTTCATTGATGACAGGTTCAAACCTGGCTTGTTGATATTGTAAGGCAGCAGCTCTCATGCCCACAGACCCCAGACAGCCCCAGCCTTCACATTATGCTGTACTACCAGACCTGACAGTAATGTGTGTGTGTGTGTCTCTGTGTGCTCAGAACTTACCTATAGTAGTCTCAGAGCATAGGTGGCAAGGTAGCCAGCCTCACGTTCCACTTATATACAGAGAACCTAGATGCTCAGGGCAAGCCAGAAAAGGACTGAAATTCTGGTCCTGTGTTGATCAGTGCCAGAGCACTGAAGACAAATGCTCCATGCCCATGCAAACTTCTGACAAGTGGCATTGCTATTTTATGTTTGTGAGGAAAGTAACACTTAGAACATCTAGATCTTAGCCCACTCTGAGAAGCAACACTTGGCCTGCAGCCCACTCTCCAAAACTGCCCTTGCCTCTCTAAATTAGAAGTAGTCTTAGTGATGCTCTAGCCAAGATGCAGGCTGACTTATTGCATCTCCTTGGTCCAGCCTCAGCCTGTCCTGTGTGCAGGGAACTCCACTATGTCTATTTGTTCTTTGATTCACAGTTTTGGGATAGGACTCGGTGGACAAAATGAGCAAGAGGGAAGTAGATGATTTGGCAGCTGTCTTTTGTGCTGAGAGAGATTTTTAGAGTGATAAGAGGTATAAGAATGGCTCTGCGAGATGTATCTCATGACTGTGGCTCAGAAGGGTCAGGGGTTTCCTCATTACTACCCTAATTCAGAGCTGTGCAATTCTCTAGCTAAAAAATATTTTCAGACCTCTACATGTTACATATATATATAGAGAGAGCGAGATACTGATGTAGTCATTTTCTACAATGGATGCGATATGACATTCAAACAATTGATTGCTAAAACCTGGAGTGAAACTGTGCATCAGGAAAAGAATTGTCCAAAGGAGTAAAATCTCCAAATCATTAGCTATATGCAGCTCCAACGGGACTGAGCAAAAAAGGCTCGAGTAGGAACTTATCCAGGAGACACTCCACATGGACAGGCTCACAATTTTCCTAGTCTGGCAACACACACAGGGCAGTTGCTAGTTCCCAATGCAAGCCTCAGGGCAAAAACCTCTCCCTCTACAGTGTCTTCACATCTGAAAAGAATAAAAGTGGCCAATGGCCAAGGAGAGCTATAATGCTGTCATATTGAGCTGTAAATCAGAATGTGCCAAGTGCTTTGCCCAAAATCACCTGTGCCACAGTGATTCTGTTGTTCTCTCTCTATCTCCCTCCCTCACACACACACATAAACACACACTCTCACAGTCACACTCACGCACACATCCACAGAGGCACAGGCACAAACGGAGTTATACACATGCGCACTGGACAGCTTCTGCAAGGCAGGACCCTGTGCTGAACCCTGCTTAGCACTTCCTGGAAGCATGCCCAGCCTTTTAAGGCCAGCTCTGAGCTCCCATTGGCGGGCTTCCTTCAGAAGGGTGCCAGCCAGGCTCTGATAGGCCAGAGGCCTACGCCACGCCCAGAACCCCTGCCAGCAATCTCATTGGCCAGTGTGCTTGGACACGGCCAGGAGGGTCAGGGCCTCTATTCAGTGATAGGCCAGCAGCCTTGAATACCATGAGTGAAGACAGAGTGTGAGAGAGCATGTGAGAGTTAGGGACAGAGAAGGCAAGAATTGCAATAGATGAGTTGGAAAGAGACCAGAATTCAAAAACCTCCTACACTGTGTTCATTAATGACAGGTTCAAACCTGGCTTGTAGAGATTGTAAGGCAGCAGCTCTCATGCCCACAGAACCCAAAGAGCCCCAGCTTTCACCATATGCTGTACTACCAGACCTGACAGTAATGTGTGTGTGTGTGTGTGTGTGTGTGTGTGTGTGTTGTGTGTGTGTCGGTCTCTCTCTCTCTGTGTGTCTGTGTGTGTTCAGAGCTCACCTGTAGTAGTCTCAGAGCATGGGTATCAAGGTAGTCAACCCCAACTTCAACTTATGTACAGAGAACCTAGCTGGTCAGGGCAAGCCAGCTAGCCCAGATTCTGGCTAAGGAAGAATGACAAAGAACTTGTGGAAGCCCAGGACCCCATTTTGAGCCCCTGGTCACCACTTACCCAGCTAGGGAAAAGCTGGGCTAGTGGCAAATCAGAGCTGCAGCTGTCTCTCTGTCTCTATTCCTGCTTGCGCCCTGCTCTATCAATTTATGACTGTTTCCTTCTCCTCAATAAGAAAGCTACAAGTGATGTACAGAAATACAGGGAAAGTGGGAAAAATCACCCCCCTTGCCCACTATTACATGTAACTGTTGACTGTAAACCATTCATCCCCCAAGAAAGAACAGAATAAATATTTGGGAGGTTAGAAACATTGTAGGTTAAATAGTGAGCATTCTCTAGAGCCATGCAAAACTAATCCATTGTGCATTGGATGTCACTGTCAAAAACAGTGCAGTAGTAGTTGTAGTAGTGTGTAGTATAATCAAAAGGAAATGTATTGTGTGTCAGAAGTTCCCTTCAATTATAAGAGAAAATCTATCCGGCAGAAGAAATGACCCCTCATGTAATATTGGACTAAATAAATAAATAAATATGCAAATAAATGGGGATGATCTAGGAGGATTTGAAAAAAATAAAAAATAAAAACAAAGACCACAGGAAGACCTGATTACAGCAGAAATATAGAAAACGTCTGCTGAGAAACAGAGGGCTGCTTCAAAAATTCTCTGACACTTCATGGTCTTGGCAAATTAAGAATTACCAAGAATGAAAAGAAACGCATACGTACTGAAGCTTACACTAGAAAATGGAGGCAAGTTCTGTGCTATGATAATTACAATAAGGATACTGATAGAAAGGCTATTGGAAATTCTCCTGGAAGGTTTCTAATTTAAAATTGTAGTGAATCCTGCTCCAACTATGAGACCAATTATTTATGAATAAGGAGGCTGTTATAAATGCGGTAATTCTGCATTAAGATCAAATAAAAAAGTCAACAATTCTAAAAATAACTGATATATATGTATATATATATATATGTACATATATGTATGTGTATCGTTATTATCAACTATGAGGGATACTAGCGTGGCTAAGAGGAGACAGAGTATGACTTGTGCCAGAGAGACTTACAAAGCTGAGGCTCCAGAAACCTAGGTGAAATCGCCAACAAAACAAGCCAGAACTCAGCAGTGCTCTGGCAACTCGCTTTGTATATCTGGGCCTGTCAGTAAAATAATATATAAATAAAATATTAATGAGTGCAGACAGAGTGAGTGAGAGCCTGTGAGAATCAGAGACAGAGATGGCAAGAAGAGAAATAGAAGAGTTGGAAAGAGACCAGAAGTCCAAAACCTCCTACACTGTGTTCATTGAAGACAGGTTCAAACCTGGGCTGTAGAGATTGTAAGGCAGCAGTCTCATGTCCACAGACCCCAGACAACCCCAGCCTTCTCCATATGTGCATAGTATTTACCGCAGGAAATGTATTGTGAGTGTAAACTTCCCTTCAATTATAAGAGAAAAAATCTATCAAGCAGAATAAATGACTCTTCATGTAATATAGGACTAAATAAATAAATAAATAAATATGCAAATAAATTTGGATGATCTAGGAGGATTTGAAAAAAATGAAAAAAAAATTCAAAAAGCACAAGAAGACCTGATTAGAGCAGAAACATAGAAACCATCTGCTGAGAAACAGAGTGCTGCTTCAAAAATTCCGAGACAATTCTGAGTCCAGGGAAATTAAGATTTCAGGAGATTGAAAAGAAGATTCAATCTCCTGAAAAGGAGATTGAAGCTTACACTAGAGAAAGGAGGCAATTTCTGTACTATAATAATTACAATAAGGATGCTGATAGAATGCTATTAGAAATGCTACTGGAAGGTTCTATTATTTATAATTGTATTGAATCCTGCTCCAACTATGTGGCCAATTATTAATGCAAAAGGAAGCTGTTATAATTGTGTTAATTCTGATTAAGATCAATTACATAGGTTTACAATTCCAAAAATGACATATATATATGTATATTTATATATGTGTATATATATATGTATATGGATTCATATATTTTTTATAAAGTCTGAGACATACTGCCTTGAATATGTATATATGTATATGGATTTATATCTTTATTATAAAGTCTGAGACATACTGCCATGGATATGAGGAGACAGAATATGGCCTGTGTCAGAGAGACTTACAAAGCTGAGGCTCCAGTAGCCTAGGTGAAATCACCAACAAAACAAGCCAGAGCTCAGCAGTGTTCTGGCAACTCTCTTTGTATATCTGGGCCTGTCAATAAAATAAGGATATAAGTAAAATATTACTGAGTGCAGACAGAGTGAGTGAGAGCCTGTGATAATCAGAGACAGAGATGGCGAGAAGAGAAATAGAAGAGTTGGAAATAGACCAGAAGACAAACCCGCCTTGACTGTGTTCATTCACGACAGGTTCAAACCTGGGTTGTAGAGATTGGAAGGCAGCAGCTTTAATGCCCACAGACCCCAGACTACCCAAGCCTTCACCATATGTGTGTACTATTTCCCACAGGAAATGTATTGTGCATCAAAAGTTCCCTTCAATTATAAGACAAAATCAATCAAGCAGAAAAAATGACCAGTCATGTGATAGCTGACCAAATAAGTAAATATGCAAATAAATGGGGATGTTCTAGGAGGACTTTAAAAAATAAAAAAATGAAAACAAAAACCACAAGAAGACCTGCTTCAAAAATTCCCTAACACTTCAAGATCCAGGGAAATTAAGATTTCCAGAAAAAGAAAACAAACACATACCTATTGTGGCTTACACTAGAAAAAGAAGGGAAGTTTTGGGCTATGATAATTACAATAAGGATGCTGATAGAAACACTATTAGAAATGCTACTGGAAGGTTCTATTATCTATATTTGAATTGAATGCTGCTCCAACTATATGGCCAATTATTTCTGAAAAAATAGGCTGTTATAAATGTGGTATTTCTGAATTAAGGTCAAATACATATGTAAACAATTCTAAAAATGACAGATATATAAATATATATATATATATATTTATGTATGTATATCTTTAATATAAACTCTGAGTTATATTGGCATGGTAATGAGGAGATAGAATATAGCTGTGTCAGAAAGACTTACAAACTGAGGCTCCAGTAGCCTAGGTGAAATCGCCAACACAACAAGCCAGAGCTCAGCAGTGCTCTGGCAACTCTCTTTGTATATCTGGGCCCGTCATTAAAATACGTATATAAGTAAAATGTTAATGAGAGAATACAGAGTATGTGAGAGCATGTGAGAGTTAGAGACATAGAAGGCGAGAAGAGGAATAGATGAGTTGGAAAGAGACCAGAATTGAAACACCTCCTACATTGTGTTCATAGATGACAGGTTCAAATCTGGCTTGTAGAGATTGTAAGGCAGCAGCTTTCATGCCAACAGACGCCAGACAGCCCCAGCCTTCACCATATGCTGTACTACCAGACCTGACAGTAATGTGTGTGTGTGTCTGTCTGTCTGTCTATGTGTTTCTGTGTGTGCTCAGAGCATGGGTGGCAAGGTAGCCTATAGTATTCTCAGAGCATGGGTGGCAAGGTAGCCAGCCTCGCCTGCAACTTATATACAGAGAACCTAGAACGATAGGGAAAGCCAGCTAGCCCAGATTCTGACTCAGCAAGAAGGCATATGCAAAGGGATTCTCATGTCTCGCTCTCCTGAGTTCCCCATTCAATCTTATGCCTCACTATCATCCAAACACTGCCAATGGGGGAAGCTGGGGCACCCCTCAGAATTCAGGGGCAGGACCCTGTCCAGTCACATTTGGCTGCATACTCAGCCTCCAGGATACCAGTCCACTTCTCATGGCAGCAGATTACAAGCCCAGAAAGAACCCAGAAAGAGTTCCAACATAGATGGGAACTGTGTTTTACCAAACAATAGTAGATGAACCCGGCACCTTACACCTCCCCTTTGGGTCCGGCTAAGGCAATTGCTCCTGTGGCCTCACAATCCATGATCATGGTGTCCTGGTGTCCACACATCACACTCAGAGATATTCCCCGAAGTAGGCATCCATGAGTGTCCCATACAAAGTCGCTCTGCTTGCAGCAAGCACAAACTCCCCAGGACCTTGCTATGGAGAGACAAAAGGAAGATGGATGCCTCCATTGGCTGAATTAAGAGTTTCCAGTGGAGATCACAGCCCCGCAGCTCACCTGAGGGCCTGGCTGCTGCTAATAAAGTCAATTGGAAACACCTGTTACCACTTGGGCCCTGAGGACATACTCAGAAATCCCTCCAGGAGCTAGCAGGCTGGCAGACCTCCTGACACCGGGATAGCTGTGCTCCTAGTTGGGAGGGCATTCTGGCCAGAGGTGAGAATATTCCCTAGATACAAGAAAAAACTTCAAATTTGAAAAGGATTTGAAACCCCATGAGGCTCTTGGAAAAGACTTTTCACAGACATCAAAACACCCTCTTTCAGAACCCTGGAAGCGTCCGTTTTGTGTTGAAAATCTGGACATGGTTTGGTCATCAGTACCACAGATCCTTTACATTGGGCAGAATACAGGGAAAGCACAATGTGTGTGCCAGGGTGATAGTGTTTCACTTCTCTTGACTTGGGCTCTCAATGAATAAGGACAAGAATGTGGTGCAGGAAATTGAGGAGGGCTGCATTTAGGTGAGTGTCAGACTCAGGGTCCTGGAGAATGGGAGTCAAGCACAGAGGGCCTGGACAGCTGCAGCTGGAGATGGTCATATGCCTGTAACCTGCAGCAGGATCGCTGTCTCTTCAGTTCCCCAATGTACTACGCCATATGCAGGAGACTAAATATTCCAAAGGGCAAAGAAAGGAAAATTTCAACACCAGGAAGTTCGAGATCACTATGCATGCAATGACATCCCAAAAGGGCCCAGTGAAGAAGACACGTAGAGACAGTCAGAGAGACAGGATGACAGAGATAGAAAAGGACTGAAATTCTGGCCCTGTGTTGATCAGTGCCAGAGCACTGAAGACAAACCCTCCATGCCCATGCATACTTCTTACAAGTTGAATAGTTATTTTATGTTTGTGAGGAAAAGTTACACTTAGAACATCTAGGTGTTAGTCCACTCTGAGAAGCAACACTTGGCCTGCAGCCCACTCTCCAAAACTGCCCTCCTCTCTCCATTTGGAAGTATTCTTAGTGATGCTCAAGCCAAGATGCAGGCTGGTGTATTGCATCTCCCTGTTCCAGCCTCAGACTGTGCTGTGTGCAGGGAAATGCAGTATGTCTATTTCTTCTTTGATTTACAGTTATGGTATAGGACTCGGTGGATAAAAAGAGCAAGAGGGAAGTAGATGATTTGGCAGTGGTAGTTTGTGCTGAGAGAGATTTGTAGAGTGATAAGTGGTATACCGATGGCTCTGTGAGATGTCTCTCATGACTGTGGCTCAGAAGGGCCTTCTGTATCCGCATTCTTACCCTAATCCAGAGATGAGCAGGTCTCTAGCTACAAAATATTTTCACACCTCTACATGTTACATATATATATATATATATATATATATATATATATATATATAGAGAGAGAGAGAGAGAGAGAGAGAGAGACTGATGTAGTCATTTTCTACAATGGATTCGATATGACATTCAGACAATTGATTGCTAAAACATGGAGAGAAACTTTGTATCAGGAAAAGAATTGTACTAAGGAGTAAACTCTCAAAATCATTCGCTATATGCAGCTCCAACGGGACAGAGCGAAAAAGGCTCGAGAAGGAACTCATCAAGGAGACTCTCCACATGGACAGGCATCACAAGTTTCCTACTCTGGCAACAGACACAGTGCATCTGGTAGTTCCAAGTGCAAGCCTCAGGGCAAAAACCTCTCCCTCTTCAGTGTTTTTACATCTGAAAAGAAGCAAAGTGACCAAGGGCCAAAGAGAGCTACATTGGTGTGAATGTTGAGCTGTAAATCAGAATGTACCAATTTTTTTGCAAAAAAATCACTTTATTATAAACTGTCAGTGATACTGGCATGGAAATGAGGAGACAGAATATGGCTTGCATCAGAAAGACTTTCAAACTGAGGCTCCAGTAGCCTAGGTGATATCGCCAACACAGCAAGCCAGAGCTCAGCAGTGCTCTGGTAACTCTCTTTGTATATCTAGGCCTGTCAGTAAAATAAGTATATAAGTAAAATATCAATCAGTGAAGACAGAGTGTGTGACAGCATGTGAGAGTTAGAGAGAAGGCGAGAAGAGAAATAGATGAGTTGGAAAGAGACCAGAATTCAAAAACCTCCTACACTGTGTTCATTGATGACAGGTTCAAACCTGGCTTGTAGAGATTGTAAAGCAGCAGTTCTCATGCCCACAGACCTAGACAGCCCCAGCCTTCACCATATGCTGTACTACCAGACCTGCCAGTAATGTGTGTGTGTGTGTGTGTGTGTGTGTGTGTGTGTGACTGTCTGTCTGTCACTGTGTGTCTGTGTGTGCTCAGAATTCACCTATAGTAGTCTCAGAGCATGGGTGGCAAGGTCGCCAGCCTCACGTGCCTCACGAGATTCCCCGAAGTAGGCATCCATGAGTGTCCCATACAAAGTCGCTCTGCTTGCAGGAAGCACAAACTCCCCAGGCCCTTGCTATGGAGAGACAAAAGGAAGATGGATGCATACATTGGCTGAATTAGTAGCTTCCAGTGGAGATCACAGTCCCACGCCTCATCTGAGGGCCTGGATGCTGCTAATAAAGGCAATTGGAAACAGTTGTTACCACTTGGGCCCTGAGGACATACTCAGGAATCCCTCCAGGATCTAACAGGCTGTCAGACCTCCTGACCCCGGGATAGGTGTGCTCCTAGTTGGGAAGGCCTTCTGGCCAGAGGTGAGAATATTCCCTAGATACAAGAAACAACTTCAGGTTTCAAAAGGATTTGAAACCCAATGAGGCACTTGGAAAAGACATTGCACACCCATCAATACACCCTCTTTCTGAACCCTAAGTGCTTCTGTTTTGCGTGGAAAATCTGGACACTGGTGTGGCCATCAGTACCACAGATCCTTTACATTCGGCCCTATAGAGGGAAAGCACAATGTGTGTGGCAGGGGGATAGAGTTTCACTTCTCTTGACCTGGGCTCTCATGGAATAAGGACAAGTGTGGTGCTGGCAATTGAGGAGGGCTACATTTAGGCTGAGTGTCAACCTCAGGGCCCTGGAAAATGGGAGTCAAGCACAGAGGGCCTGGACAGCTGCAGCTTGAGATGGATATATGCCTGTTACCTGAAGCAGGATCGCTTTCTTCTCAGTTTCTCTCTGTACTATGCCATATCCATGAGACTAAATAATCCAAAATGGCAAAGAATGGAAAATTTCAACTCCAGGAAGACTGAGTCTACAATGCATGCACTGACTTCCAGTAAGGGCCCAGTGAGGAAGGCAAGTAGAGACAGTCAGAGAGACAGAATGACGGAGACAGAAATGGACTGAAATTCTGGCCCGATTTTGATCAGTGCCAGAGCACTGAAGACAAACCTTCCATGCCCATGCACACTTCTTACAAGTGGCATTGTTATTTTATGTTTGTGAGGAAAGGTTACACTTAGAACATCTAGGTCTTAGCCCACTCTGAGAAACAACACAGGCTGCAGCCCACTCTGCAAAACTGCCCTCGTCTCTCCAAATTGGAAGTCATCTTAGTGATGCTCCAGCCAAGATGCAGGCTGGAGTATCTCATCACCCTGTTCTAGCCTCAGCCTGTCCTGTGTGCAGGGAACTGCACTATGTCCATTTCTTCTTTGATATACAGTTTTTGGATAGGATGCAGTGGACAAAAAGAGGAAGAGGGAAGTAGATGATTTGGCAGCTGTAGTTTGTGCTGAGATAGATTTCTAGAGTGGTAAGAGGTATACTAATGTCAGTGTGAGATGTCTCTCATGACTGTGGCTCATTTTCTACAATGGATTCGATATGACATTCAGACAATTGATTGCTAAAACCTGGAGAGAAACTGTGCATCAGGAAAAGAATTGTCCAAAGGAGTAAAATCTACAAATCATTAGCTATATGCAGCTCCAATGGGACCGATTGAAAAAGGCTCGAGAAGGAACTCATCCAGGAGACTTTCCACATGGACAGGCACCACAAGTTTCCTAGTCTGGCAACACACACAGGGCAGCTGCTAGTTCCTAGTGCAAGCCTCAGGGCAAAAACCTCTCCCTCTTCAGTGTCTCAGAATTCAAAAACCTCCTACACTGTGTTCATTGATGACAGGATCAAACCTGACTTGTAGAGATTGTAAGGCAGAATCTCTCATGCCCACAGACCCCAGACAGCCCCAGTCTTCATCATATGCTGTACTACCAGACCTGACAGTAATGTGTGTGTGTGTGTCTGTCTGTCTGACTGTATGTGTCTGTGTGTGCTCAGAGATCACCTGTAGTAGTCTCAGAGCATGGGTGGCAAGGTAGCCAGCCTCATCTGCAACTTATGTACAGAGAACCTAGCTGGTCAGGTCAAGCCAGCTAGCCCAGATTCTGGCTAAGCAAGAATGCATATGCAAAGGGACTCTCATGTCTCCCTCTCCTGAGTTCCCTATTCAATCCCATGCCTCACTATCTATCATCCAAACACTGCCAACGGGGGAAGCTGGGGCACCCCTCAGAATTCAGTGGCAGGAGCCTGTCCAGTCACGTTTGGCTGCATACTCAGCCTCCAGGCTCTCATCCACTGCTCAGGGCAGCATATTACAAGCCCAGAAAGTACCCAGAAAGAGCTGCTTTTCAACATAGATGGGAACTGTGTTCGACTGAACAATAGTGAATGAACCCGGTCCCTTACACCTACCCTTTGGGTCCTTCTAAGGCAATTGCTCCTGTGGCCTCACAATACCTGATCATGGTGTACTGGTGTCCACTCATCACACTCAGAGAGAATCCCAGAAGTAGGCATGCATGAGTGTCCCATACAAAGTCGCTCTGCTTGCAGGAATCACAAACTCCCTGGGCCCTTGCTATGGACAGATAAAAGAATGATGGATGCCTCCATTGGCTGAATTCGGAGTTTCCAGTGGAGATCACAGCCCCGCACCTCACCTGAGGGCCTGGCTGCTGCTAATAAAGGCAATTGGAAACACCTGTTACCACATGGGCCTTGAGGACCTACTAAGGAATCCCTCCATGACCTAGCAGGCTGGCAACCTCCTGACACCAGGATAGCTGTGCTCTGAATTGGGCAGCCCTTCTGGCCAGAGGTGAGAGTATTCCCTAGATACAAGAAAGAACTTCAGGTTTCAAAAGGATTTGAAACCCCATGAGGCACTTGGAAAACACATTTCACAGCCATCAAAACACCCTCTTTCTGAACCCTGGAAGCTTCCTTTTTCCGTGGAAAATCTGGACACTGGTGTGGCCATCAGTACCACAGATCATTTACATTTGGCCCAATAGAGGGAAAACACGATGTGTTTGCCAGGGGGATAGAGTTTTACTTCTCTTGACCTGGGCTCTGAGGGAATAAGGATAAGGATGCGGTGCAGGAAATTGAGGAGGGCTGCATTTAGGCCGAGTGTCAGCCTCAGTGCCCTGGATAATGGGAGTCAAGCACAGAGGGCCTGGACAGCTGCAGCTAGAGATGGACATATGCCTGTTACCTGCAGCAGGATAGCTGTCTCCTCAGTTCCCCAATGTACTACGCCATATGCACGAGACTAAATAATCCAAAGGGGAAAGAAAGGAAAATTTCAACACCTTGAAGACCGAGTTCACGATGCATGCACTGACTTCCAGGAAGGGTCCAGGGAAGAAGGCACACAGAGACAGTCTGAGAGACAGATAGACAGTGACTGAAAAGGACAGAAATTCTGGCCCTGTGTTGATCAGTGCCAGAGCACTGAAGACAAACCCTCCATGCCCATGCATACTTCTTACAAGTGGCATTTTTATTTTATGTTTGTGAGGAAAAGTTACACTTAGAACATCTAGGTGTTAGTCCACTCTGAGAAGCAACACTTGGCCTGCAGCCCACTCTCCAAAACTGTCCTTGCCTCTTCAAATTGGAAGTAGTATTAGTGATGCTCCAGCCAAATGCAGGTGGGCGTATTTCATCTCCCTGGTCCAGCCTCAGACTGTCCTGTGTGCAGGGAAGTGCACTATGTCTAGTTCTTCTTTGATTTACAGTTTTGGTATAGGACTTGGTGGACAAAAAGAGCAAGAGGGAAGTAGATGTTTTGGAAGCAGTAGTTTGTGGTGAGAGAGATTTGTAGAGTGAAAAGAGGTAAACGAATAGCTCTGGAGATTTCTCTCATTACTGTGGCTCAGAAGGGCCAGGTGTTTCTGCATTACTACCAGAATCCAGAGCTGTGCAGGTCTCTAGCTAAAATATATTTTCAGACCTCTACATGTTATATATATATATATATATATATATATATATATATATATATATATATATATATATGGAGAGAGAGAGAGAGACGGATGTATTCATTTTCTACAATGGATTCTATATGACATTCAATAATTGATTGCTAAAACCTGGAGAGAAACTGTGCATCAGGAAAAGAATTGTCCATAGGAGTACAATGTCCAAATCATTAGCTATATGTAGCTCCAATGGGACCGATCAAAAAAGGCTCGAGAATGAACTCATTCATGAGACTCTCCACATCGACTGGCACCACAAGTTTCCTAGTCTGGCAACACACACAGGGCAGCTGCTATTTCCCAGTGCAAGCCTCAGGGCAAAAACCTCTCCCTCTTCAGTGTCTCAGAATTCAAAAACCTCCTATACACTGTGTTCATTGATGACAGGTTCAAACCTGGCTTGTAGAGATGGTAAGGCAGCAGCTCTCATGCCCTCAGACCCCAGACAGCCCCAGCCTTCACCATATGCTGTACTACCAGACCTGACAGTAATGTGTGTGTGTGTGTGTGTGTGTGTGTCTGTCTGTCTGTCTGTCTGTCTGTCTGACTGACTGTGTATGTGTGTGTGTGTGCTCAGAGCTCACCTGTAGTAGTCTCAGAGCATGGGTGTCAAGGTAGCCAGCCTCAGCTGCAACTTATATACGGAGAACCTAGCTGGTCAGTGCAAGCCAGCTAGCCCAGATTCTCGCTAAGCAAGAATGCATATGCAAAGGGACACTCATGTCTATATCTCCTGAGTTGCCTATTCAATCCCATGCCTCACATCTATCATCAGGGGGAAGCTGGGGCACCCCTCAGAATTCAGGGGCATGAGCCTGTCCAATCACATTTGGCTGCCTACTCAGCCTCCAGGCTCTCAGTCCCCTGCTCAGGGCAGCAGATTACAAGCACAGACAGTACCCAGAAAGAGCTGTGTTTCAACATAGATGGGAACTCTGTTCAACCAAACAATAGTGGATGAAGCCGGTCCCTTACACCTACCCTTTGGGTCCAGCAAAGGCAATTTCTCCTGTGGCCTCACATCCCTGATCATGGTGTCCTGGTGTCCACACATCACACTCATAGAGATTCCCAGAAGTAGGCATGCATGAGTGTCCCATACAAAGTCGCTCTGCTTGCAGGAAGCACAAAATCCACGGGCCCTTGATATGGACAGACAAAAGAAAGATGGATGCCTCCATTGGCTGAATTCGAGCTTCCAGTGGAGATCACAGCCCCTCACCTCAACTGAGGACCTGGATGCTGCTAATAAAGTCAATTGGAAACAACTGTTACCACTTGGGCCCTGAGGACATACTCAGGAATCCCTCCAGGAGCTAGCAGGCTGGCAGACCTCCTGACCCCGGGATAGCTATGCTCCGAGTTGGGCGGCCCTTCTGGCCAGAGGTGAGAATATTCCCTAGATACAAGAAAGAACTTAAGGTTACAAAAGGATTTGAAAACCCCAGGAGGCACTTGGAAAAGACATTTCACAGCCATCAAAACACCCTCTTTCAGAACCCTGGAAGCTTCCATTTTGCGTGGAAAATATGGACAATGGTGTGGCTATCAGTACCACAGATACTTTACATTCGGCTTAATAGAGGGAAAGCTCATTGTGTGTGCCAAGGGGATAGAGTTTCACTTCTCTTCACTTGGGCTCTCATGGAATAAGGACAAGGACGCTGTGTAGGAAGGTGAGGAGGGCTGCATTTAGGCTGAGTGCCAGCCTCAGGGCCCTTCAGAATGGGAGTCAAGCACAGAGGGCCTGGAGAGCTGCAGCTACGGATGGACATATGCCTGGAACGTGCAGCAGCAATGCTGTCTCCGCAGTTCCCCTCTGTACTACACCATGTGCAGGAGACTAAATAAAACAAAGGGCAAAGACAGGAAAATTTCAACACCAGGATGACTGAGTTCACGATGCATGCACTGACTTCCAGTAAGGGCCCAGGGAAGAAGGCACGTAGAGACAGTCAGAGAGACAGAATGACAGAGACAGAATGGTCCAGCCTCAGCCTGTCATGTGTGCAGGGAACTGCACTATGTCTATTTCTTCTTAAATAAACGATATGGCTCTGTGAGATGTCTCTCATGACTGTGGCTCAGAAGAGCCAGGTGTATCCATTTTACTACCCTAATCCAGAGCTGTGCAGGTCTCCAGCTAAAAAATATTTTCAGACCTCTACATGTTTTATATATATATATATATATATATATATATATATATATATATGGAGAGAGAGACAGAGAGAGAGACACTCATGTATTCATTTTCTACAATGGATTCGATATCACATTCAGACAATTGATTGCTAAAACCTGGAGAGAATCTGTGCATCAGGAAAAGAATTGTCCATAGGAGTAAAATCTCCAAATCATTAGCTATATGCAGCTCCAACGGGACCGATCGAAAAAGGCTCGAGAAGGAACTCATCCAGGAGACTCTCCACATGGACAGGCACCACAAGTTTCCTAGTCTGGCAACACACACAGGGCAGCTGCTCGTTCCCAGTGCAATCCTCAGGGCAAAAAACCTCTCCCTCTTCAGTGTCTCAGAATTCAAATACCTCCAACACTGTGTTCATAGATGACAGGTTCAAACCTGGCTTGTAGAGATTGTATGGCAGCAGCTCTCATGCCCACAGACCCCAGACAGCCCCAGCCTTTACCATATGCTGTACTACCAGACCTGACAGTAATGTGTGTGTGTGTGTCTGTCTGTCTGTCTGAATGTGTGTGTCTGTGTGTGCTCAGAGCTCACCTGTAATAGTCTCAGAGCATGGGTGTCAAGGTATCCAGCCTCTCCTGCAACTTATGTACAGAGAACCTAGCTGGTCAGGGCAAGCTAGCTAGCCCAGATTCTAGCTTACCAAGAATGCATATTCAAAGGGACTCTCATGTCTAAATCTCCTGAGTTCCCTATTCAATCCCATGCCTCACTATCTATCATCCTGGTGATGCTGGGGCACCCGTCAGAATTCAGGGCCATGAGCCAGTCCAGTCACATTTGGCTGCCAACTCAGCCTCCAGGCTCTCAGTCCACTGCTCAAGGCAGCAGATTACAAGCACAGAAAGTACCCAGAAAAAGCTGTATTTCAACATAGGTGGGAACTGTGTTTGACCAAACAATAGTGGATGAACCCGGTCCCTTACACCTACCCTTTGGGTCCGGCTAAGGCAATTGCTTCTGTGGCCTCACATCCATGATCATGGTGTCCTGGTGTACACACATCACACTCAGAGAGATTCCCAGAAGTAAGCATGCATGAGTGTCCCATCCAAAGTCGCTCTGCTAGCAGGGAGCACAAACTCACCTGGCCCTTGCTATGGACAGACAAAAGAAAGAAGGATGCCTCCATTGGCTGAATTCGGAGCTTCCAGTGGAGATCACAGCCCTGCACCTCACCTGAGGGCCTGGCTGCTGCTAATAAAGGCAATTGGAAAAACCTGTTATCACTTGGGCCCTGAGGACATACTCAGGAATCCCTCCAGGAGCTAGCAGGCTGGCAGATCTCCTGACCCCGGGATAGCTGTGCTCTGAGTTGGGTGGCCCTTCTGGCCAGAGGTGAGAATATTCCCTAGATACAAGAAAGAACTTCAGGTTTCAAAAGGATTTGAATACCCCATGAGGCACTTGTAAATGTCATTTCACAACGATCAAATCACCCTCTTTCAGAACCCTGGAAGCTTCCATTTTGTGTGGAAAATCTCAGAATTCAAAATCCTTCTAAACTGTGTTCATTGATGACAGTTTCAAACCTGGCTTGTAGAGATTGTAAGGCAGCAGCTCTCAACCCACAGACCCCAGATAGCCCCAGCCTTCACCATATGCTGTACTACCAGACCTGACAGTAATGTGTGTGTGTCTGTCTGTCTGTCTTTCTGACTGTGTGTGTCTGTGTGTGCTCAGAGCTCACCTATAGTATTCTCAGAGCATGGGTGTCAAGGTATACAGCCTCAGCTGCAACTTATATACGGAGAACCTAGCTGGTCAGTGCAAGCCAGCTAGCCCAGATTCTGGCTAAGCAAGAATGCATATGCAAAGGGACTCTCATGTCTAAATATCCTGAGTTCCCTATTCAATCCCATGCCTCACATCTATCATCAGGGGGAAGCTGGGGCACCCCTCAGGATTCAGGGGCATGAGCCTGTCCCCTCACATTTGGCTGCCTACTCAGCCTCCAGGCTCTCAGTTCACTGCTCAGGGGAGCAGATTACAAGCACATACAGTATCCAGAAAGAGCTGTGTTTCAACATAGATGGGAACTCTGTTCGACCAAACAATAGTGGATGAACCCAGGAATCCCTCCAGGAGCTAGCAGGCTGGCAGACCTCCTGACCCCAGGATAGCTGTGGTCCAAGTTGGGCGGCCCTTCTGGCCAGAGGTGAGAATATTCCCTAGATACAAGAAAGAACTTCAGGTTTCAAAAGGATTTGAAACCCCATGAGGCACTTGGAAAAGACATTTCACAGCCATAAAACACCCTCTTTCAGAACCCTGGAAGTTTCCGTTTTGCATGGACACTGGTGTGGGCAGCAGTACCACAGATACTTTACATTCGGCTTAATAGAGGGAAATCATAATGTGTGTGCCAGGGGGATAGAGTTTCACTTCTCTTCACCTGGGCTCTCATGGAATAAGGACAAGGACGCTGTGCAGGAAGGTTAGGAGGGCTGCATTTAGGCTGAGTGTCAGCCTCAGGGCCCTGGATAATGGGAGTCAATCACAGAGGACCTGGACAGCTGCAGCTGCAGATGGACATATGCCTGGAACCTGCAGCAGCAATGCTGTCTCCGCAGTTCATCTCTGTACTAAACCATGTGCAGGAGACTAAATAATCCAAAGGGCATAGAAAGTAAATTTCAACACCAGGATGACTGAGTTCACGATGCATGCACTGACTACCATTAAGGGCCCAGGGAAGAAGGCACATAGAGACAGTCAGAGAGACAGAATGATAGAGACAGAAAATGACTGAAATTCTGGCCCTGTGTTGATCAGTGCCAGAGCACTGAAGACAAATGCTCCATGCCCATGCATACTTCTTACAAGTGGCATTGCTATTTTATGTTTTTGAGGAAAGGTACCACATAGAACATCTAGGTCTTAGGCACTCTGAGAAGCAACACTTGGCCAACAGCCCACTCTCCAAAACTGCCCCCACCTCTCCAAATTGGAAGTAGTCTTAGTGATGCTCCAGCCAAGATGCAGGCTGGCGTATTGCATCTCCCTGTTCCAGAATAAGCCTGTCATGTGTGCAGGGAACTGCACTATGTCTATTTCTTCTTTGATTTACAATTTTGGGATAGGACTCAGTGGACAAAATGAGCAAGAGGGAAGTAGATGATTTGGCAGCTGAAGTTTGTGCTGAGAGAGATTTGTAGAGTGAAAAATGATATGGCTCTGTGAGATGTCTCTCATGACTGTGGCTCAGAACGGCCAGGTGTATCCACTTTACTACCCTAATACAGAGCTGTGCAGGTATCTAGCTAAAAAATATTTTCAGACCTCTACATGTTACATATATATATATATATATATATATATATATATATATATATAGATAGAGACCCTGATATAGTCATTATAGTCATTTTCTAAAATGGATTCGATATGACATTCAGACAATTGATTGCTAAAACTTGGAGAGAAACTGTGCATCAGAAAATAATTGTCTAAAGGAGTAAAATCTCCAAATCATTAGCTATATGCAGCTCCAATGGGACAGATCGAAAAAGGCTCGAGAAGGACCTCATCCAGGAGACTCTCCACATGGACAGGCACCACTAGTCTGGCAACACACACAGGACAGCTGCTATTTCCCAGTGCAAGCCTCAGGGCAAAAACCTCTCCCTCTTCAGTGTCTCAGAATTCAAAAACCTCCTACACTGTGTTCATTGATGACAGGATCAAACCTGGCTTGTAGAGATTGTAAAGCAACAGCTCTCATGCCCACAGACCCCAGACATCCCCAGCCTTCACAATATGCTATACTACCAGACCTGACAGTAATGTGTGTATGTCTGTCTGTCTGACTGTCTGTCTCTCTGTGTCTGTGTGCGCTTAGAGCTCACCTATAGTAGTCTCAGAGCATGGGTGGCAAGGTCGTGAGCCTCACCTGCTACTTATGTACAGAGAACCTAGCTGGTCAGGTCAAGCCAGCTAGCCCAGATTCTGGCTAAGCAACAATGATCATGCAAAGGGACTCTCATGTCTCCCTCTCCTGAGTTGCCGATTCAATCTCTTCCCTCAATATCATCCAAACACTGTCAAAGGGGTAAGCTGGGGAACCCCTCAGAATTCAGGGGAATGAGCCTGTCCAGTCACGTTTGGCTGCCTACTGAGCCTCCAGACTCTCAGTCCACTGCTCAGGACAACAGATTACAAGCCCAGAATGAACCCAGAAAGAGCTGTGTTTCAACATAGAAGGGAACTGTGTTTGACCAAATAATACTGGATGAACCCGTCCCCTTACACCTACACTTTGGGTTCAGATAAGGCAATTGCTCCTGTGGCCTCACAATCCCTGATCATGGTGTCATGGTGTCCACACATCACACTCAGAGAGATTCCCAGAAGTAGGCATGCATGAGTGTCCCATACAAAGCCGCTCTGCATGCAGGAAGCACAAACTCCCCTGGCCCTTGCTATGGAGAGACAAAAGGTAGATGGATGCCTCCATTGGCTGAATTAGGAGCTTCCAGTGGAGATCACATCACCGCCGCTCACCTGACGGCCAGGTTATTGCTAATAAAGGCAATTGGAAACACCTGTTACCACTTGGGGCCTGAGGACATCCTCAGGAATCCCTCCAGGAGCTAGTAGCCTGGCAGACCTCCTGACCCCTGGATAGCTGTGCTCCTAGTTGGGAGTGCCTTCGGGCCAGAGGTGAGAATATTCCTTAGATACAAGAAAGAACTTCATGATTCAAAAGGATTTGAAACCCCAGGAGGCACTTGGAAAAGACATTTCACAGCCATCAAAACACACTCTTTCAGAATCCTGGAAGCTTCCATTTTGTGTTCAAAATCTGGACACTGGTGTGGCCAACAGTACCACAGATCCTTTACATTGGCTTAATAGAGGGAAAGCACAATGTGTGTGCCAGGGTGGTAGAGTTTCACTTCTCTTCACCTGGGCTCTCATGGAATAAGGACAAGGATGCGGTGCAGGAAATTGAGGAGGGCTGCATTTAGGCTGAGTGTCAGCCAAAGGGCCCTGGCTAATGGGAGTAAAGCACAGAGGGCCTGGACAGCTGCAGCTGGAGATGGACATATGCCTGTTACCTGCAGCAGGATCGCTTTCTTCTCAGTTCCTCTCTGTACTATGCCATATCCATGAGACTAAATAATCCAAAATGGCAAAGAATGGAAAATTTCAACTCCAGGAAGACTGAGTCTACAATGCATGCACTGACTTCCAGTAAGGGCCCAGTGATAAAGGCACATAGAGACAGTCAGAGAGAAAGAATGACAGAGACTGAAATGGACTGAAATTCTGGCCCACTTTTGATCAGTGCCAGAGCACTGAAGACACACCCTCCATGCCCATGCACACTTCTTACAAGTGACATTGTTATTTTATGCT
This sequence comes from Erinaceus europaeus, assembly GCF_950295315.1. Classification (NCBI taxonomy): domain Eukaryota; kingdom Metazoa; phylum Chordata; class Mammalia; order Eulipotyphla; family Erinaceidae; genus Erinaceus; species Erinaceus europaeus. The sequence continues at coordinate 213,294 of NW_026647146.1, read as the reverse complement.
TGTGAGGAAAGGTTACACTTAGAACATCTAGGTCTTAGACTACTCTGAGAAACAACACAGCTGCAACCCACTCTCCAAAACTGCCCTCGCCTCTCCAAATTGGAAGTAATCTTAGTGATGCTCCAGCCAAGATGCAGGCTGGAGTATCTCATCTCCCTGTTCCAGCCTCAGCCTGTCCTGTGTGCAGGGAACTGCACTATGTCTATTTCTTCTTTGATTTGCAGTTTTGGTATAGGACTCCGTGGACGAAAAGAGCAAGAGGGAAGTAGATGATTTGGCATCTGTAATTTGTGCTGAGATAGATTTCTAGAGTGATAAGAGGTATACAAATGGCTCTGTGAGATGTCTCTCATAACTGTGGCTCAGAAAGACCTGGTGTATCCACTTTTCTACCCTAATCCAGAGCTGTGCAGGTCTCTAGCTAAAAAATATTTTCAGACCTCTAAATGTTTTATATATATATATATATATATATATATATAGAGAGAGAGAGAGAGAGAGAGAGAGAGGGAGAGAGAGAGAGAGGGAGGGAGAGGGAGAGAGAGAGAGAGGGAGGGAGAGGGAGAGAGAGAGACTGATGTAGTCATGTTCTACAATGGATTCGATATGACATTCAGACAGTTGATTGCTAAAACCTGGAGAGAAACTGTGCATTAGGAAAAGAATTGTCCAAAGGAATAAAATCTCCAAATCATTAGCTATATGCAGCTCCATCGGTACCAATCGAAAAATGCTCCAGAAGGAACTCATAAAGGAGACTCTCCATATCGACTGGCACCACAAGTTTCCTAGTCTGGCAACACACACAGGGCAGCTGCTAATTCCCAGTGCAAGCCTCAGGGCAAAAACCTCTCTCTCTTCAGTGTCTCAGAATTCAAAAACCTCCTACACTGTGTTCATTGATGACAGGATCAAACCTGGCTTGTAGAGATTGTAAGGCAGCAGATCTCATGCCCACAGACCCAAGACATCCCCAGTCTTCATCATATGATGTACTACCAGACCTGACAGTAATGTGTGTGTGTCTGTCTGTCTGTCTGACTATGTGTATCTGTGTGTGCTCAGAGCTCACCTGTAGTAGTCTCAGAGAATGGGTGGCAAGGTATCCAGCCTCACCTGCAACTTATATACAGAGAACCTAGCTGGTCAAGGCAAGCCAGCTAGCCCAGATTCTGGCTAAGCAAGAATGCATATGCAAAGGGACTCTCATGTCTAAATCTCCTGAGTTCCCTTTTCAATCCCATGCCTCACTATCTATAATCCAAACACTGCCAACGGGGGAAGCTGGGGCACCCCTCAGTATTCAGGGGCAGGACCCTGTCCAGTCATGTTTGGCTGCATACTCAGCCTCCAGGCTCTCAGTCCACTGCTAATGGCAGCAGATTACAAGCACAGAAAGTACCCAGAAATAGCTGTGTTTCAACATAGATGGGAACTTTGTTCATCCAAACAATAGTGAATGAACAGGTCCCTTACACCTACCCTTTGGGTCCGGCTAAGGCAATTGCTCCTGTGGCCTCACAATCCATGATCATGGTGTACTGGTGTCCACTCATCACACTCAGAGAGATTCCCAGAAGTAGGCATGCATGAGTGTCCCATACAAAGTCGCTCTGTTTGCAGGAATCACAAACTCCCCGGGCCCTTGCTATGGACAGACAAAAGAATGATGGATGCCTCCATTGGCTGAATTCAGAGTTTCCAGTAGAGATCAGAGCCCCACCCCTCACCTGAGGGCCTGGCTGCTGCTAATAAAGGCAATTGGAAACACCTGTTACCACTGGGCCCTAAGGACATACTAAGGAATTCCTCCATGAGCTAGCAGGCTGGCAGACCTCCTGACACTGGGAGAGTTGTGTTCTGAGTTGGGCAGCCCTTCTGGCCAGAGGTGATAATATTCCCTAGATACAAGAAAGAACTTCAGGTTTCAAAAGGATTTGAAACCCCATGAGGCACTTGGAAAACACATTTCACAGCCATAAAAACACCCTCTTTCTGAACCCTGGAAGCTTCTGTTTTGCGTGGAAAGTCTGGACACTGGTGTGGCCATAAGTACCACAGATACTTTACATTTGGCTTAATAGAGGGAAAGCACGATGTGTTTGCCAGGGGGATAGAGTTTCACTTCTCATGACCTGGGCTCTCATGAAATAAGGACAAGGACGCTGTGCAGGAAGGTGTGGAGGGCTTCATTTAGGCTGAGTGTCAGCCTCAAGGCCTTGGAGAATGGAAGTCAAGCACAGAGGGCCTGGACAGCTGCAGCTCCAAATGGACATATGCCTGGAACCTGCATCAGCAACACTGTCTCCGCAGTTCCCCTCTGTACTACACCATGTGCAGGAGACTAAATAATGCAAAGGGCAAAGACAGGAAAATTTCAACACCAGGATGACTGAGTTCAGGAAGCATGCACTGACTTCCAGTAAGAGCCCAGGGAAGAAGGCGCATAGAGACAGTCAGAGAGACAGAATGACAGAGACAAAAAAGGACTGAAATTCTGGCCCTGTGTTAATCAGTGACAGAGCACTGAAGACAAACCAGCCATGCCTATGCATACTTCTTACAAGTGGCATTGCTATTTTATGTTTTTGAGGAAAGGTAACACTTAGAACATCTAGGTCTTAGCCACTCTGAGAAGCAAAACTTGGCTGAAGCCCACTCTCAAAAACTTTCCCCGCGTCTCCAAATTGGAAGTAGAATTAGTGATGCTCTAGCCAAGATGCAGGCTGGCGTATTGCATCTTCCTGGTCCAGCCTCAGCCTGACTTGTGTGCAGGGAACTGCACTATGTCTATTTCTTCTTTGATTTACAGTTTTGGGATAGGACTCGGTGGACAAAATGAGCAAGAGGAAAGTAGATGATTTGGCAGAGGTAGTTTGTGCTGAGAGAGATTTGTAGAGTGATAAACGATATGGCTCTGTGAGATGTCTCTCATGACTGTGGCTCAGAAGGACCAGGTGTATCCACTTTACTACCCTATCCAGAGCTGTGCAGGTCTCTAGCTAAAACTATTTTCAGAACTCTACATGTTACATATATATATATATATATATATATATATATATATATATATATATATAGTGTGTGTGTGTGTGTGTGTATATATATATATATATATATATATATAGAGAGAGAGAGAGAGAGACTGATGTAGTCATTTTCTACAATGGATTCAATATGACATTCAGACAGTTGAATGCTAAAACCTGGAGAGAAACTGTGCATCAGGAAAAGAATTGTCCAAAGTATTAGAATCTCAAAATCATTGGCTATAAGCAGCTCCAATGGGACATAGTGAAAAAGGCTCGAGAAAGAACTCATCAAGGAGACTCTCCACATGTACAGGCACCACATGTTTCCTAGTCTGGCAACAGGCACAGTGCATCTGGTAGTTCCCAGTGCAAGCCTGAGGGCAAAAACCTCTCCCTCTATAGTGTTTTTACATCTGAGAAATAGAAAAGTGACCAAGGGCCAAAGACAGTTAAAATGGTGTCAATATTGAGCTGTATATCAGAATGTACCAAGTGTTTTGAAAAAAATCACTTTATTATAAACTCTGAGTGATACTGGCATGGAAATGAGGAGACAGAATATGGCTTGTGTCAGAAAGAATTACAAACTGAGGATCTAGTAGTCTAGGTGAAATTGCCAACACAACAAGCCAGAGCTCAGCAGTGCTCTGGTAACTCTCTTTGTATATCTGGGCCTGTCAGTAAAATAAGTATATAAGTAAAATATTAATGAGTGAAGAAAGAGTGTGTGAGAGCATGTGAGAATTAGAGACAGAGAAGGCGAGAAGAGAAATAGATTAATTGGAAAGAGATGAGAATCAAAAACCTCCTACACTGTGTTCATTGATGACAGGTTCAAACCTGGCTTTTAGAGATTGTAAGGCAGCAGCTCTCATGCCCACAGACCCCAGACAGCCCCAGCTTTCACCATATGCTGTACTACCAGACCTGACAGTAATGTGTGTGTGTGTGTGTGTGTGTCTGTCTGTCTGTCTGTGTGTTTGTGACTGTGTGTGCTCAGAACTCACCTATTGTAGTCTCAGAGCAAGGATGGCAAGGGAGCCAGCCTCACCTTCAACTTATGTACAGAGAACCTAGCTGGTTAGGGCAAGCCAGCTAGCCCAGATTATGGCTAAGGAAGAATGCATATGCAAAGGGACTCTCATGTCTCGCTCTCCTGAGTTCCCAATTCAATCTCATGCCTCACTATCATCCAAACACTGCCAACGGGGGAAATTGGGGCACCCCTCAGAATTCATGGGCAGGACCCTGTCCAGTCACGTTTGGCTACATACTCAGCCTCCAGGCTCTCAGTCCACTTCACAGTGGACAGCATATTACAAGGCCAGAAAGAACCCAGAAAGAGCTGTGTCTCAACATAGATGGGAACTGTGTTTGACCAAACAATAGTGGATGAACCGGCCCCTTACATCTCCCCTTTGGGTCCTGCTAAGGCAATTGCTCCTGTGGCCTCACAATCTCTGATCATGGTGTCCTGGTGTCCACACATCACACTCAGAGATATTCCACAAAGTAGGCATCCATGAGTGTCCCATACATAGTCTCTATGCTTGCAGGAAGCAGAAACTCCCCAGGCCCTTGTTATGGAGAGACAAAAGGAAGATGGATGCCTCCATTGGCTGAATTAGGAGTTTCCAGTGGAGATCACAGCCCCGCCCCTAATAAAGGCTATTGCTGCTAATAAAGGCTATTGGAAACACCTGTTACCACTTGGGATCTGAGGACATAATACTCAGGAAACCCTCCAGGAGCTAGCAGGTTGGCAGACCGCCTGACCCCAGGATATCTGTGCTCCTAGTTGGGAGGGCATTCTGGCAAGAGGTGAGAATATTCCCTAGATACAAGAAAGAACTTCAGGTTTCAAAAGGATTTGAAACCCCATGAGGCAATTGGAAAAGACATTTCACAGCCATCAAAACACCCTCTTCAGAACCCTGGAAGCTTCCGTTTTGCGTGGAAAATCTGGACACTAGTGTGGACATCAGTACCACAGATACTTTACATTCGGCCCAATAGAGGGAAAGCACAATGTGTGTGCCAGGGGGATAGAGTTTCACTTCTTTTGACCTGGGCTCTCATGGAATAAGGACAAGGATGTGGTGCAGGAAATTGAGGAGGGCTACATTTAGGCTGAGTTTCAGCCTCAGGGCCCAGGAGAATGGGAGTCAAGCACAGAGGGCCTGGACAGTTGCAGCTGGAGATGGACATATGCCTGTTACCTGCAAAGGGATCCCTGTCTCCTCAGTTCCCCAATGTACTATGCCATATGCAGGAGACTGAATAATCCAAAGGGCAAAGATTGGAAAATTTCAACACCAGGATGTCCGAGTTAATGATGCATACACTGACTTCCATAAGTGCCCAGTGAAGAAGGCACTTAGAGACAGTCAGAGAGACAGGATGACAGAGGCAGAAAAGGACTGAAATTTTGGCCCTGTGTTGATCAGAACCAGAGCACTGAAGACAAACCTTCCATGCCCATGCATGCTACTTACAAGGGTCATTGTTATTTTATGTTTGTGAGGAAAGGTTACACTTAGTACATCTAGGTCTTAGCCCATTCTGAGAAGCACCACTTGGCCTGCAGCCCACTCTCCGAAACTGCCCTTGTCTCTCCAATTTTGAAGTATTCTTAATGATGCTCCAGCCACGATGGAGGCTGGCGTATTACAGCTCCCTGGTCCAGCCTCAGACTGTCCTGTGTGCAGGGAACTGCACTATGTGTATTTCTTCTTTGATTTACAGTTTTGGGATAGGACTCGGTGGACAAAAAGAGCAAGAGGGAAGTAGATGATTTGGCAGCAGTAGTTTGTGTTGAGAGAGATTTGTAGAGTGATAAGAGGTATACGAATGGCTCTGTAAGATGTGTCTCATGACTGTGGCTCAGAAGGGCCAGGTGTATCCGCATTACTACCATAATCCAGAGGTGTGCAGGACACTAGATAAAAATATTTTCAGATCTCTACATGTTACACATATATATATATATATATAAATATATATAAATATATATATATATATATATATATATAGAGAGAGAGAGAGAGAGAGAGAGAGAACGAGACACTGATATAGTCATTTTCTACAATGGCTTCGATATGACATTCAGACAATTGATTGCTAAAACCTGGAGAGAAACTGTGCATCAGGAAAAGAATTGTCCAAAGGAGTAAAATCTCAAAATCATCAGCTATATGCAGCTCCAACGGGACATAGCGAAAAAGGATTGAGAAGGAACTCATCAAGGAGACTCTCCACATGGACAGGCACCACAAGTTTCCTAGTCTGGCAACAGACACAGTGCATCTGGTAGTTCCCAGTGCAAACCTCAGGTTAAAAACCTCTCCCTCTTCAGTGTTTTTACATCTGAAAAGAAGAAAAGTGACCAAGGGCCAAAGAGAGCTACAATGGTGTCAATATTGAGCTGTAAATCAGAATGTACCACGTGTTTTGCAAAAAAAAAAATCCCTGTATTATAAACTCTGAGTGATACTGGCATGGAAATGAGGAGACAGAATATGGCTTGTGTCAGAAAGACTTACAAACTGAGGCTCCAGTAGCCTAGGTAAAATCGCCAACACAACAAGCCAGAACTCAGCAGAGCTCTTGTAACTCTCTTTGTATATCTGGGCCTGTCAGTAAAATAAGTATATAACAGGTTAAGCGCAGGTGGCGCAAAGCACAAGGACCAGTATAAGGATCACGGTTCAAGCCCTGGCTCCCCACCTGCAGGGGAGTGGCTTCACAGGCGGTGAAGCTGGTCTGCAGGTGTCTATCTTTCTCTCCCCCTCTCTGTCTTCCCCTCCTCTCTCCGTTTCTCTCTCTCCTATCCATAAACGACGACAACAACAATAATAACTACAACAATAAAACAACAAGGGCAACAAAAGGGAATAAATAAATAAAATAAAATATAAAAAATAAAAAAGTATATAAGTAAAATATTAATGAGTGAAAACAGAGTGTGTGAGAGCATGGGAGAGTTAGAGACAGAGAAGGCGAGAAGAGAAATAGATGAGTTGGAAAGAGACCAGAATTCAAAAACCTCCTACGCTGTGTTCATTGATGACAGGTTCAAACCTGGCTTGTAGAGACTGGAAGTCAGCAGCTCTCATGCCCACAGACCCCAGACAGCCCCAGCCTTCACCGTATGCTGTACTACCAGACCTGACATGAATGTGTGTGTGTGTGTGTGTGTCTGTCTCTCTGTCTATCAGTGTGTGTCTGTTTGTGCTCAGAACTCACCTATAGTAGTCTCAGAGCATGGGTGGCAAGGTAGCCAGCCTCAACTGCAACTTATGTACAGAGAACCTAGCTGGTTAGGGAAAGCCAGCTAGCCCAGATTCTGGATAAGCAAGAATGCATATGCAAAGGGTCTCTCATGTCTAGCTCTCCTGAGTTCCCGATTCAATCTCATGCCTCACTATCATCCAAACACTGCCAACGGGGGAAGCTGGGGCACCCCTCAGAATTCAGGGCAGGACCCTGTCCAGTCACGTTTGGCTGCATACTCAGCCTCCAGGTTCCCAGTCCACTTCTCAGTGGACAGCAGATTACAAGCCCAGAAAGAACCCAGAAAGAGCTGTGTCTCAACATAGATAGGAACTGTGTTTGACCAAACAATAGTGGATGAACCTGGCCCCTTACACCTCCCATTTGTGTCCTGCTAAGGCCATGGCTCTTGTGGCCTCACAATCCCTGATCACGGTGTCCTGGTGTCCACACATCACACTCAGAGAGATTCCCAGAATTAGGCATCCATGAGTGTCCCGTAAAAGTCACTCTGCTTGCAGGAAGAACAAACTCCCCGGGCCCTTGTTATGGAGAGACAAAAGGAAGATGGATGCCTCCATTGGCTGAATTAGGAGATTCCAGTGGAGATCACAGCCCCGCCCCTCAGCTGAGGGCCGGGCTGCTGCTAATAAAGGCAGTTGGAAACACCTGTTACCATTTGGGTCCTGAGGACATAATACTCAGGAATCCCTCAAAGACCTAGCAGGCTGGCAGACCTCCTGACCCCAGGTTAGCTGTGCTACTTGTTGGGAGTGCCTTCTGGCCAGAGGTGAGAATATTCCCTAGATACAAGAAAGAATTTCAGGTTGCAAAAGGATATGAAACCCCATGAGGCACTTGAAAAAGACATTTCACAGCCATCATAACACCCTCTTTCAGAACCCTGGAAGCTTCTGTTATGCGTGGAAAATCTGGACACTGGTGTGGCCATCAGTAACACAGATCCTTTACATTCGGCTTAATAGAGGGAAAGCACAATGTGTGTGCCAGGGGGATAGAGTTTCACTTCTCTTGACCTGGGCTCTCATGGAATAAGGACAAGGATGTGGTGTAGGAAATTGAGGAGGGCTGCATTTAGGCTGAGTGTCAGCCTCTGAGCCCTGAAGAATGGGAGTCAAGCACAGAGGGCCTGGACAGCTGCAGCTGGAGATGGACATATGCCTGTTACCTGCAAAGGGATCCCTGTCTCCTCAGTTCCCCAATGTACTAAGCCATATGCAGGAGACTGAATAATCCAAAGGGCAAAGAAAGGAAAATTTCAACACCAGGAAGTCTGAGTTCACGATGCATGCACTGACTTCCAATAAGTGCCCAGTGAAGAAGGCACGTAGAGACAGTCAGAGAGACAGGATGGCAGATACAGAAAAGGACTGAAATTCTGGCCCTGTGTTGATCAGTGCCAGAGCACTGAAGACAAACCCTCCAGCCCATGCATACTTCTTACAAGTGGCATTGTTATTTTAGTTTGTGAGGAAAGGTTACACTTAGAACATCAAGTTATTAGCCCACTCTGAGAAGCAACACTTGGCCTGCAGCCTGTTATCCAAAACGGCCCTCTCCTCTCCAATTTGGAAGTAGCCTTAGTGATGCTCCAGCTAAGATGCAGGCTGGCGTATTTCAGCTCCCTGGTCCAGCCTCAGTCTGTCCTGTGTGTAGGAAACTGCACTATGTCTATTTCTTCTTTGATTTACAGTTTTGGGATAGGACTCGGTGGACAAAAAGAGCAAGAGGGAAGTAGATGATTTGGCAGCAGTAGTTTGTGCTGAGAGAGATTTGTAGAGTGATAAGAGGTATACGAATGGCTCTGTGAGATATCTCTCATGAGTGTGGCTCAGAAGGGCCAGGTGTATCCACATTACTACCCTAATCCAGAACTCTGCAGGTCTCTAGCTAAAAAATATTTTCAGAACTCTACATGTTACATATATATATATATATATATATATATATATATATATATATATATATATATATATATGTGTGTGTGTGTATATATATATATATATATATAGAGAGAGAGAGAGAGAGAAAGAGAGAGGGAGAGAGAGAGAGCGAGACAATGATGTAGTCATTTCCTACAATGGATTTGATATGACATTCAGACAATTGATTGCTAAAACCTGGAGAGAAACTGTGCATCAGGAAAAGAATTGTCCAAAAGAGTAAAATCTCAAAATCATTAGTTATATGCAGCTCCAATGGGACAGAGCGAAAAAGGCTTGAGAAGGAACTCATCAAAGAGGCGCTCCACATGGACAGGTACCACAAGATTCCTAGTTTCGCAACACACACAGGGCAGCTGCTAGTTCCCAGTGCAAGCCTCAGACAAAAACCTCTACCTCCTCAGCGTCTTTACATCTGAAAAGAAGAAAAGTGACCAAGGGCCAAAGACAGCTACAATGGTGTCAATATTGAGCTGTAAATCAGAATGTACCAAGTGTTTTCTAAAAAAACTCACTTTATTATAAACTCTGAGTGATACTGGCATGAAAATGAGGAAAAAGAATATGGCTTGTGTCAGAAAGACTTACAAACTGAGGCTCCAGTAGCATAGGTGAAATCGCCAACACAACAAGCAGAGCTCAGCAGTGCTCTGGTAACTCTCTTTGTATATCTGGGCCTGTCAGTAAAATAAGTATATAAGTAAAATATTAATGAGTGAATACAGAGTGTGTGAGAGCATGTGAGAGTTAGAGACAGAGAAGGGGAGAAGTAAAATAGATGACTTGGAAAGAGACCAGAATTCAAAAACCTCGTACACTGTGTTCATTGGTGACAGGTTCAAAGCTGGCTTGTAGAGCTTGGAAGGCAGCAGCTCTCATGCCCACAGACCCCAGACAGCCCCAACCTTCACCATATGCTGCACTGTCGTATGCTTTACATTGGCTTGTTCTAGCCCTCCCCCTCCAAGAGAATTGGATGAGTCCTGTTAATTTCGCGGGCCTGCTTGGCCCCGCCCCAAGGGACCCTGGGAGAGGGTTCCGGAGTCCGAGAGTTCCTGAGTTCCCCAGTGACAGAGTTCCTGAGTTCCGGAGTTCGAGAGTGCGAGGGTGCGAGAGTTTCTGAGTTCGAGAGTAAGGGAGAGGGTTCCTGAGTTCGAGAGAAAAAAAAAAGAGTGCTTGCGCCGCCGCAAAGAGACAGCAGAGTTCTGTTTGGTGATTAGTTTGTCTTAGTTTGTGAATCGTTGTTCCTGAATAAAGAAATACAGCTTCCCTGCCCAGCCATTGTCTCCGCGTCTCTGTTCACCACCGTGAAGCTAGCCGGCCCGGCAAGAGCTTCAGAAATTTTAACAACAAATGGTGCCCACGTGGACCTGACCTGCGCATCTCTCAGATAAGTAAAGACAATTTGGCTACCTATGCACGATGGCCTTCTCTTCTGCTTGTGAAGAGATCTCCAAAGGCCTCTGCTCTTTCTTCACGAGACTGTTTTGCTGTTTCTGGAACATTTATCTCTGGACCACTCTGTGGTTTCCACTCGCTCGGGCGAACTCAGAACAGCCAGCCGGAAGAGCCATCGGGCGGGAGGCGAGGCGCGGAGCTGCTGTTTCCACCTGGTTAAACAGCCAGCCAGCCGGCTGCGCCCAGACAACCCCGCGCACCGCAGCCCGGCAGCCCCACAGCCCACAGGAGGCCTATGCCAGCACACAAAAGCCCCAGGAGCCCAATGCCAACATGCTTGAGCCCTATGCCAACACACAAGAGCCCGATGCCTCCACGCTAGAGCCCGAGGCCAGCCCACAGGAGCCGGCTCTCCACCGCGTGGCGCAGGGCACTGGACGCATGATCCTTCCACACTGCTCGGCCACTGCAAACAGGGCAGCAGACATGGCAGGGCCATGGGGCAGGGCCGCGGCGGCCCATCATGGCCGCCACCCCTGGGAATCTAGGCCCACGCCTTCTGCAAAGCTGGCCTGCCTGCCCTCTTTCTATGAATTCTGGAACCATCCCGGGCCTCCCGGACCCCCGGGCTCCCTGCCGAAACTGGGCACACGAGATCTCCAGCTGCGGGTACGGTCTGAAGGCAGACAAGCTGGAGTACGCAGAGATTTGTGCAGAGATCGCAACCTGCAATTCCTAGAAGTGGAGCTGCGCGGGAAGCCACCTCCGGATGGTGAACCCCCCCCCAACAACTAAGACAGTACAGATTTAAATTCGTGTTTAAAATGACATGTCTTCGTAACAAAGGTTTCTCTCCTCGTGTATTAATGACTATGTTTATGTGTATGTTTAAAGTTTGGTAAACAGTAGCTTTAAGGCTAAATTCTTACTAGTCAAAGATAAATGAAAAAGGTTTTCAACGTAATTCTCATAAAGATAAAAATTAACTTACATTTAAAGTCTGAGGTAAAAATTAGTTAACAATCAATATATTTCAACTAAGTTGGTCTAAACAAAAGGTTAAATAGACTTGTTGATATATAAAACACTACCTTCTCTATTAGAAATGGTAGATCGCACAATGGCTATGCTAATTATTCTCATGCCTGAGGTTTCCTCTCCGGCCCACACCTAGGGTGTGTCTCCATCTTGAATGGGTGTAACAAAAGGTTAAAAGACGTTGTTGATATGTAAAAGTCTCAAATTCCTTCTCTATTAGAAATGTTAGATCGTGCAGTAGATATGCTAATAACAAGTTTTGTTTCATAGTAAGTAAGTTGCAGCCAGCTGCCTTTGGGACCCTAGGCCGTTCCCCGCCCCCATGCAAATGCCCGTCGAGGCAAGTAGCCCCCCAGAGGCAAGAAATTTTTTTTTTCAGATATGGCCCCCTCAGGCCTTCCCTTGGCAACATGCTGGTTTTGGTTATATATGTTTCTGTTCACCCCACACCCTTGATACTATAGTCATTTAGTTAAAAAGAAAAGGGGGAATTGTCGTATGCTTTACATTGGCTTGTTCTAGCCCTCCCCCTCCAAGAGAATTGGATGAGTCCTGTTAATTTTGCGGGCCTGCTTGGCCCCGCCCCAAGGGACCCTGGGAGAGGGTTCCGGAGTCCGAGATTTCCTGAGTTCCCCAGTGACAGAGTTCCTGAGTTCCGGAGTTCGAGAGTGCGAGAGTGCGAGAGTTTCTGAGTTCGAGAGTAAGGGAGAAGGTTCCTGAGTTCCAGAGTAAGAGAGAGTGCTTGCGCCGCCGCAAAGAGACAGCAGAGTTCTGTTTGGTGATTAGTTTGTCTTAGTTTGTGAATCGTTGTTCCTGAATAAAGAAATACAGCTGCCCTGCCCAGCCGTTGTCTCCGCGTCTCTGTTACCCGCAGTGAAGCAAGCCCGGCCAAACCTCGTACACTGTGTTCATTGGTGACAGGTTCAAAGCTGGCTTGTAGAGCTTGGAAAGCAGCAGCACTCATGCCCACAGACCCCAGACAGCCCCAGCCTTCACCATATGCTGCACTACCAGACCTGACAGTAATGTGCGTGTGTGTGTGTGTGTGTGTGTGTGTGTGTGTGTATGTCTGGCTGTCTGTCTGTCTGTGTCTGTGTGTGCTCAGAGTTCACAGCTCACCTATAGTAGTCTCAGAGCATGGGTGGGAAAGTAGCCAGCCTCACCTGCAACTTATGTACAGAGAACCTAGCTGGTCAGGGCAAGACAGCTAGCCCAGATTCTGGCTAAGAAAGAATGCATATGCAAAGGGACTCTCATGTCTCGCTCTCCTGAATTCTCCATTCAATCCCATGCCTCACTATCTGTCATATAAACACTGCCAATGGGGCAAGCTGGGGAACCACTCAGATTCCAGGGGCATGAGCCTGTCCAGTCACGTTTGGCTGCCTACTCAGCCTACAGGCTCTCAGTCCACTGCTCAGGGCAGTAGATTACAAGCACAAAAAGTACCCAGAAAGAGCTGTGTTTCAACATAGATGTGAACTGTGTTCGACCAAACAATCGTGGATGAACCCAGTCACTTACACCTACCCTTTGGGTCCGGCTAAGGCAAATCTTCCTGTGGCCTCATATCCCTGATCATGGTGTCCTGGTGTCCACAGATCACACTCAGAGAGATTCCCAGAAGTAGGCATGCATAAGTGTCCCATACAAAGTCGCTCTGCTTGCAGTAAGCACAAAATCCCTGGTCCCTTTCTATAGACAAACAATAGAAAGATGGATGCCTCCATTGGTGGAATTAGGAGCTTCCAGTGGAGATCACAGCTCCGCCCCTCACCTGAGGGCCTGGATGCTGCTAATAAAGGCAATTGGAAACAACTGTTACCACTTCGGCCCAGAGGACATACTCAGGAAACCCTCCAGGAGCTAGCAGACTGGCAGACCTCCTGACCCCGGTATAGGTGTGCTACTAGTTGGGCAGGCCTTCTGGCCAGAGGTGAGAATATTCCCTAGACACAAGAAAGAACTTCAGTTTTCAAAAGTATTTGAAACCCCATGAGGAACTTGGAAAAGACATTGCACAGCCATTAAAACACCCTCGTTCTGAATGCTGGAAGCTTCCGTTTTGCGTGGAAAATCTGGACACTGGTGTGGCCATCGTTACCACAGATGCTTTACATTCAGAGGAGGAGGAGGAGGAGGTGGAGCAGGAGGGCAGCTGTCAGTAGGCAACGGGATTATTAGAGGCTCCATTACAGAGGCATGTGTCCAGGCAGGCACCCACCAATCCTCAGGGGCAGCTCAGGGCACCCAGGGAGCTAGTGTGGGTATCTCTGGGGCGGGACTGTCAGTCAGTCAGCAAGACTATGCTTCAGTGCACATGGTCGGACAGGGGCCTGGCGGAACTTGGTCCCCAGCATTGGGCTGTCAGATGCCAGCCCCTTGCCCATACACACACCAATCTGCCCATAGACCCTTGGCACGGCCGACCTGCACCTGCTTTGGCCTGGGTCTCTGGCTCCGGTGGTGGGCCACCACCCCTCAGGTTAAGTTCAGGGTGGGGGTCATGGATGCTGGTCACCTGGATGGGCGGGGTCCCCATGGCCTAGCAACCACAGGAGCCCTCTGTGATGTCCTAGCCCCTGGCATTCTGTGCTGGCCACACTGGCACTGGGCAGCCCAACTGCCCTGCCACTAGGTCAGCCAGCAGTGCCCAGACGCCTGGGCCCTGGCACAGAGGGATGGAAGGATGGGAAGACAGGGCTGACCGACGAATGACTAACCATAGCGAATGACCATCTTCTGGGAAGTACAGGTTGTGAAACTGAAAACTCTGTCTGTCTGTCTCCTAGTCCACAGAAATAGCCACTAGCCCAGCCAGATCTCACGCTCAGATGGGGTATTTTTGCCAGTCAAAGGTCTGCACAGAGCACTAGGGATTGGGCGGCCAGAGACCCAAACGTTACATTGTAGATGGACTGTTTGCAGTTATTGCTCCCCAGGACATTGGACTGTCTCAACTCCATTCCCTACAGCATGAAAAAAAGACTCTTGACAACCTTGGAGCAAATGGAGTGGGGGCGAGGGGAGCTGGTTACATGTCTGTGCTGCTCAAACCCTGGTGTCTGTGGTGGGCCGTGGCAGAGGCTGTAAGGGGGCTAGGGGGCAGAAGGAGACTGTTTGAGAGGCAGACTGGAGGCAGGGGAGCCCCTGAGTGTGTGCAGGGCGGTGTGTGTGGGTGTGGTGGCAGGGTGTTAAGGCATGTCCCACTGCTGGATGGTGAGATAGCAGCTGGGCTAGCCCTGGGCCCCCAGGGCTGAAGGACAGAAGCAGGGTGGCAGTAAAGTAGTGCAGGGAGGCACACATTAGATGTTAGTTGGGGAGCTGGGGGACAGAGGGCAAGGGGAAAGGGGGCATCCTTGAGGAGAGGTCTGCACTAGAGAGTGGGGGGAGCTGTAAGCATGGAAGGTTCCAGGAACCAGGGACTGACAGGAACAGATTCCTGCACCCGCCCACTGGATATAAGCTGCAGCAGCCAGAGCAGCAGCCCTGGCTTGCCTAGGCCAAGGGCCCTGAGTGAGTCCCTCTGAGGATGAGGAAGAGGAGGAGGAGGTGTAGGAGGAGTAAGAGGAGGAAGAGAAGGAGGAAGAGGAGGAGGAAGAAGAGGCGGAGGAGAGGAGGAGGAGGAGGAGGAAAAGGAGGGCAGCTGTCAATAGGCAAAGGGATTAATAGAGGCTTCCATTACGGAGGCATGTGTCCAGGCAGGCACCCTCCAACCCTCAGGGGCAGCTCAGGGCACCCAGGGACCTGGTGTGGGTATCTATGGGACGGGGACTGTCAGTCAGTCAGCAAGACTGTGTGTCAGTGCACATGGTGGGATAGGGGCCTGGCGGAACTAGGTCCCCAATCCTGGGCTGTCTGATGTCAGCCCCTTGCCCAGACAAACACCAATCTTCCCATAGCCCCTTGGACCGTCCGACCTGCACCTGCTTTGGCCTGGGGCTCTCGCTCTCGTGGCTGGCCACCACCCCTCAAGGTCAAGTTCAGGGTGGGGGTCATGGCTGCTGGTCAACTGGATGAGCGGGGACCCCATGGCCTAGAAACCACAGGAGCCCTCTGTGATGTCCTAGCCCCTGGCATTCTGTTCTGGCCACACTGGCACTGGGCAGCCCAACAGCCCTGCCACTAGGTCAGCCAGCAGCGCCCAGACGCCTGGGCCCTGGCACAGAGGGACGGAAGGATGGGAAGCCAGTGCTGACCGACAAGGGACCTCAGGGCTGGCAGCCAAGAGAAGACAGTTGGAGGTGTGCCCGGGATCCAGGGAGCCCAGGCCAGAGCTGCCTGCCTGCCTTCCTGCCCTCCTGGATGTCTGTATGCTGCCTTTGTCCAGGTAGGTTTCTCAGGTCCCCTCCACTCCTGTCCTCTCCTGTCCTCTCCTGTCCTCTCCTGCCTTCACCATCTTCTCCCCTCTCCTCTCCTCTGCACTTTGCTTCTCTCCTTTGACTGTCTTCTATTGCGGGTGCCCTGCTCAACAGCTCCAGCACTTGTGATTGTTCTCCAGTGACAGCTGTTCCCAACCCCTTCCACCCCCTTCCTGCCCCTGAGGTGACCCAACTCACAGGTCTCCGGCTCACCCCACCCACACCCACACCCCCCAACACATTCCCTGGTTCAGCTCCTCTGCCCTATTCAGCCGAACTCGCAAATTTGCAACCTACCTATGAATCCTGGTTTGTCTTCACCATTCAAGGAGAGATCTCCTTTTGTACTTAGCTTGGTTGACTGGTGGATGGATGGATGGATGGATGGATTAATAAATGGATGCATGGATGGATGGATGGATGGATGTATAGATTTATGGGTGGATGGATGGATGCATGGAGAGCTCAATGGATTGGTTTTGTAGAGGCAGAGTACCATCTAGGGGTACTTGAGACCGCTGGTGTCAGAGCCAGAGTCTATGTCAAATGTGAAACATTAATTCATCAATAACAAAAATGAATAAGCACCTAAATAAATAAATAAATAAATATAAAAACTGGGTTAAAAATTCATGGCGTCTTTGCCTTTCTGCATATGGTATGCTGTGAGGATCTTAACAAGGAAAGCATTGTCCTGAGTAGCCCCATTGAAGTAGTGGAATATTTCCTTTTCCTTTTTCTTTTTTTACTTTCAATTTTCTTGATTATTTATGGGAATAAATAGACAGGAATTGAGAGGGAAGGGAGGGATAGAGAGTTTCTGACACAGAGAGAGTCACCTGCAGCACTTCTGCAAAACTTGTAAAGATTTCCCCCGGCAGGTGGGGACCAGAGTCTTGAAGCCAAGTCCCCCTGCATTGTAACATGAGTGCTTAACTGGGTGTGGCATCACGTGGTACCCTTGATGGGACACTTTTTTTCTGGCAATGAAAAGAAATTCTCGTGGCAAGGGAATAAATAAATGAAGAAATAAACAAAAGTGCATTTACATTAACTCTGGAAACACACAGGGACATATACATCTCTGTTACCTGTATTACTTATTCTTTGATTGATAGATTGATTGATTGATTGCCTCAAGGGGTTATTGCCTCAGCTCAGTGCCTGCGCCAAGAATAATCCACAGCCCCTGCACTCCTTTTGTTCCCCTTTGGCTGACCTTGTTGCTTGGTCACTGTGGTGGTTATTGTAGTGGTTGTCGTTGTTGTTTTGACCTTGCATCAGACAGTGAGAAAAGGAGAGAGCAGGGGAAATACAGAGTGGGAGAGAAAGATAGAGCCCCTAAAGACCTGCTTCACACCCTGTAAAGCGACTCCCCTGCAGGTGGCGGTCTGGGCGCCAGACCCCAGACCCTTCCACCTGTCCCCTCTTTTCGTGAGCTCCACAAGGCCTTAACCCTCTGACTTACCGCCAAACCTCCCTGGATTTACTTTTGAAGGCAATATGACCTGCCTCGTTTTGAATCTCATTATCCTGAGGGTCAGTCCTTAGACAGTGTCATGACAGGACACACAGAGATCTCTGGTATCAGTGAGCACCTGGAAAAGCAGCTGGGGCTCCAGTGGCAGGGCAAGATCAACTCCCCATCCACCGTCCACAGAGTCCACCTGCCTTCATTTTTGTTATTTTCCCTCCAAAAAAGATCTTTCCCTTTTTTCACTGATAAACAAGCAGCAGACAGGTTACCCAGGCAGGGGGAAAAAAATAAATAAGAAGCCTTTTTTTTTTAACCATATCAAATGACCATCTTATGGGAAGTACAGGTTTTGAACCTGAAAACTCTGTCTGTCTGTGTCCTAGTCCACAGAAAGAGCCACTAGCACAGCCAGATCTCACGCTCAGATGGGGTGTTTTTGCCAGTCAAAAGTCTGCACAGCACTCTAGGGATTGGGCGGCCTGAGACCCAAATGTTACATTGTAGATGGACTGTTTGCAGCTTTTGCTCCCCAGGACATTGGACTTTCTCAACTCCCTCCCCTACAGCATGAAAAAAAGGTTCTTGACCAACCATAGAGCAAATGGAGTAGGGGCGAGTGGAGCTTGTTGCATGTCTGTGCTGCTCATGCCCAGGTGTCGGTGGGGGGCCATGGCAGAGGCTGTAAGGGGGCTAGGGGGCAGAAGGAGACTGTTTGAGAGGCAGGCTGCAGGCAGGGGAGCCCGTGAGTGTGTGCAGGGCAGTGTGTGTGGGTGTGGTGGCAGGGGGTTAGGGCAGGTCCCCCTGCTGGATGGTGAGATGGCAGCTGGGCTGGCGCTGGGCCCCCAGGGCTGAAGCGCAGAAGCAGGGTGGCAGTAAAGTAGTGCAGGGAGGGACACAGTAGATGTTAGTTGGGGAGCTGGGGGACAGAGGTCAAGGGGAAATGGGGCATCCTTGAGGAGGGGTCTGGAGTAGAGAGTGGGGGGAGCTGGAGGCATGGAAGGTGCCAGGAACAAGGGGATTGACAGGAACAGATTCCTGCACCCACCCACT
This sequence comes from Erinaceus europaeus, assembly GCF_950295315.1. Taxonomy (NCBI): domain Eukaryota; kingdom Metazoa; phylum Chordata; class Mammalia; order Eulipotyphla; family Erinaceidae; genus Erinaceus; species Erinaceus europaeus. Next base: position 194,702 of record NW_026647146.1, on the reverse strand, counting down.
GGATAGAAGCTGCAGCAGCCAGAGCAGCAGCCCTGGCTTGCCTAGACCAAGGGCCCTGAGTGAGTCCCTCTGGATAAGGAAGAGAAGGAGGAGGTAGTGGAGGAGCATGAGGAGGAGGAAGAAGAGGAGGAGGAGGAGGAGGAGGAGGAGGGGCAGTAGGGCAGCTATCAGTAGGCAATGGGATTTATAAAGGCCTCCATTAAGGAGGCATGTGTCCAGGCAGGCACCCACCAATCCTCAGGGGCAGCTCAGGGCACCCAGGGACCTGGTGTGGGTATCTGTGGGGCGGGGACTGTCAGTCAGTCAGCAAGACTGTGTGTCAGTGCAAATGGTGGGACAGGGGCCTGGTGGACCTTGGTCCCCAGCCCTGGGCTGTCAGATGCCAGCCCCATGCCCAGACACACACCAATCTGCCCATAGCCCCTTGGCCCGGCCGACCTGCACCTGCTTTGGCCTGGGGCTCTGGCTCTGGTGGCTGGCCACCACCCCTCAAGGTCAAGTTCAGGGTGGGGGTCATGGCTGCTGGTCAACTGGATGGGCGGGGTCCCCATGGCCTAGAAACCACAGGAGCCCTCTGTGATGTCCTAGCCCCTGGCATTCTGTTCTGGCCACACTGGCACTGGGCAGCCCAACAGCCCTGCCACTAGGTCAGCCAGCAGCGCCCAGACGCCTGGGCCCTGGCACAGAGGGACGGAAGGATGGGAAGCCAGTGCTGACCGACAAGGGACCTCAGGGCTGGCAGCCAAGAGAAGACAGTTGGAGGTGTGCCTGGGATCCAGGGAGCCCAGGCCAGAGATGCCTGCATGCCAGCCTGCCCTCCTGGATGTCTGTATGCTGCCTTTGTCCAGGTAGGTTTCTCAGGTCCCCTCCACTGCTGTCCTCTCCTGTCCTCTCCTGTCCTCTCCTGCCCTCACCATCCTCTCCCGTCTCCTCTCCTCTGCACTTTGCTTCTCTCCTTTGACTGTCTTCTATTGTGGGTGCCCTGCTCAACAGCTCCAGCACTTGTGATGGTTCTCCAGTGACAGCTGTTCCCAACCCCTTCCACCCCCTTCCTGCCCCTGAGGTGACCCAACTCACAGGTCTCCGGCTCACCCCACCCACACCCACACCCCCCAACACATTCCCTGGTTCAGCCCCTCTCCCCTATTCAGCCGATCTCGCCCCTTTGCAACCTTCCTATGCATCCTGGTTTGTCTTCACCATTCAAGGAGAGATCTCCTTTTGTACTTAGCTTGGTTGACTGGTGGATGGATGGATGGATGGATGGATGGATGGATGGATGGATGCATGTATGGATGCATGGATGGATGGATGGATTGATGTATAGATTGATGGGTGAATGGATGGATGCATGGAGAGCTCAATGGATTGGTTTTGTAGAGGCAGAGTACCATCTAGGGGTACTTGAGACCGCTCGTGTCAGAGCCAGAGTCTATGTCAAATGTAAAAGATTAATTCATCAATAACAAAAATGAATAAGCACCTAATAAATAAATAAATAATTAAATATAAAAACTGGGTTAAAAAATGTATGGCGTCTTTGCCTTTCTGCATATGGTATGCTCTGAGGATCTTAACAAGGAAAGCATTGTCCTGAGTATCCCCATTGAAGTAATGGAATATTTCCTTTTCCTTTTTCTATTTTTACTTTCAATTTTCTTGATTATTTATGGGAATAAATAGACAGGAATTGAGAGGGAAGGGAGGGATAGAGAGTTTGTGACACAGAGAGAGTCACCTGCAGCACTTCTGCACCACTTGTAAAGATTTCCCCTGGCAGGTGGGGACCAGGGTCTTGAAGCCCAGTCCCCCTGCATTGTAACATGAGTGCTTAATTGGGTGTGGCACCACCTGGTACCCTGCTACCACTTGGGTCACTTGAGAAATAGATGAGTTGGAAAGAGACGAGAATTCAAAAGCCTCCTACACTGTGTTCATCGATGACAGGTTCAAACCTGGCTTGTATTGATTGTAAGGCAGCATATCTCATGCCCACTGACCCCAGAAAGCCCCAGCCTTCAACATAGTCTGTACTACCAGACCTGACAGTAATGTGTGTGTGTCTGTCTGTCTGTGTGTGTCTGTGTGTGGTCAGAGATCACCTATAGTAGTCTCAGTGCATTGTTGTCAAGGTAGCCAGCCTCACCTGCAACTTGTGTACAGAGAACCTAGATGGTCAGTGCAAGGCAGCTAGCCCAGATCCTGGCTAAGCAAGAATGCCAGAGAACTATGTGGAAGCCCAGGACCCCATTTTGAGCCCCTGGTCACCACTTACCCAGCTAGGGAAAAGCTGGGCTACTGGCAAATCAGAGCTGCAGCTTTCTCTCTGTTTCTCTTCCTGCTTGGGCCCTGCTCTCTCAATTTATGACTGTTTCTTTCTCCTCAATAATAAAGTTATAAATGATGTACAGAAATACAGGGAAAGTGGCAAAAAATTACCCCCGTGCCCACTATTACATGTAACTGTAGACTGTAAACCTCCCCCAAGAAAGAACAGAATAAATATTTGTTAGGTTAAAAACATTGTAGGTTAAATAGGGAACATTCTTTGAGCCATGTAATACTAATCCATTCTGCATTGGATGTCACTGTCAATAACAGTGCAGTAGTATTTGTAGTAGTGTGTAGTGTCTGCAAAAGGAAATGTGTTGTGTGTCCAAAGTTCCCTTCAATTATAAGAGAAAATCTATCAGGCAGAAGAAATGACCCCTCATGTGATATTGGTCTAAATATATAAATAATTATGAAAATATATGGGGATGATTGAGGAGGATTCAAAAAAAACAAAAGATAAAAACAAAAACAACAGGAAGACCTGATTACAGCAGAAATATAGAAAACATCTGCTGAGACAGAGGGCTGCTTCAAAAATTCCCTGACACTTCAGGGTCCAGGCAAATTAAGAATTCTGGAAAATGAAAAGAAACGCATACGTATTGAAGCTTACACTAGAGAAAGGAGGCAAGTTCTGTACTATGATAATTACAATAAGATGCTGATAGAAAGGCTATTGGAAATGCTCCTGGAAGGTTTATAATTTATAATTGTAGTGAAACCTGCTCCAACTATTTGACCAATTATTTGTGAATAAGGAGGCTGTTATAAATGTGGTAATTCTGCATTAAGATCAAATAAAAAGGTCAAAAATTATAAAAATGACTGATATCTATATATATGTATATATATATATATATGTACATATATGTATGTGTTTCTTTATTATAAACTATGAGGTATACTGGCATGGCTATGAGGAGACAGAGTATGTTTTGTGACATAGAGTCTTACAAAGCTGAGGCTCCAGAAACCTAGGTGAAATCGCCAACAAAACAAGCTAGAGCTCAGCAGTGACTCTCTTTGTATATCTGGGCCTGTCAGTAAAATAATATATAAGTAAAATATTAATGAGTGCAGACAGAGTGAGTGAGAGCATGTGAGAGTCAAAGACAGAGAAGACAAGAAGAGAAATAGAATAGTTGGAAAGACACCAGAAGTCAAAAACCTCCCACACTGTGTTCATAGATGACAGGTTCAAACCTGGGTTGTAGAGATTGTAATGCAGCAGTATCATGTCCACAGACCCCAGACAACCCCAGCCTTCACCATATGTGTGTATTATTTATGACAGGAAATGTATTGTGAGTGTAAACTTCCCGTCAATTATAAGAGAATAATCTATCAAGCAGAAGAAATGATATATGCATATAATTCAATATGCATATATTCAATATGCATATATTCAATATGCATATATGCATATTTATATATGCATATAAATGGGGATGATCTAGGAGGATTATAAAAGAATGAAAAATAAAAACAAAAAGCACAAGAAGACCTGATTACAGCAGAAACATAGAAACCATCTGCTGAGAAACAGAGGGCTGCTTCAAAAATTCTGAGTCACTTCAGAGTCCAGGGAAATTAAGATTTCAGGAGAATGAAAAGAAACTCATATGTATTGAAGCTTAAGCTAGAGAAAGGAGGTGAGTTCTGTACTATGATAATTACAATGAGGATGCTGATAGAAATGCTATTAGAATTGCTACTGGAAGGTTCTATTATTTATAATTGTATTGAATCCTGCTCCAGCTATGTGGCCAATTATTAATGAAAAAGGAAGCTGTTATAAATGTGTTAATTCTGATTTAGATTAATTACATAGGTTGATAATTCCAAAAATGGCAGAATATATATATATATATATATATATATATATATATATATATATATATATATATATCTTTATTATAAAGTCTGAGAGATACTGCCATGGATATGAGGAGACAGAATATGGCTTGTGTCAGAGAGAATTACAAAGATGAGGCTCAAGTAGCCTTGATGAAAACACCAACAAAAAATCCAGAGCTCAGCAGGGCTCTGGTAACTCTCTTTGTATATCTGGGCCTGTCAATAAAATAAAGATATAAGTAAATTATTACTGAGTGCAGACAGAGTGAGTGAGAGCCTATGAGAGTCAGATACAGAGAAGGCTAGAAGAGAAATAGAAGAGTTGGAAATAGACCAGAAGTCAAACCCCCTAGACTGTGTTCATTCATGACAGGTTCAAACCTGGCTTGTAGAAATTGTAAGGCAGCAGCTCTAGTGACCACAGACCCAAGACAACCCAAGCCTTCAACATATTTGTGTAGTATTTGCCCCAGGAAATGTATTGTGCATCAAAAGTTCCCTTCAATTATAAGAGAAAATCTATCAAGCAGAAGAAATGACCCCTCATGTGATACCTGACATAATAAAAAATATGCAAATAAATGGGGATGACCTAGGAGGACTTGAAAAAATAAAAAAAATGAAAACAAACACCATAAGAAGACCTGATTACAGCAGAAACATAGAAACCATCTGGTGAGAAACAGAGGGCTGCTTCAAAAATTCCCTAACACTTCAGGGTCCATGGAAATTAAGATTTCCGGAAAAAGAAAACAAACACATACGTATTGAAGCTTACACTAGAAAAAGGAGGGAATTTCTGTGCTATGATAATTACAATAAGGATGCTGAGAGAAACACGATTAGAAACTCTACTGGAAAGTTCTATTATTTATATTTGAATTAAATGCTACGCCAACTATATGGCCAATTATTTCTGAAAAACTAGGCTGTTATAAATGTGGTAATTCTGAATTAAGGTCAAGTACATAGGTCGACAATTCAAAAAATAACAGATATATAAATAAATAAATATATATGTATATCTTTATTAAAAACTCTGAGTGATACTGCCATAGAAATAGGAGACAGAATATGGCTTGTGTCAGAAAGACTTACAAACTGAGGCCCAGTAGCCTAGGTGAAATCGCCAACACAACAAGCCATAGCTCAGCAGTGCTCTGGTAACACTCTTCGTATACCTGGGCCTGTCAGTAAAATAAGTATATCAATAAAATATTAATGAGTTAAGACAGAGTGTGTGAGAGCATGTGAGAGATAGAGACTGAGAAGGCGAGAAGAGAAATAAATGAGTTGGAAAGAGACTAGAATTCAAAAACCTCCTACACTGTGTTCATTCATGACAGGTTCAAATTGGGCTTGTCGAGATTATAAGGCAGCAGCTCTAATGCCCACAGACCCCAGACAACCCAAACCTTCACCATATGTATGTAGTATTTCCCCAGGAAATATATTTTTCGTCAAAAGTTCCCTTCAATTATAAGAGAAAATCTATTAAGCAGAAGAAATGACCTCACATGTGATACCTGACTAAATAAATAAATATGCAAATGAATGGGGATGATATAGGAGGACTTGAAAAAATAAAACAAAAATAGAAACAGAAACTACAAGATGACCTGATTACAGCAGAAACATCGAAACCATCTGCTGAGAAACAGAGGGCTGCTTCAAAAATTCCCTAACACTTCAGGGTCCAAGGAAATTAAGATTTCCAAAAAAGAAAACAAATACGCATTGAAGCTTACACTAGAAAAAGGAGGGAAGTGCTGGGCTATGATAATTACAATAAGGATGCAGATAGATACACGATTAGAAATGCTACTGGAAGGTTCTATTATTTATAATTGTACTGAATCCTGCTCCAACGACATGGCCAATTATGTCTGAAAAACTAGGCTGTTATAAATGTGGTAATTCTGAATAAGGTCAAATACATAGGTAGACAACTCAAAAAATGACAGATGTATAAATATATGTATATATATATGTATGTATATCTGTATTATAAACTCTGAGTGATACTGGCATGGAAATGAGGAGACAGAATATGGCTTGTGTCAGAAAGACTTACAAACTGAGGCTCCAGTAGCCTAGGTGAAATCGCCAACTCAACAAGCCAAAGCTCAGCAGTGCTATGGTAACTCTCTTTGTTATCTGGGCCTGTCACTAACAGTTTTGGGATAGGACTCGGTGGATAAAGAGCAAGAGGGAAGTAGAAGATTTGGCAGCTGTACTTTGTGCTGAGAGAAATTTGTAGAGTGACAAGGGGTAAACGAATGGCTCTGTGAGATGTCTCTCATGACTACGGCACAGAAAGGCCAGATGTATCCGCATTACTACCTGAATCCAGAGCTGTGCAGGTCTCTAGCTAAAATATATTTGAGACCTCTACATGATACACACACACACACACACACACACACACACACACACACACACACACACACATATATATATATATATATATATATATATATATATATATATATATATAGAGAGAGAGAGAGAGAGAGAGAGATATCAAAACACTGATGTAGTCATTTTCTACAATGGATGCGATATGATATTCAGACATTTGATTGCTAAAACCTGGAGAGAAACTGTGCATCAGGAAAAGAATTGTCCAAAGGAGTAAAATCTCCAAATCATTAGCTATATGCAGCTCCAACGGGACCTACCGAAAAGGCTTGAGAAGGAACTCATCCAGGACACTCTCCATATGGACAGACACAACAAGTTTCCTAGTCTGGCAACACACACAGGGAAGCTGCTAGTTCCCAGTGCAAGCCTCAGGGCAAAAACCTCTCCCTCTTCAGTGTCTTTACATCTGAAAAGAAGAAAAGTGACCAAGGGCCAAGGAGAGCTACAATGGTGTCAATATTGAGCTGTAAATCAGAATGTGCCAAGTGTTTTGCACAAAAACACCTGTGCCACAGTGATTCTGTTGTTTCTCTCTCTCCCTCCCTCACACACACACTCAAACACACACAAACACACACTCTCACAGTTACACACACGCACACATCCACATAGGCACAGGCACAAACGGAGTTATACACATGTACACTGGACAGCTTCTGCAAGGCAGGGCCCTAGGTGAACCCTGCTTCGAACTTCCTGGAAGCACGACCAGCCATTTAAGGGCAGCTCTGAGCTCCCATTTTCGGGTTTACTTCAGAAGGCCCACAGACAGGGCACCAGCCTTGCTCTCATAGGCCACAGGCCTAGGCCACGCCCATAACCCCTGCCAGCAATATCATTGGCCAGTGTGCTAGGACACTCCCACGAGTGTCAAGACGCCTAGTCAGTGATTGGCCAGCAACCTTGAGCACCGCCCACATGGCCCTGCAGCACGCTCATTGGGCAGCCTCTGGAAGGTCCGCCCACCAGCCACTTCTGCTGGAAAGAGATGAGAATCTAAAAACCTCCTACACTGTGTTCATTGATGACAGGTTCAAAGCTGGCTTGTAGAGATTTTAAGGCAGCAGCTCTCATGATCACAGACCCCATAGAGCCCTAGCCTTCACTATATGCTGTACAACCAGACCTGACAGTAATGTGTGTGTGTGTGTGTCTGTCTGTCTGTCTCTGTCAGTGTCTGTCTGTGCTCAGAGCTCACCTATAGTAGTCTCAGAACATGGGTGGGAAGGTAGCCAGCCTCACCTCCAACTTATGTACAGAGAACCTAGCTGGTCAGGGCAAGCCAGCTAGCCCAGATTCTGGCTAAGCAAGAATGCACATGCAAAGGGACTCTCATGTCTCCCTCTCCTGAGTTCCGGATTCAATCTCATGCCTCACTATCATCCAAACACTGCCAATGGGGTAAGCTGGGGCACCCCTCTGAATTCAGGGGCATGAGACTGTCCAGTCATGTTTGGCTGACTACTCAGCCTCCAGACTCTCAGTCCACTGCTCAGGGCAGCAGATTACAAGCCCAGAAAGAACCCAGAAATAGCTGTGTTTAAACATAGATGGAAACTGTGTTTGACCAAACAATAGTGGATGAAACTGGCCCCTCACACCTACACTTTGGGTCCGGCTAAGGCAATTGCTCCTGTGGACTCACAATCCCTGATAATGGTGTCCTGGTGTCCACACATCACACTCAGAGAGATTCCCAGAAGTAGCCATGCATGAGTGTCCCATACAAAGTCGCTCTGCTTGCAGGAAGCGCAAACTCCCCGAGCCCTTGCTATGGAGAGACAAAAGGAAGATGGATGCCTCCATTGGCTGAATTAGGAGTTTACAGTGGAGAACAAAGCCCCGACCGTCACCTAAAGGCCTGGCTGCTGCTAATAAAGGCAATTGGAAACATCTGTTACCACTTGGGGACTGAGGATATACTGAGGAATCCCTCCAGGAGCTAGTAGGCTGGCAGACCTCCTGACCCCGGGATAGTTGTGCTCCTAGTTGGGAGGGCCTTCAGTCCAGAGGTGAGAATATTCCATAGATACAAGTACGAACTTCAGGTTTCAAAAGGATTTGAAACCCCAGGAGGCACTTGGAAAAGACTTTCCACAGCCTTCAAAACACCCTCTTTCAGAACTCTGGAAACTTCCGTTTTGCGTAGAAAATCTGGACACTGGTGTGGCCATCAGTACCACAGATACTTTACATTTGGCCCAATAGAGGGAAAGCACAATGTGTGTGCCAGGGTGGTAGAGTTTCACTTCTCTTGACCTGGGCTCTCATGGAATAAGGACAAGGATGCGGTGCAGGAAATTGAGGAGGCTGCATTTAGGCTGAGTGTCAGCCACAGGACCCTGGAGAATGGGAGTCAAGCACGTAGGGCCTGGACAGCTGCAGCTAGAGATGGACATATGCCTGTTACCTGCAGCAGGAACGCTGTCTCCTCAGTTCCCCTCCGTACTACGCCATATGCAGGAGACTAAGTAATCCAAAGGGCAAAGAAAGGAAAATTTCAACACCAGGAAGACGGAGTTCACATTGCATACACTGACTTCCACGAAGGGTCCAGTGAAGAAGGCACGTAGAGACAGTCAGTGAGACAGAATGACAGTGACTGAAAAGGACAGAAATTCTGGCCATGTGTTGATCAGTGTCAGAGCACTGAAGAAAAAGCCTCCATGCCCATGCATACTTCTTATAAGTGGCATTGTTATTTTATGTTTGTGAGGAAAGGTTACACTTAGAACATCTAGATCTTACCCCACTCTGAGAAGCAACACTTGGCCTGCAGCCCACTCTCCAAAACTTCCCCCGCCTCTCCAAATTGGAAGTAATCTTAGTGATGCTCCAGCCAAGATGCAGGCTGGCGTATTGCATCTCCCTGGTCCAGCCTCAGACTGTGCTGTGTGCAGGGAACTGCACTATGTCTATTTCTTTTTTGATTTGCAGTTCTGGTATAGCACTCGGTGGACAAAAAGAGCAAGAGGGAAGTAGATGATTTGGCAGCTGTAGTTTGTGCTGAGAGATATTTGTAGAGTGACAAGAGGTAAACGAATGGCTCTGTGAGATGTCTCTCATGACTGTGGCTCAGAAGGGCAAGGTGTATCCGCATTACTACCCGAATCCACAGCTGGGAAGGTCTCTAGCTAAAAAACATTCTCAGACCTCTACATTATATATATATATATATATATATATATATATATATATAGAGAGAGAGAGAGAGAGAGAGAGAGAGAGAGAGAGAGAGTGAGAGAGAGAGAGAGAGAGCAAGACACTGATGTAGACATTTTCTACAATGGATGCGATATGACATTCAGACAATTGATTGCTAAATCAGGAGAGAAACAGTTCATCAGGAAAAGAATTGTCCGAAGGAGTAAAATCTCAAAATCATTAGCTATATACAGCTCCAACGGGACCTACCGAAAAAGGCTGGAGAAGGAACTCATCCAGGACACTATCCACATGGACAGGCACCACAAGTATCCTAGTCTGGTAACACACACAGGGCCGCTGCTAGTTCCCAGTGCAAGCCTCAGGGCAAAAACCTCTCCCTCTTCAGTGTCTTTACATCTGAAAATAAGAAAAGTGACCAAGGGCCAAGGAGAGCTACAATGGTGTCAATATTGAGCTGTAAATCAGAATGTGCCAAGTGTTTTGCACAAAATCACCTTGCCACAGTGATTCTGTTGTTCTCTCTCTCTTTCCCTCCCACACACACACACACACACAAACACACACACACACACACACACACACACACACACAAACACACACTCTCACAGTTACACACACGCACACATCCACATAGGCACAGGCACAAACGGAGTTATACTCATGCACACTGGACAGCTTCTCCAAGGCAGGGCCCTGGGCTGAACACTGCTTCGCACTTCCTGGAAGCACACCCAGCCTTTTAAGGCCAGCTCTGAGCTCCCATTGTCGTGCTTACTTCAGAAGGGCTGCAGACAGGGCAACAGCCATGCTCTGACAGCCCAGAGGCCTAGGCCACACCCAGAACCCCTGCCAGCAATATCATTGGCCAGTGTGCGAGGACACGCCCAGGAGTGTCAAGGCCCCTAGTCAGTGATTGGTCAGCAACCTTGAGCACCGCCCACATGGCCCTGCAGCACGCTCATTGGGCAGCCACTGGAAGGCCCCCCCACCAGCAACTTCTGCTGGAAAGAGATGAGAATTCAAAAACCTCCTACACAGTGTTCATGAATGACAGGTTCAAAGCGGGCTTGTAGAGATTGTAAGGCAGCAGCTCTCATGGCCACAGACCCCAGAGAGCCCCAGCCTTCACCATATGCTGTACTACCCGACCTGACAGTAATGTGTGTATGTGTGTCTATCTGTCTGTCTATCTGTCTGTCTGTCTGTGTGTGCTAGGAACTCACCTATAGTAGTCTCAGAACATGGGTGGGAAGGTAGCCAGCCTCACCTGCAACTTATGTACAGAGAACCTAGCTGGTCAGGGCAAGCCAGCTAGCCCAGATTCTGGCTAAGCAAGAATGCACATGCAAAGGGACTCTCATGTCTCCCTCTCCTGAGTTCCAGATTCAATCTCATGCCTCACTATCATCCAAACACTGCCAACGGTGTAAGCTGGGGCACCCCTCAGAATTCAGGGGCAGGAGCCAGTCCAGTCACGTTTGGCTGCCTACTCAGCCTCCAGACTCTCAGTCCACTGCTCAGGGCAGCAGATTACAATCCCAGAATGAAGCCATAAAGATCTGTGTCTCAACATAGATGGGAACTGTGTTTGACCAGACAATAGTGCATGAACCCGGCCCCTCACACATACCTTTTGGTTCTGACTAAGGCAATTGCACTTGTGGCCTCACAATCCCTGATCATGGTGTCCTGGTGTCCACACATCACTCTCAGAGAGATTCCCAGAAGTAGGCATGCATGAGTTTCCCATACAAAGTCACTCTGCTTGCAGGAAGCACAAACTCCCCAGGCCCTTGCTATGGAGAGACAAAAGGAAGATGGATGCCTCCATTGGCTGAATTAGGAGCTTCCAGTGGAGATCACAGCCCCGCACCTCACCTGAGGGCCCGGATGCTGCTAATAAAGGCAATTGGAAACACCTGTTACCACTTGAGCCCTGAGGACAAACTCAGGAATCCATCCAGGAGCTAGCAGGCTGGCAGACCTTCTGACCACTGGATAGCTGTGCTCCTAGTTGGGCGGGCCTTCTGGTCAGAGATGAGAATATTCCCTAGATACAAGAAAGAACTTCAGGTTTCAAAAGGATTTGAAACCCAATGAGGCACTTGGAAAAGAAATTTCACAGCAATCAAAACACCCTCTTTCTCAATCCTGGAATCTTCCGTTTTCCATGGACACTGGTGTGGCCATTAGTAACACAGATCCTTTACATTCGGCCCTATAGAGGGCAAGCACAGAGTGTGTGCCAGGGGGATAGAGTTTCACTTCTCTTGACCTGAGCTCTCATGGAATAAGGGCTAGGATGCGGTGCAGGAATGTGAGGAGGGCTGCATTTAGGCTGAGTGTCAGCCTCAAGGCCCTGGAGAATGGGAGTCAATCACAGAGGGCCTGGACAGCTGCAGCTGGAGATGGAAATATGCCTGGAACCTACAGCAGGAACGCTGTCTCCGCAGTTCCCCTCTGTTTTACACCATATGCACTAGACTAAATAATCCAAAGGGCAAAGAAAGGAAAATTTCAACAGCAGGAAGACTGAGTTCACGATGCATGCACTGACTTCCAGTAAGGGTCCAGTGAAGAAGGCATGTAGAGACAGTCAGAGAGACAGAATGAGAGAGACAGAAAAGGACTGAAATTCTGGCCCTGTGTTGATCAGTGCCAGAGCACTGAAGACAAACACTCCATGCCCATGCATACTTCTTACACGTATATATATAGAGAGCGAGATACTGATGTAGTCATTTTCTACAATGGATTCGATATGAAATTCAAACAATTGATTGCTAAAACCTGGAGGGAAACTGTGCATCAGGAAAAGAATTGTCCAAAGGAGTAAAATCTCCAAATCATTAGCTATATGCAGCTCCAATGGGACCTATCGAAAAAACCTTTAGTAGGAACTCATCCAGGAGATACTCCACATGGACAGGCGCCAAAAGTATCCTAGTCTGGCAACACATGCAGGGCAGCTGCTAGTTCCCAGTGCAAGCCACCGGGCAAAAACCTCTCCCTCTTCAGTGTCTTCACATCTGAAAAGAAGAAAAGTGTCCAATGGCCAAGAAGACTATAATGGTGTCATATTGAGCTGTAAATCAGAATGTGCCAAGTGTTTTGCACAAAATCACCTGTGCCACAGTGATTCTGTTGTTCTCTCTGTCTCTCCCCCCCTCACACACATACACACAAACTCACATTCTCACTGTCACACACAGGCACACCTCCACAGAGGCACAGGCACACCTCCACAGAGGCACAGGCACCAGCGGAGTTATACACATGCACACTGGACAGCTTCTGCAAGGTAAGGCCCTGGGTGAACCCTGCTTCGCACTTCCTGCAAGAACGCACAGCCTTTTAAAGCCATCTCTGAGCTCCCATTGTCGGGCTTACTTCAGAAGGCCTGCAGACAGGGCACCAGCCATGCTCTGATATGCCAGAGACCTAGGCAACGCCCAGAAACCCTGCCATCAATATCATTGGCCAGTGTGCTAGGACACGCCCAGGAGTGTCAAGGCTTCTAGTCCCACACTGTGTTCATTGATGACAGGTTCAAACCTGGGTTGTAGAGATTGTAATGCAGCAGTCTCATGTCCACAGACCCCAGACAACCCCAGTCTTCACCATATGTGTGTAGTATTTACCACAGGAAATGTATTGTGAGTGTAAACTTCCATTCAATTATTAGAGAACAATCTATCAAGCAGAAGAAATGACCCCTCATGTAATATAGGAGTAAATAAATAAATAAATATGCATATAAATTTGGATGATATAGGAGGATTTGAAAAAATAAAAAATAAATACAGAAAGCACAAGAAGACCTGATTAGAGCAGAAACATAGAAACCATCTGCTGAGAAACAGAGGACTGCTTCAAAAATTCCAAGACACTTCAGAGTCCAGGGAAATTAAGATTTCAGGAGAATGAAAAGAAACTCATATGTCTTGAAGTTTACACTAGAGAAAGGAGGCAAGTTCTGTACTATGATAATTACAATAAGGATGCTGATAGAAATGCTATTAGAAATGCTACTGGAAGGTTCTATTATTTATAATTGTATTGAATACTGCTCCAGCTATGTGGCCAATTATTCATGAAAAAGAAGCTGTTATAAATGTGTTAATTGTGATTAAGATCAATTACATAGGTTGGCAATTCCAAAAACGACATATATATATATGTGTGTATATTTATATATGAACATTTATATATGTATATGGATGTATATCTTTATTATAAAGTCTGAGAGATACTGCCATGGAAATGAGGAGACAGAATATGGCTTATGTCAGAAAGACTTACAAACTGAGGCTCCAGTAATCTAGGTGAAATCGCCAACACAACAAGCCAGAGCTCAGCAGTGCCCTGGTGACTCTCTTTGTATATCTGGGCCTGTCAGTAAAATAATATATAAGTAAAATATTAATGAGTGCAGACAGAGTGAGTGAGAGCCTGTGAGAGTCAGAGACAGAGAAGGCAAGAAGAGAAATAGAAGACTTGGAAAGAGACCAGAAGTCCAAAACTTCCCACACTGTGTTCATACATGACAGGTTCAATCCTGGGTTGTAGAGATTGTGAGGCAGCAGTCTCATGTCCACAGATTGTAGACAACCCCAGCCTTAACCATATGTTTGTAGTATTTACCACAGGAAATGTATTGTGAGTGTAAGCTTCCCTTCAATTATAAGAGAAAAATCTATCAAGCAGAAGAAATGACCCCTCATGTAATACAGGAGTAAATAAATCAATAAATATGCAAATAAATTTGGACGATCTAGGAGGATTTGACAAAAATGAAAAATAAATACAAAAAGCACAAGAAGACCTGATTAGAGCAGAAACAAAGAAACCACTGCTGAGAAACAGAGGGCTGCTTCAAAAATTCTGAGACACTTCAGAGTCCAGGGAAATTAAGATTTCAGGAGATTGAAAAGAAACTCATATGTATTGAATCTTACACTAGAGAAAGAAGGCAAGTTCTATACTATAATAATTACAATAAGGATGCTGATAGAATTGCTATTAGAAATTCTACTGGAAGCTTTTATTATTTATAATTGTATTGAATCCTGCTCCAACTATGTGGCCAATTATTAATGAAAAAGGAAGCTGTTATAAATGTGTTAATTCTGATTAAGATCAATTGAATAGGTTGACAATTCCAAAAATGACAGATATATATGTATATTTATATATGTGTATATATATGTATATGGATTTATATCTTTACTATAAAGTCTGAGACATACTGCCATGGATATGAGGAGACAGAATATGGCTTGTATCAGAGAGACTTACAAAGCTGAGGCTCCAGTAGCCTAGGTGAAATCACCAGCAAAACAAACCAGAGCTCAGCAGTGCTCTGGCAACTCTCTTTGTATATCTGGGCCTGTCAATAAAATAAGGATATAAGTAAAATATTACTGAGTGCAGACAGAGCGAGTGAGAGCCTGTGAGAGTCAGAGACAGAGATGGCGAGAAGAGAAATAGAAGAGTTGGAAATAGACCAGATGTCAACCCCCCCTAGACTGTGTTCATTCATGACAGGTTCAAACCTGGGTTGTAGAGATTGTAAGGCAGCAGCTCTAATGCCCACAGACCCCAGACAACACATGCCTTCACCATATGTGTGTAGTATTTTCCCCAGGAAATGTATTGTGCGTCAAAAGTTCCCTTCAATTATAAGAGAAAATCTATCAAGCAGAAGAAATGACCCCTCATGTGATACCAGACAAACCCTCCATTCCCATGCATACTTCTTACAAGTGGCATTGTTATTTTATGTTTGTGAGGAAAGGTTACACTTAGAACATCTAGGTCTTAGCCCACTCTGAGAAGCAACAATGGCCTGCAGCCCACTCTCTAAAATTGCCCTCACCTCTCCATTTGGAAGTAGTCTTAGTGATGCTCCAGCCAAGATGCAGGCTGGTGTATTGCATCTCCCTGGTTCAGTCTCAGACATTGCTGTGTGCAGGGAACTTCACTATGTCTATTTTGTCATTGATTTATAGTTTTGGGATAGGATTCGGTGCACAAAAAGAACAAGAGGGAAGTAGATGATTTGGCAGCGGTAGTTTGTGCTGAGAGACATTTGTAGAGTGATAAGAGGTACACGAATGGCTCTGTGAGATGTCTCCCATGACTGTGGATCAGAAGGGCCAAGTGTATCCACATTCTTACCCTATCCAGAGCTGTGCAGGTCTCTAGCTAAATTTTTTTTCAGACCTCTACATGTTACATATATATATATATATATATATATATATATATATATATATATATATAGAGAGAGAGAGAGAGAGACTTATGTAGTCATTTTCTACAATGGATTCGATATGACATTCAGACAATTGATTGCTAAAACCTGGAGAGAAACTGTGCATCAGGAAAAGAATTGTCCAAAGGAGTAAAATCTCAAAATCATTAGCAATATGCAGCTCCAACGGGACAGACTGAAAAAGGCAAGAGAAGGAACTCATCCAGGAAACTCTCCACATGGACAGGCACCACAAGTTTCCTAGTCTGACAACACACACAGTGCATCTGGTAGTTTCCAGTGCAAGCCTCAGGGTAAAAACCTCTCCCTCTTCAGTGTTTTTACATCTGAAAAGAAGAAAAGATACCAAGGGCCAAAGAGAGCTACAATGGTGTCAATATTAAACTGTAAATCAGAATATACCAAGTGTTTTGAAAATAAAATAACTTTATTATAAACTGTGAGTGATACTGGCATGGAAATGAGGAAACAGAATATGGCTTGTGTCAGAAAGACTTACAAACTGAGGCTCCAGTAGCCTAGGTGAAATCGCCAACACAACAAGCCAGAGCTCAGCAGTGCTCTGGTAACGCTCTTCATATATCTGGGCCTGTCAGTAAAATAAGTATATAAGTAAAATATTAATGAGTGAAGACAGAGTGTGTGAGAGCATGTGAGAGTTAGAGACAGAGAAGGCGAGAAGAGAAATTGATGAGTTGGAAAGAGACCAGAATTCAAAAACCTCCTACACAGTGTTAATTGATGACAGGTTTCAACCTGGCTTTAAGAGATTGTAAGGCAGCAGCTCTAATGCCCACAGAACCCAGACAGCCCCAGACTTCACCATATGCTCTACTACCAGACCTGACAGTAATGTGTGTGTGTGTGTGTGTGTCTGTCTGTTAGTGTGTGTCTGTGTGTGCTCAGAACTGATATGTAGTAGTCTCAGAGCATGGGGGGGCAAGGTAGCCAGCCTCACCTGCAACTTATGTACAGAGTTCCTAGCTGGTTAGGGAAAGCCACCTAGCACAGATACTGGCTCAGCAAGAATGCATATGCAAAGGGAATCTCATGTCTTGCTCTCGTGAGTTCCCCATTTGATCTCATGCCTCACTATCATCCAAACACTGTCAATGGGGGAAGATGGAGCACCCCTCAGAATTCAGTGGCAGGACCCGTTCCAGTCACGTGTGGCTGCATACTCAGCCTCCAAGCTCTCAGTCCACTGCTCAGGGCAGCAGATTACAAGCACAGAAAGAACCCAGAAAGAGTTCCAACATAGATGGGAATTGTGTTTGACCAAACAATAGTGGATGAATCCGGCCCCTTACACCTCCCCTTGGGTCTGGCTATGGCAATTGCTCCTGTGGCCTCACAATCCCTGAACATGGTGTCCTGGTGTACACACATCACAATCAGAGAGATTCCCAGAATTAGGCATCCATGAGTGTCCCATACAAAGTCGCTCTGCTTGCAGGAAGCACAATCTCCCCGGGCCCTTGCTATGGAGAGACAAAAGGAAGATGGATGCCTCCATTGGCTGAATTAGGAGTTTCCACTGGACATCACAGCCCCGCCCCTCACCTGAGGGCCTGGCTGATGCTAATAAAGGCAATTGGAAACACCTGTTACCACTTGGGACCTGGGGACATACTCATTAATCCCTCCAGGAGCTAGCAGGTTGGCAGACCTCCTGACCACTGGATAGCTGTGCTCCTAGTTGGGAGGGCATTCTGGCCAGAGGTGAGAATATCCCCTAGATACAAGAAAGAACTTCTGGTTTCAAAATGATTTGAAACCCCATGTGGCACTTGGAAAAGACTTATCACAGCCATCAAAACACCCTCTTTCAGAACCCTGGAAGCCTCCGTTTTGCGTGGAAAATCTGGACACTGGTGTGGCCATCAGTAACACAGATCCTTTACATTCGGCCCAATAGAGGGAAAGCACAATGTGTGTGCCAGGGGGATAGAGTTTCACTTCTCTTGACCAGGGCTCTCATGGAATAAGGACAAGGATGCAGTGCAGGAAGTTGAGGAGGCTGCATTTAGGCTGAGTGTCAGCCTCAGGGCCCTGGAGAAAGGGAGTCAAGCACAGAAGGCCAGGACAGCTGCAACTGGAGATGGACATATTCCTGTTACCTGCAGCAGGAGCGCTGTTTCCTAAGTTCCCTAATGTACTACGCCATATCCAGGAGACTGAATAATCCAAAGGGCAAAGAAAGGAAAATTTCAACACCAGGAAGTCCGAGTTCACGATGCATGCACTGACTTCCATAAGGGACCAAAGAAGAAGGCACGTAGAGACAGTCAGAGAAATAGGATGACAGAGACAGAAAAGGACTGAAATTCTGGCCCTGTGTTGATCAGTGCCAGAGCACTGAAGACAAACCCTCCATGCCCATGCATACTTCTTATACGTGTCATTGTTATTTTCTGTTTGTGAGGAAAGGTTACACTTAGAACATCTAGGTCTTAGCCCACTCTGAGAAGCAACACTTGGCCTGCAGCCTACTCTACAAAACTGCCCTCCCCTCTCCAATTTGGAAGTAGTCTTAGTGATTCTCCAGCCAAGATGCAGGCTGGCATATTGCATCTCCCTGGTCCAGCGTCAGACTGTCCTGTGTGCAGGGAACTGCACTATGTCTATTTCTTCTTTGATTTACAGTTTTGGGGTAGGACTCGGTGGACAAAAAGAGCAAGAGGGAAGTAGATGATTGGCAGTGGTAGTTTGTGCTGAGAGAGATTTGTAGAGTGATAAGAGGTATAAGAATGGCTCTGTGAGATGTCTCTCATGACTGTGGCTCCGAAGGGCCAGGTGTGTCCTCATGACTACCCTAATCCAGAGCAGTGCAGGTCTCTAGCTAAAAAAATTTCCAGATCTCTACATATTACATATATATATATATATATATATATATAGAGAGAGAGAGAGAGAGAGACAGAGAGAGAGAGCGAGACACTGATGTAGTCATTTTCTACAATGGATTCTATATGACATTCAGACAATTGATTGCTAAATCTTGGAGAGAAACTGCATCAGGAAAAGAATTGTCCAAAGGAGTAAAATCTCAAAATCATTAGCTATATGCAGCTCCAACGGGACAGAGCAAAAAAGGCTCCAGAAGGAACTCATCAAGGAGACTCTCCACATGGACAGACACCACAAGTTTCTTAGTCTGGCAACAGACACAATGCCTCTGGTAGTTCCCAATGTAAGACTCAGGGCAAAAACCTCTCACTCTTCAGTATTTTTACATCTGAAAAGTAGAAGTCACCAAGGGCCAAAAAGAGCTGCAATGTTGTCAATATTGATCTGTAAATCAGAATGTACTAAGTTTTTTGCAAAAAAATCACTTTATTATAAACTGTGGGTGATACTGGCATGGAAATGAGGAGACAGAATATGGCTTGTGTCAGAAAAACTTACAAACAGAGGCTCCAGTAGCCTAGGTGAAATCGCCAACACAACAAGCCAGAGCTCAGCAGTGCTCTGGTAACTCTCTTTGTATATCTGGGCCTGTCAGTAAAATAAGTATATAAGTAAAATATTAATGAGTGAAGACAGAGTGTGTGAGAGCATGTGAGAGTTATAGACAGAGAAGGCGAGAAGAGGAATAGATGAGTTGGAAAAAGACCAGAATTCAAAAACCTCCTACAATGTGTTCACTGATGACAGGTTCAAACCTGGCTTGTAGAGATTGTAAGGTAGCAGCTCTCATGCCCACAGACCCCAGACAGCCCCAGCCTTCACCATATGCTGTACTACCAGACCTGATATGTGTGTGTGTGTGTCTGTCTATCTCTCTGTCTGTGTGTGTCTGTGTGTGCTCAGAACTCACCTATAGTAGTCTCAGAGCATGGGTGGCAAGGTAGCCAGCCTCACCTGCAACTTATGTACAGAGAACCTAGCTGGTTAGGGAAAGCCAGCTAGCCCAGATTCTGGCTAAGCAAGAATGCATATGCAAAGGGACTCCCATGTCTCACTACCCTGTGTTCACGATTCAATCTCACGCCTCACTATCATCCAAACACTGCCAACGTGGGAAGCTGGGGAACCCCTCAGAAATCAGGGGCAGGGACCTGTCCAGTCACGTTTGGCTGCATACTTAGCCTCCAGGCTCCCAATCCACTTCTCAGTGGACAGCAGATTACAAGGCCAGAAAGAACCTAGAGAGAGCTGTGTCTCAACATAGATGGGAACTGTGTTTGACAAAAAAATAGTGGATGAATCCGGTCCCTTACACCTACACTTTGGCTCTGGCTAAGGCAATTGCTCTTGTGGCCTCACATCCCTGATCATGGTGTCTTGGTGTCCACACATAACACTCAGAGAGATTCCCAGAAGTAGGCATGCATGAGTGGCCCATAGAATGTCGCTCTGCTTGCAGGAAGCACAAACACCCCGGGCCCTTGCTATGGAGAGACAAAAGGAAGATTGATGCCTCCATTGGCTGAATTAGGAGTTTCCAGTGGAGATCACAGCGCTGCACCTCACCTGAGGGCCTGGCTGCTGCTAATAAAGGCAAGTGGAAACACCTGTTACCACTTGGGCCCTGAGGACATACTCAGGAATCCATCCAGGAGCTAGAAGGCTGGCAGACCTCCTGTCCCCGGGATAGCTGTGCTCCTAGTTGGGAGGGCCTTCTGGCCAGAGGTGAGAATATTCCCTAGATACAAGAAAGAACTTCAGGTTTCAAAAGGATTTGAAAACCCCATGAGGCACTAGGAAAAGACATTTCACAGCCATCAACACACCGTCTTTTAGAACCCTGGAAGCTTCTGTTTTGCGTGGAAAATCTGGACACTGGTGTGGCCATAAGTAACACAGATCCTTTACATTCGGCTTAATAGAGGGAAAGCACAATGTGTGTGCCAGGGGGATAGAGTTTCACTTCTCTTGACCTGGGCTCTCATGGAATAAGGACAAGTGTGGTGCAGGAAATTAAGGAGGGCTGCATTTAGGCTGAGAGTCAACCTCAGGGCACTGGAGAATGGCAGTCAAGCACAGAGAGCCTGGACAGCTGCACCTTATGATGGACATATGCCTGTTAGCTGCAGCAGGATCGCTTTCTTTTCAGTTCCCCAATGTACTATGCCATATGCAGGAGACTAAATAATCCAAAGGGCAAAGAAAGGAAAATTTCAACACCAGGAAGTCCAAGATCACGATGCATGACTACCAATAAGGGCCCAGTGAAGAAGGCATGTAGAGACACTCAGTGAGAAGAATGACAGTGATAGAAAAGGACTGAAATTCTGGCCCTGTGTTGATCAGTGCCAGAGCACTGAAGACAAACCCTCCATGCCCATGCATACTTCTTACAAGAGGCATTGTTATTTTATGTTTGTGAGGAAAGGTTACACTTAAAACATGTAGGTCTTAGCCCACTCTGAGAAGCAAAACTTGGCCTGCAGCCTACTCTCCAAAACTGCCCTCGCCTCTCCAATTTGGAAGTAGAAGTAGTGATGCTCTAGCCAAAATGCAGGCTGGCATATTGCATCTCCTGGCCCAGCCTCAGACTGTCCTGTGTGCAGGGAACTGCACTATGTCTATTTCTTCATTGATTTACAGTTTTGGGATAGGACTTGGTGGACAACAAGAGAAAGAGGGAAATAGATGATTTGGCAGTGATAGTTTGTGCTGAGAGAGATGTGTAGAGTGATAAGAGGTAAACGAATGGCTCTGTGAGATGTCTCTCATGACTGTGGCTCAGAAGGGGCAGGTGTATCCACATTAGTACCCTAATCCAGAGCTGTTCAGGTCTCTAGCTAAAAAATATTTTCAGACCTCTACATGTTACATATATATATATATATATATATATATATATATATATATATATAGAGAGAGAGAGAGAGAGAGAGAGAGAGAGAGAGAGACTGATGTAGTTATTTTCTACAATGGATTTGATATGTCATTCAAACAATTGATTGCTAAAACCTGGAGAGAAGCTGTGCATCAAGAAAAGAATTGTCCAAAGGAGTAAAATGTCCAAATCATTAGCTATATGCAGCTCCAACGGGACTGAGCGAAAAAGCCTCGAGAATGATCTCATCCAGGAGACTCTCCACATGGACAGGCACCACAAGTTTCCTAGTCAGGCAACACACAGGGTAGCTGCTAGTTCCTAGAAAAAGCCTCAGGGCAAAAACCTCTCCCTCTTCAGTGTCTTTAGATCTGAAAAAAAGAAAAGCGACCAAGGGCCAAGGAGAGCTACAATGGTGTCAATATTGAGCTGTAAATCAGAATGTGCCTTGTTTTTTGCAAAAAATCACCTGTGCCACAGTGATTCAGTTGTTCTTTCCCTCTCTCCCTCTCTCACACACTCACACACACAGAAACACACACTGTCACAGTCACACACACACATACATCCATGGAGGCACAGGCATGAAATATATATAATGACTGATATATATATATATGTATATATATATGTACATATATGTATGTGTTTCTTTATTATAAACTATGAGGTATACTGGCATGGCTATGAGGAGACAGAGTATGGCTGTGCCAGAGAGACTTACAAAGCTGAGGCTCCCGAAACCTAGGTGAAATCGCCAAGAAAACAAGCCAGAGCTCAGCAGTGGCCTGGTAACTCTCTTTGTATATCTGGGCCTGTCAGTAAAATAATATATAAGTAAAATTTTAATGAGTGCAGACAGAGTGAGTGAGAGCCTGTGAGAGTCAGAGACAGAGAAGGCAAGAATAGAAACAGAAGAGTTGGAAAGAGACTAGAAGTCAAAAACCTCCCACACTATTCATACATGACAGTTTCAATCCTGGGTTGTAGAGATTGTAAGGTAGCAGTCTCTTGTCCACAGACGCCAGATAACCCCAGCCTTCACCATATGTGTGTAGTATTTATGACAGGAAATGTATTGTGAGTGTAAACTTCCCTTCAAATATAAGAGAAAAATCTATCAAGCAGAGGAAATGACCTCTCATCGAATATAGGACTAAATAAATCAATAAATATGCAAATAAATGGGGATGATCGAGGAGGATTTGAAAAAAATAAAAAATAAAGCACAGAAAGACCTGATTACAGCAGAAACATAGAAACCATCTGCTGAGAAACAGAGGGCTGCTTCAAAAATTCTGAGACATTTCAGAGTCCAGGGAAATTAATATTTCAGGAGAATGAAAATAAATTCATATTTCTTGAAGCTTACACTAGAGAAAGGAGGCAAGTTCTATACTATGATAATTTTAATAAGGATGCTGATAGAAATGCTATTAGAAAGGCTACCGGAAGGTTCTATTATTTATAATTGTATTGAATCCTGCTCCAGCTATGTGGCCAATTATTCATGAAAAAGAAGCTGTTATAAATGTGTTAATTCTGATTAAGATCAATTACATAGGTTGGCAATTCCAAAAATGACAGATATATATATACATATATATGTGTGTATTTATATATGAACATTTATATATATATATATATATATATATTTATTTATTATAAAGTCTGAGAGATACTGCCATGGATATAAGGAGACATAATATGGCTTGAGTCAAAGAGACTTACAAAGCTGAGGCTCAAGTAGCCCAGGTGAAAACACCAACAAAAAAGCCAGAGCTCAGCAGTGCTCTGGCAACTCTCTTTGTATATCTGGGCCTGTCAATAAAATAAGGATATAAGTAAAATATTACTGAGTGCAGACAGAGTGAGTGAGAGCATGTGAGAGTCAGAGACAGAGAAGTCGAGAAGTGAAATAGAAGAATTGAAAAGAGACCAGAATTCAAAAACCTCCTATAATGTGTTCATTAATGACAGGTTCAAACCTGGCTTGTAGAGATTGTAAGGCAGCAGCTCTCATGCCCACAGACCCCTGACAGCCCCAGCCTTCACCATATGCTGTATTACCAGACCTGACACTAATGTGTGTGTGTGTGTGTGTGTGTGTGTGTGTGTATGTGTCTGTCTGTCTGTGTGTCTGTGTGTGCTCAGAGCTCACTTGTAGTAGTCTCAGAGCATGGGTGTCAAGGTAGCCAGCCTCACCTGCAACTTATGTACAGAGAACCTAGCTGGTCAGGGCAAGCCAGGTAGCCCAGATTCTGGCTAAGCAAGAATGCGCATGCAAAGGGACTCTCATGTCTCCCTCTCCTGAGTTCCCGATTCAATCTCATGCCTCATTATCATCCAAACACTGCCAAGGGCATAAGCGGGGGCAACCCTCAAAATTCAGTGGCATGAGCCTGTCCAGTCACGTTTGGCAGCCTACTCAGCCTCCAGACTCTCAGTCCACTGCTCAGGGCAGCAGATTACAAGCCCAGAATGAACCCAGAAAGAGCTGTGTTTCAACATAGATGGGAAATGTGTTTGACCAAACCATAGTGGATGAACCCAGCCCCTCACACCTAGACTTTGGGTCCGGCTCAGGCAATTGTTCCTGTGGACTCACAATCCCTGATCATGGTGTCCTGATGTCCACACATCACACTCAGAGAGATTAGAAGTAGGCATGCATGACTGTCCCATACAAAGTCGCTCTGCTTGCAGGAAGCACAAACTCCCCGGGCCCTTGCTATGGATAGACAAAAGGAAGATGGATGCCTCCATTGGCTGAATTAGGAGCTTCAAGTGGAGATCAAGCACCGCCCATCACCTGACCACCTGGCTGCTGTTAAGAAATGCAATTGGAAACACCTTTTACACTTGGGCCCTGAGAACAGACTCAGGAATCCCTCAAGGAGCTACCAGGCTGACAGACCTCCTGACCCCGGCATAGCTGTGCTCCCAGTTGGGAGGGCCTTTGGGCCAGAGGTGAGAAAATTCCCTAGATACAAGAATGAACTTCAGGTTTCAAAAGGATTTGAAACCCCAGGAGGCAATTGGAAAAAACATTGCACAGCCATCAAAACACCCTCTTTCTGAACCCTGGAAGCTTCCGTTTTGCCTGTAAATCTGGACACTGGTATGGCCATTAGTACCACAGATACTTTACATTCATCCCAATAGAGGGAAAGCACAATGTGTGTGCCAGGGGGATAGAGTTTCACTTCTCTTCACCTGGGCTCTCATGGAATAATGACAAGAATACGGTGCAGGAAATTGAGGAGGGCTGCATTTAGGCTGAGTGTCAGCCACAGGTCCCTGGAGATTGCAGTCAAGCACAGAGGGCCTGGACAGCTGCAGCTGGAGATGGACATATGCCTGTTACCTGCAGCAGGATCACTGTCTCCTCAGTTCCCCTCTGTACTACGCCATATGCAGGAGACTGAATAATCTAAAGGGCAAAAAAGGAAAATGCAATACTAATCCATTGTGCATTGGTGTTACTGTCAAAAACAGTGCAGTAGTAGTTGTAGTTATGTGTAGTATCTGCAAAAGGAAATGTATTGTGTGTCAAAAGTTCCCTTCAATTATAAGAGAAAATCTATCAGGCAGAAGAAATGACCCCTCATGTCTTATGTGACTAAATATATAAATAAATATACAAATATATGGGGTGATCTAGGAGGATTTGAAAAAAATAAAAAATAAAAAAAAACAACAGGAAGATCTGATTACAGCAGAAATATAGAAAACGTCTGCTGAGAAACAGAGGGTTGCTTTAAAAATTTTCTGACACTTCAGGTTCCACGTAAATTAAGAATTCCCAAGAATGAAAAGAAAGAGCATACATATTGAAGCTTACACTAGAAAATGGAGGCAAGTTCTGTGCTATGATATTACAATAAGGATACTGATAGAAAGGCTATTAGAAATGCTCCTGGAAGGTTTATAATTTATAATTGTAGTGAATCCTGCTCCACCTATGTCACCAATTATTTATGAATAAGGAGGCTGTTATAAATGTGGTAATTCTGCATTAAGATCAAATAAAAAGGTCAAAAATTCTAAAATAACTGATATATATGTACATATATGTATGAGTATCTTTATTATCAACTATGAGGAATACTGGCATGGCTATGAGGAGACACAGTATGGCTTTTGCCAGAGAGTCTTACAAAGATGAGGCTCCAGAAATCTAAGTGAAATCGCCAACAAAACAATCCAGAGCTCAGCAGTGCCCTGGTGACTCTCTTGTATATCTGGGCCTGTCAGTAAAATAATAAATAGGTAAAATATTAATTAGTGCAGACAGAGTGATAGCCTGTGAGAGTCAGAGACAGAGAAGGCGAGAAGAGAAATAGAAGAGTTAGAGAAAGAGAGACACTGATGTAGTCAGTTTTCTACAATGGATTCGATATGACATTCAGACAATTGATTGCTAAAACCTGGAGAGAAACTGTGCATCAGGGAAATAATTGTCCAAAGGAGTAAAATCTCCAAATCATTAGCTATATGCAGCTCCATCGGGACCAATCAAAAAAGGCTAGAGAAGGAACTCATCCAGGAGACTCTCCACAAGGACAGGCTCCACAATTTTCCTAGTCTGGCAACACACACAGTGCATCTGCTAGTTCCCAGTGCAAGCCTCAGGGCAAAAACCTCACCGTCTTCAGTGTCTCAGAATTCAAAAACCTCCTACACTGTGTTCATTGATGACAGGATCAAACCTGGGTTGTAGAGATTGTAAGGCAGCAGTTCTCATTCCCACAGACCCCAGACAGCCCCAGCTTTCACCATATGCTGTACTACCAGACCTGACAGTAATGTGTGTGTATCTGTCTGTCTGTCTTTCAGATTGTGTGTGTCTGGGTGAGCTCAGAGCTCACCTGTAGTAGTCTCAGATCATGGGTGGCAAGGTAACCAGCCTCACCTGCAACTTATGTATAGAGAACCTAGCTGGTTATGGCAAGCCAGCTAGCCCAGATTCTGGCTAAGCAGGAATGCATATGCAAAGGGATTCTCATGTCTAAATCTCCTGAGTTCCCTTTTCAATCCCATGCCACACTATCTTTCATCAGGGGGAAGCTGGGGCACCCCTCAGTATTCAGGGGCATAAGCCCGTCCAGTCACATTTGGCTGCCTACTCAGCCTCCAGGCTCTCAGTCCACTGCTCAGGGCAGCAGATTACAAGCACAGACAGTACCCAAAAAGAGCTGTGTTTCAACATAGATGGGAACTGTGTTCGACCAAACAATAGTGGATGAACCGATCCCTTACACTGACCCTTTGGGTCCTGCCAAGGCAATTGCTCCTGTGGCCTCACATCCCTGATCATGAAGTCCTGGTGTCCACACATCACACTCAGAGAGATTCCCAGAAGTAGGCATGCATGAGTGCCCCGTACAAAGTCACTCTGCTTGCAGGAAGAACAAACTCCCCGAGCCCTTGCTATGGACAGTCAAAAGAAAGATGGATGCCTCCATTGGCTGAATTCGGAGCTTCCAGTGGAGATCACAGCACCGCCCCTCACCTGAGGGCCTGGCTGCTGCTAATAACGGCAATTGGAAACACCTGTTACCACTTGGGCACTGAGGACATACTCAGGAATCCCTCAAGGAGCTAGCAGGCTGGCAGACCTCCTGACCCCGGGATAGCTGTGCTCCGAGTTGGGCAGGCTTCTGGCCAGAGGTGAGAATATTCCCTAGATACAATAAAGGACTTCAGGTTTTAAAAGGATTTGAAAACCCCATGCAGCACTTGGTAAAGACATTTCACAGCCATCAAAACACCCTCTTTCAGAGCCCTGGAAGCTTCCATTTTGCGTGGAAAATCTGGACACTGGTGTGGCCATCAGTACCACAGATCCTTTACATTCGGCTTCATAGAGGGAAAGCACAATGTGTGTTCCAGGGGGATAGAGTTTCACTTCTCTTCACCTGGGCTCTCATGGAATAAGTACAAGGACGCTTTGCAGGAAGGTGATGAGGGCTGCATTTAGGCTGAGTGACAGCCTCAGGGCCCTGGAGAATGGGAGTCAAGCACAGAGGGCCTGGACAGCTGCAGCTGCAGATGGACATATGCCTGGAACCTGCAGCAGCAACTATGTCTCCGCAGTTACCCTCGGTACTACACCATGTGCAGGAGATTAAATAATCCAAAGGCCAAAGAAAGGATAATTTCAACACTAGGATGACTGAGTTCACTTTGCATGCACTGACTTCCAGTAAGGGCCCAGGCAAGAACGCTCGTAGAAACAGTCAGAGAGACAGAATGACAGAGACAGAAAAGGACTGAAATTCTGTCCCTGTGTTGATCAGTGCCAGAGCACTGAAGACAAACCCAACATGCCCATGCATACTTCTTACAAGTGGCATTTCTATTTTATGTTTTTGAGGAAAGGTAACACTTAGAACATCTAGGTCTTAGCCCACTCTGAGAAGCATTCAGCTCCAACTATATGGCCAATTATTTCTGAAAATCTAGGCTGCTATAAATGTGGTAATTCTGAATTAAGGTCAAATACATAGGTAGACAATTCTAAAAATGACAGATATATAAATATATGTGTATATATATGTATATCTTTATTATAATCTCTAAGTGATACTGGGATGGAATGGAGGCGAATATAACTTGTGTCAGAAAGACTTACAAACTGAGGCTCCAGTAGCCTAGGTGAAATCACCAACACAACAAGCCAGAGCTCAGCAGTGCTCTGTTAAATCTATTTGTATATCTGGGACTGTCAGTAAAATAAGTATATAATTAAAATATTAATGAGTGAAGACAGAGTGTGTCAGAGCATGTGAGAGTTAGGTACAGAGAAGGTGAGAAGAGAAAAAGATGAGTTGCAAAGAAAACAGAATTAAAAAACCTCCTACACTGTGTTCATTTATGACAGGGTCAAACCTGGCTTGTAGAGATTGTTAGACAGCAGCTTTCATGCCCACAGACCCCAGACTTCCCCAGCCTTCACCATATGCTGTACTACCAGACCTAACAGTAATGTGTGTGTGTGTGTGTATGTGTGTGTGTGTGTCTGTGTGTGCTCAGAGCTCAGCTGTAGTAGTCTCGGAGCATGGGTGTCAAGGTAGCCAGCCTCACCTGCAACTTGTGTACAGAGAAACTAGCAGGTCAGGGCAAGCCAGCTAGCCCTGATTCTGGCTAAGCAAGAATTCCAGAGAACTATGTGGAAGCCCTGGACCTCATTTTGAGCCCCTGATCACCACTTACCCAGCTAGGGAAAAGCTGGGCTACTGGAAAATCAGAGCTGCAGCTGTCTCTTTGTCTATATTCCTGCTTGGGTCCTGCTCTCTCAATTTATGACTGTTTCTTTCTCCTCAATAAGAAAGTTACAAATGATGTACAGAAATAAAGGGAAAGTGGCAAAAATTACCTCCGTGCAAACTATTACATGTAACTGTTGACTGTAAAACATTCCTCCCCCAAGAAAGAACAGAATAAATATTTGTGAGGTTAAAAACATTGTACGTTAAATAGGGAACATTCTTTAGAGCCATGCAATACTAATCCATTGTGCATTGGATGTCACTGTCAAAAACAGTGCAGTAGTAGCTGTAGTAGTGTGTAGTATCTGCAAAAGGAAATGTATTGTGTGTCCAAAGTTCCCTCAATTATAAGAGAAAATCTATCAGGCAGAAGAAATGACCCCTCTTGTGATATCGGACTAAATATATAAATAAATATGCGAATATATTGGGATGATCTAGGCGGATTTGAAAAAATAAAGAATAATAAACACCACAGGAAGACCATAGGTCGACAATTCTAAAAATGACAGATATATATGCTTATTTATATATGTATGTGGATGTATATCTTTATTTTAAAGTCTGATCAGATACTGCCATGGATATGAGGAGAAAGAATATGGCTTGTGTGAGAGAGACTTACAAAGCTGAGGCTCAAGTAGCCTAGGTAAAATCACCAACAAAAAAAGCCAGAGCTCAGCAGTGCTCTGGCAATTCTCTTTGTATATCTGGGCCTGTTAATAAAATAAGGATATAAGTAAAATATTACTGAGTGCAGACAGAGTGAGTGAGAGCCTGTGAGAGTCAGAGACAG
This sequence comes from Erinaceus europaeus, assembly GCF_950295315.1. Taxonomy (NCBI): domain Eukaryota; kingdom Metazoa; phylum Chordata; class Mammalia; order Eulipotyphla; family Erinaceidae; genus Erinaceus; species Erinaceus europaeus. The sequence goes on along the minus strand of NW_026647146.1, from coordinate 164,784 downwards.
AGAAGGAGAGAAAAGAAATAGAGGAGTTGGAAATAGACCAGAAGTCAAAAAACCCCTAGACTGTGTTCATTCATGACAGGTTCAAACGTGGGTTGTAGAGATTGTAAGGCAGCAGCTCTAATGCCCACAGACCCCAGACAACCCAAGCCTTCACCATATTGTGTAGTATATGCCCCAGGACATGCATTGTGCGTCAAGAGTTCCCTTCAAATATAAGAGAAAATATATCAAGCAGAATAAATGACCCTCATGTGATACTGACTAAATAAATAAATATGCAAATAAATGGGGATGATTTGATGGTCTTCAAAAAATAAAAATAATGAAAACAAAAACCACAAGAATACCTGATTACAACAGAAACATAGAAACCATCTGCTGAGAAACAGAGGGTTGCTTCAAAAATTCCCTAACACTTCAGGGTCCATGGAAATTAAGATTTCCGGAAAAAGAAAACAAACACATACATATTGAAGTTACATTAGAATAAGGAGGGAAGTTCTGGGCTATGATAATTACAATAAGGATGCTGATAGAAACACGATTAGAAGTGCTACTGGCCTACTCAGCCTCCAGGCTCTCAGTCCACTTCTCAGGGAAGCAGATTACAAGCACACAAAGTACCCAGAAACAGCTGTGTTTCAACATAGATGGGAACTGTGTTTGACCAAACAATAGTGGATGAACCCGGTCCCTTACAACTACCCTTTGGGTCCGGCTAAGGCAATTGCTTCTGTGGCCTCACATCCCTGATCATGGTTTCCTGGTGTCCACGCATCACACCCAGAGAGATTCCCACAAGTAGGCATGCATGAGTGTCCTATACAATGTCTCTCTGCTTGCAGGAAGGACAAACTCCCCTGGCCCTTGCTATGGACAGACAAAAGAAAGATGGATGCCTCCATTGGCTTAATTCGGAGCTTCCAGTGGAGATCACAACCCCGCACCTCACCTGAGGGCCTGGCTGCTGCTAATAAAGGCAATTGGAAACACCTGTTACCACTTGGGCCCTGAGGACATAATACTCAGTAATCCCTCCAGGAGCTAGCAGGCTGGCAGACCTCCTGACCCCGGGATAGCTGTGCTCTGAGTTGGGTGGCCCTTCTTGCCAGAGGTGAGAATATTTTCAGGATACAAGAAAGAACTTCAGGTTTCAAAAGGATTTGAAAACCCAATGAGGCACTTGTAAAAGTCATTTCACAGCCATCAAAACAACCTCTTTCAGAACCCTGGAAGCTTCCGTTTTGCATGGAAAATCTGGACACTGGTGTGGCCATCAGTACCACATATCCTTTACATTTGGCTTAATAGAGGGAAGGCACAATGTTTGTGCCAGGGGGGTAGAGTTTCACTTCTCTTCACCTGGGCTCTCATGGATTAAGGACAAGGACGCTGTGCAGGAAGGTGAAGAGGGCTGCATTTAGGCTGAGTGTCAGCCTCAGGGCCCTGGAGAATGGGAGTCAAGCACAGAGGGCCTGGACAGTTCCAGCTGGTGATGGACATATGCCTGGTACCTGCAGCAACAACACTGTTTCCACAGTTCCCCTCTGTACTACACCATGTGCAGGAGACTAAATTATCCAACGGGCAAAGAAAGGAAAATTTCAACACCAATGATGACTGAGTTCAAGATGCATGCACTGACATCCAGTAAGGGCCCAGGGAAGAAGGCACATAGAGACAGTCAGAGAGACAGAATGACAGAGACAGAAAAGGACTGAAATTCTGGCCCTGTGTTGATCAGTGACAGAGCACTGAAGACAAACACTCCATGCCCAAGCATACTTCTTACAAGTGGCATTGCCTTTTTATGTTTTCGAGGAAAGGTAACACTTAGAACATCTAGGTCTTAGCCACTCTGAGAAGCAACACTTGGCCGGCAGCCCACTGTCCAAAACTTCCCCCGCTTCTCCAAATTGGAAGTAGTCTTAGTGATGCTCCAGCCAAGATGCAGGCTGTCGTATTGAATCTCCCTTGTCCAGCCTCAGCCTGTCCTGTGTGCAGGGAACTGCACTATCTCTATATCTTCTTTGATTTACAGTTTTGGGATAAGACTCAGTGGACAAAATGAGCAAGAGGGAAGTAAATGATTTGGCAGCAGCAGTTTTGCTGAAAGAGATTTGTAGAGTGATAAACGATATGGCTCTGTGATATGTCTCTCATGACTGTGGCTCAGAAGGGCCAGGTGTATCCACTTTACTACACTAATCCAGAGCTGTGCAGGTCTCTAGCTATAAAAAATATTTTCAGACCTCTACATATTATATATATAGAGAGAGAGACAGAGAGAGAGAGACACTTATGTAGTCATTTTCTACAATGGATTCGATATGACATTCAGACAATTGATTGCTAAAACCTGGAGAGAAACTGTACAACAGGAAAAGAATTGTCCAAAGGAGTAAAATCTCCAAATCATTAGCTATATGCAGCTCCATCGGGACCGATCGAAAAAGGCTCAGAAGGAACTCACCCAGGAAACTCTCCACATGGACAGGCACCACAAGTTTCCTAGTCAGGCAACACACAGGGCAGCTGCTAGTTACCAGTGCAAGCCTCAGGGCAAAACCTCTCCCTCTTCAGTGTTTCAGAATTCAAAAACCTCCTACACTGTGTTCATTGATGACAGGATCAAACCTGGCTTGTAGAGATAGTAAGGCAGAAGCTCTCATGCCCACAGACCCCATACAGCCCCAGTCTTCACCATATGCTGTACTATCAGACCTGACAGTAATGTGTGTGTGTTTGTGTGTCTGTTTGTCTGTCTGTGTGTGTCTGTGTGTGCTCAGAGCTCACCTGTAGTAGTCTCAGAGCATGGGTGTCAAGGCTTAGCCAGCCTCACCTGCAACTTATGTACAGAGAACCTAGATGGTCAGGGCAAGCCAGCTAGTCAGGATTCTGCCTAAGAAAGAATGCCAGAGAACTATGTGGAATCCCAAGACCCCATTTTGAGTCCCTGGTCATCACTTACCCAATTAGGGAAAAGCTGGGCTATTGGCAAATCAGAGGTTTAGGTGTCTCTCTGTCTCTCTTCCTGCTTTGGCCCTGCTCTCTCAATTTATGACTGTTTCCTTCTCCTCAATAGGAAAGTTACAAATGATGTACATAAATACAGGGAAAGAGGGAAAAATTACCCCCTTAGCCACTATAACATGTAACTGTTGACTGTAAACCATTCATCCCCCAAGAAAGAGCAGAATAAATATTTTTGAGGTTAAAAACATTATAGGTTGAATAGGGAACATTCTTACAATACTAATACAATGTGCATTGGATGTCACTGTCAAAAACAGTGCAGTAGTAGTTGTAGTAGTGTGTAGTATCTGCAAAAGGAAATGTATTGTGTGTCCAAAGTTCCCTTCAATTATAAGAGAAAATCTATCAGGCAGAAGAAATGACCCCTCTTGTGATATCGGACTAAATATATCAATAAATATGCAAATATATGGGGATTATCTAGGAGGATTTGAAAAAATTAAAAAATAATAAAAACCACAGGTAGACCATAGGTCAACAATTCTAAATATGACAGATATATATGTGTATTTATAAATGTATATGAATGTATATCTTTATTATAAAGTCTGAGAGATACTGCCATGGATATGAGGAGACAGAATATGGCTTCTGTCAGAGACTTACAAAGCTGAGGCTCCAGTAGCCTAGGTGAAACCACCAACAAAACAAGCCAGAGCTCAACAGTGCTCTGGCAACTCTTTGTATATCTGGGCCTGTCAATAAAATAAGGATATAAGTAAAATATTACTGAGTGCAGACAGAGTGAGTGAGACCCTGTGAGAGTCAGAGACAGAGAAGGAGAGAAAAGAAATAGACTGGGAAATAGACCAGAAGTCAAAACCCCCTAGACTGTTTTCATTCATGAGAGGTTCAAACCTGGGTTGTAGAGATTGTAAGGCAGCAGCTCTAATGTCCACAGACCCCAGACAATCCAAGCCTTCACTATTTGTGTGTAGTATTTGCCCCAGGAAATGTATTGGGCGTCAAGAGTTCCCTTCAATTATAAGAGAAAATATATCAAACAGAATAAAGGACCCTCATGTGATACCTGACTAAATAAATAAATATGCAAATAAATGGGGATGATTTAGGAGGACTTGAAAAAATAAAAATAATGAAAATAAAAACCACAAGAAGACCTGATTACAGTAGAAACATAGAAACCATCTGCTGAGAAACAGAGGGCTGCTTCAAAAATTCCCTAACACTTCAGGGTCCAAGGAAATTAAGATTTCTGGAAAAAGAAACCAAACACATACGTATTGAAGCTTACATTAGAAAAAGGAGGGAAGTTCAGGGCTATCATAATTACAATAAGGATGCTGATAGAAACACGATTAGAAATGCTACTGGAAGGTTCTATTATTTATAATTGTATTGAATACTGCTCCAGCTACATGGCCAATTATTTCTGAAAAACTAGGCTGTTATAAATGTGGAAATTCTGATTTAAGGTCAAATACATAGGTAGAAAATTCAAAAAATGACATATATATATATAAATATATGTTTATATATATGTATGTATCTATTTATTATAAACTCTGCGTGATACTGGCATGGAAATGAGCTGAGAAAATATGGCTTGTGTCAGAAAGACTTACAAACTGATGCTCCAGTATCCTAGGTGAAATTGCCAACAAAACAAGCCAGAGCTCAACAGTGCTCTGGAAACTCTCTTTGTATATCTGGGCCTGTCATTAAAATAAGTATATAAGTAAAATATAAATGAGTGAAGACAGAGTGTATGAGAGCATGTGAGAGTTAGAGACAGAGAAGGCAAGAAGAGAAATAGATGAGTTGGAAAGAGACCAGAATTCAAAAACCTCCTACACTGTGTTCATTGATGACAGGTTCAAAGCTGGCTTTTAGAGATTGTAAGGCAGCAGCTCTCATGCCCACAGAACCCAGACATCCCCAGCCTTCACAATAAGCTGTACTACCAGACCTGACAGTAATGTGTTTGTGTTTGTGTGTCTGTCTGTGTGTGTCTCTGTGTGCTCAGAACTCACCTATAGTAGTCTCAGAGCATGGGTGGCAAGGTAGCCAGCCTCACCTGCAATTTATGTACAGAGAACCTAGCTGGTTAGGGAAATCCAGCTAGCCAAGATTCTGGCTAAGCTAGAATGCATATGCAAAGGGATTATCATGTCTCACTCTACTGAGTTCCTGATTCAATCTCATGCTTCACTATCATCCAAACACTGCCAACGTGGTAAGCTGGGGCACCCCTCATAATTCATGGGCATGAGCCTGTCCAGTCACGTTTGGCTGCCTACTCAGCCTCCAGGCTCTCAGTCCACTGCTCAGGGCAGCAGATTACAAGCCCAGAAAGAACCCAGAAATAGCTGTTTCAACATAGATGGGAACTGTGTTCGACCAAGCAATAGTGGATGAACACAGCCCCTTACACCTACCCTTTGGATCCAGCTAAGGCAATTGCTTCTTTGGCCTCACAATCTCTGATCATGGTGTCCTGTTGTCCACACATCACACTCAGAGAGATTCCCAGAAGTAGGCATGCGTGAGTGTCCCATACAAAGTCAGTCTGCTTGCAGGAAGCACAAACTCCCCAGGCCCTTGCTATGGAGAGACAAAAGGAAGATGGATGCCTCCATTGGCTGAATTAGGAGTTTCCAGTGGAGATCACAGCCCCGTGTGGCCATTAGTAACACAGATCCTTTACATTCGGCCCTATAGAGGGCAAGCACAGAGTGTGTGCCAGGGGGATAGAGTTTCACTTCTCTTGACCTGATCTCTCATGGAATAAGGGCTAGGATGCGGTGCAGGAAGGTGAGGAGGGCTGCATTTAGGCTGAGTGTCAGCCTCAGGGCCCTGGAGAATGGGAGTCAAGCACAGAGGGCCTGGACAGTTCCAGCTGGTGATGGACATATGCCTGGAACCTGCAGCAACAACACTGTATCCACAGTTCCCCTCTGTTTTACACCATATGCAGGAGACTAAATAATCCAAAGGGCAAAGAAAGGAAAATTTCAACAGCAGGATGACTGAGTTCACGATGCATGCACTGACTTCCAGTAAGGGTCCAGTGAAGAAGGCATGTAGAGACAGTCAGAGAGACAGAATGAGTGAGACAGAAAAGGACTGAAATTCTGGCCCTGTGTTGATCAGTGCCAGAGCACTGAAGACAAACCCTCCATGCCCATGCATACTTCTTACAAGTGGTATTGCTATTTTATGTTTATGATGAAAGTAACACTTAGAACATCTAGATCTTAGCCACTCTGAGAAGCAACACTTGGCCTGCATCCCACTCTCCAAAACTGCCCTTGCCTCTCCAAATTGGAAGTAGTCTTAGTGATGCTCCAGACAAGATGCATTCTGACGTATTTCATCTCTTGGTCCAGCCTCAGCCAGTCCTGTGTGCAGAAAACTGCACTATGTCTATTCGTTCTTTGATTTACACTTTTGGCATAGGACTTGGTGGACAAAAATAGCAAGAGGGAAGTAGATGATTTGGCAGCTGTAGTTTGTGCTGAGAGAGATTTTTAGAGTGATAAGAGGTATATGAATGGCTCTGCGAGATGTATCTCATGACTGTGGCTCAAAAGGGCCAGGGGTTTCCACACTGCTACCCTAATCCTGAGCTGTGCAGGTCTGTAGCTAAAAAATATTTTCAGACCTCTACATGTTACATATATATATATATATATATATATATATATATATATATATATATATATATATAGAGAGAGAGAGAGAGAGAGAGAGAGAGAGAGAGATACTGATGTAGTCATTTTCTACAATGGATTCGATATGACATTCAAACAATTGATTGCTAAAACCTGGAGGGAAACTGTGCATCAGGAAAAGAATTGTCCAAAGGAGCAAAATCTCCAAATCATTAGCTATATGCAGCTCCAATGGGACCAATCGAAAAAAGCTCGAGATGAACTCATCCAGGAGACACTCCACATGGACAGGCTCAAAAGTTTCCTAGTATGGCAGCACACACAGGACAGCTGCTAGTTCCCAGTGCAAGCCACAGGGCAAAAACCTCTCCCTCTTCAGTGTCTTCACATCTGAAAAGAAGAAAAGTGTCCAATGGCCAAGAAGACTATAATGGTGTCATATTGAGCTGTAAATCAGAATGTGCCAAGTGTTTTGCACAAAATCACCTGTGCCACAGTGATTCTGTTGATCTCTCTGTCTCTTCCCCCCTCACACACACACACACACAAACACACACTCTCACTGTCACACACAGGCACACCTCCACAGAGGCACAGGCACCAGCGGAGTTATACACATGCGCACTGTACAGCTTCTGCAAGGCAGGGCCCTGGGATGAACCCTGCTTCCAACTTCCTGAAAGCATGCCCAGCCTTTTGAGGCCAGCTCTGAGCTCCCATTGGCGGGCTTCCTTCAGAAGGCCTGCCCACAGGTCGCCAGCCAGGCTCTCCTTGACCAGACGCATAGGCCACGCCCAGAACCCCTGCCAGAAATCTCATTGGCCAGTGTGCTTGGACACGCCCAGGAGGGTCAGGTCCCCTAGTCAGTGATAGGCCAGCAGCTTTGAGTACCATGAGTGAAGACAGAGTTTGTGAGAGCATGTGAGAGTTAGGGACAGAGAAGGCAAGAAGAGAAATAGTTGAGTTGGAAAGAGACCAGAATTCAAAAACTTCCTACACTGTGTTCATTGATGACAGGTTCAAACCAGGCCTGTAGAGATTGTAAGGCAGCAGCTCTCATGCCCACAGACCCCAGACAGCTCCAGCTTTCAGCATATGCAGTACTACCAGACCTGACAGTAATGTGTGTGTGTGTGTGTGTGTGTGTGTGTGTGTCAGTCTCTCCCTCTCTGTGTGTCTGTGTGTGTTCAGAGCTCACCTGTAGTAGTCTCGGAGCATGGGTGTCAAGGTAGCCAGCCGCACCTGCAACTTGTGTACAGAGAACCTAGCTGGTCAGGGCAAGCCAGCTAGTCCAGATTCTGGCTAAGCAAGAATGCCAGAGAACTATGTGGAAGCCCTGGACCCCATTTTGAGACCCTGGTCAACACTTACCCAGCTATGGAAAAGCTGGGCTAGTGGCAAATCAGAGCTGCAGCTGTCTCTATGTCTCTCTTCCTGCTTGGGCCCTGCTCTATCAATTTATGTCTGTTTCCTTCTCCTCAATAAGAAAGTTACAAGTGATGTACATAAATACAGGGAAAGTGGGAAAATTACACACTTGCCCACTATTACATGTAACTGTTGACTGTAAAGCATTCATTCCCAAGAAAGAACAGAATAAATATTTGGGAGGTTAGAAATATTGTAGGTTAAATAGTGAGCATTCTCTAAAGCCATGCAATACTAATCCATTGTGCATTGGATGTCACTGTCAAAACAGTGCAGTAGTAGTTGTAGTAGTGTGTAGTATCTGCAAAAGGAAATGTGTTGTGTGTCCAAAGTTCCCTTCAATTATAAGAGAAAGTCTATCAGGCAGAAGAAATGACCCCTCATGTGATATTGGCGATGATCTAGGAGGATTTGAAAAAAATAAAAAATAAAAACAAAAACCACTGGAAGACTTGATTACAGCAGAAATATAGAAAACGCCTGGTGAGAAACATAGGGCTGCTTCAAATATTCCCTGACACTTCAGGGTCCAGGCAAATTAAGAATTCTGGAGAATGAAAATAAACGCATACTTATTGAAGCTTACACTAGAAAATGGAGGCAAGTTCTGTGCTATGATAATTACAATAAGGATACTCATAGAAAGGATATAGGAAATGCTCCTGGAAGGTTTCTAATTTAAAATTGTAGTGAATCATGCTCCAACTATGTGACCAATTATTTATGAATAAGAAGGCTGTTATAAATGCAGTAATTCTGCGTTAAGATCAAATATAAAGGTCAACAATTCTAAAAATAACTTATATTTATATATGTATATATATGTACATATATGTATGTGTATCTTTATTATCAACTATGAGGGATACTGGCATGGAAATGAGGAGACAGAGTATGGTTTGTGCCAGAGAGACTTACAAAGCTGAGGCTCCAGAAACCTAGGTGAAATCGCCAACAAAATAAGCCAGAGCTCAGCAGTGCCCTGGTGACTCTCTTTGTATATCTGGGCATGTCAGTAAAATAATATATAAGTAAAATATTAATGAGTGCAGACAGAGTGAGTGAGAGCCTGTGAGAGTCAGAGACAGAGAAGGCAAGAAGAGAAATAGAAGAGATGGAAAGAGACCAGAAGTCCAAAACCTCCCACACTGTGTTCATACATGACAGGTTCAATCCTGGGTTGTAGAGATTGTGAGGCAGCAGTCTCATGTCCACAGACCCCAGACAACCCCAGCCTTAACCATATGTGTGTATTATTTACCACAGGAAATGTATTGTGAGTGTAAACTTCCCTTCAATTATAAGAGAAAATCTATCAAACAGAAGAAATGACCCCATATGTGATACCTGACTAAAGAAATAAATATGCAAATAAATGGGGATGATCTAGGAGGACTTGAAAAAATAAAAAAAAATAAATAAAAACAAAAACCACAAGAAGACCTGATTACAACAGAAACATAGAAACCATCTACTGAGAAACAGAGGGCTGCTTCAAAAATCCCCTAACACATCAGGGTCCAGGGAAATTAAGATTTCCGGAGAAAGAAAACAAACAGAATATGGCTTGTGACAGAAAGACTTACAAACTGAGGCTCCAGTAGCCTAGGTGAAATCGCCAACACAACAAGCCAGAACTCAGCAGTGCTCTGCTAACTCTCTGTGTATATCTGGGCCTGTCAGTAAAATAAGTATATACGTAAAATATTAATGATTAAAGACAGAGTGTGTGAGAGCATGTGAGAGTTATAGACAGAGAAGGCGAGAAGAAGAATAGATGAGTTGGAAAGAGACCAGAATTCAAAAACCTCCTACAATGTGTTCATTGATGACAGGTTCAAACCTGGCTTGTAGAGATGGTAAGGTAGCAGCTCTCATGCCCACAGACCCCAGACAGCCCCAGCTTTCACCATATGCTGTACTACCAAACATGATATGAATGTGTGTGTGTCTGTCTATCTCTCTGTCTGTCAGTGTGTGTCTGTGTGTGCTCAGAACTCACCTATAGTAGTCTCAGAGCATGGGTGGCAAGGTAGCCAGCCTTACCTGTAACTTAAATACAGATAACCTACCTGGTTAGAGAAAGCCAGCTAACCCAGATTCTGGCTAAGCAACAATGCATATGCAAAGGTACTCTCATGTCTTGCTCTCCTGAGTCCCCGATTCAATCCCATGCCTCACTATCATCCAAACACAGTAAACGGGGGAAGCTGGGGCACCCCTCAGAATTCAGGGGCAGGACCCTGTCCAGTCACGTTTGGCTGCATACTCAGCCTCCAGGCTCCCAGTCCACTTCTCAGGGCAGCGGATTACAAGCCCAGAAAGAACCCAGAAAGAGCTGTGTCTCAACATAGATGGGAACTGTGCTTGACCAAACAATAGTGGATGAACCCGGCCCCTTACAACTCCCCTTTGGGATCAGCTTAGGCAATTGCTCCTGTGGCCTCACAATCCCTGATCATGATGTCCTGGTGTCCACACATCACACGCAGAGAGATTCCCAGAAGTAGGCATCCATGAGTGTCCCATACATAGACGCTCTGATTGCAGGATGCACAAACTCCCTGGGTCCTTGCTATGGAGAGACAAAAGGAAGATGGATGCCTCCATTGGCTGAATTAGGAGTTTCCAGTGGAGATCACAACCCCGCCCCTCACCTGAGGGCCTGGCTGCAGCTAATAAAAGCAATTGGAAACACATGTTACCACCAGGGACCTGAGGACATAATACTCAGGAATCCCTCCAGGAGCTAGCAGGCTGGCAGACCTCCTGACCCTGGGAAAGCTGTGCTCCCAGTTGGGAGGGCCTTCTGGCCTGAGGTGAGAATATTCCCTAGATACCAGAAAGAACTTCTGGTTTCAAAATGATTTGAAACCCCATGAGGCACTTGGAAAAGACTTTTAACAGCCATCAAAACACCCTCTTTGAGAACCCTGGAAAATTCCGTTCTTCATGGAAAATCTGGACACTGGTGTGGCCATCAGTACCACAGATCCTTTACATTCGACCCAATTGAGGGAAAGCACAATGTGTGTGCCAGGGGGATAGAGTTTCACTTCTCTTGACCTGGGCTCTCATGGAATAAGGACAAGGATGCGGTGCAGGAAATTGAGGAGGCTGCATTTAGGCTGAGTGTCAGTCTCAGGGCCCTGGAGAATGGGAGTCAAGTACAGAAGGCTTGGACAGCTGCAGCTGGAGAATGACATATGCCTGTTACCTGCAGCAGGATCGCTGTCTCCTCAGTTCCCCAATGTACTACGCCATATGCTGGAGCCTGAAAAATCCAAAGGGCAAAAAGGAAAATTTCAACACCAGGAAGTCCGAGTTCACAATGCATGCACTGACTTCCATAAGAGCCCAGTGAAGAAGGCAAGTAGAGACAGTCAGAGAGACAGGATGAAAGAGACAGAAAAGGACTGAAATTCTGGCCCTGTGTTGATCAGTGCCAGAACACTGAAGACAAAGCCTCCATGCCAATGCATACTTCTAACAAGTGGCATTGTTATTTTATGTTTGTGAGGAAAGGTTACACTTAGAACATCTAGGTCTTATCCCACTCTGAGAAGCAACACTTGGCCTGCAACCACTCTCCAAAACTGCCCTCACCTCTCCAATTTGGAAGTAGTCTTAGTGATGCTCCAGCCAAGATGCAGACTGGTGTATTGCATCTCCCTGATCTAGCCTCAGACTCTCCTGTGTGCAGGGAACTGCACTATGTCTATTTCTTCTTTGATTTACAGTTTTGGGATAGGACTTGGTGGACAAAAAGAGCCAGAGGGAAGTAGATGATTTGGCAGCTGTAGTTTGTGCTGAAAGAGATTTATAGAGTGATAAGAGGTATATGAATGGCTCTATGAGATGTCTCTCATGACTGTGGCTCAGAAGGGCCAGCTGTATCCGCATTACTACCCTAATCCAGAGCTGTGAAGGTCTCTAACTAAAATATATTTTCAGACCTCTACATGTTATATATATATATATATATATGTATATATATATATATATATATATAGAGAGAGAGAGAGAGAGAGAGAGAGAGCGCAAGACACTGCTGTAGTCATTTTCTACAATGGATGCGATATGACATTCAGAAAATTGATTGCTAAAGCCTGGAGAGAAACTGTGCATCAGGAAAAGAATTGTTCAAATGAGTAAAATCTCCAAATCATTAGCAATATGCAGCTCCATCGGTACCAATCGAAAAAGTCTTGAGAAGGAACTCATCCAGAAGATTCTCCACATGGACTGGCACCACAAGTTTCCTAGTCTGGCAACACACACAGGGCAGCTGCTAGTGCCCAGTGCAAGCCTCAGGGCAAAATTCTCTCCCTCTTCAGTGTCTCAGAATTCAAAAACCTCCTACACTGTGTTCATTGATGACAGGATCAAACCTGGCTTATAGAGATTGTAAGGCAGCAGCTATCATGCCCAGAGACCCCAGACAGCCCCAGCCTTCACCATATGCTGTACTACCAGACCTGACAGTAATGTGTGTGTGTGTGTGTGTCTGTCTGTCTGTCTGACTGTGTGTGTCTGTATGTGTTCAGAGCTTACCTGTAGTAGTCAGAGCATGGAAAAGTAGCCAGCCTCAGTTGCAACTTTACAGAAAACCTAGCTGGTCAGGGCAAGCCAGCTAGCCCAGATTCTGGCTAAGCAAGAATGCATGTGCAAAAGGACTCTCATGTCTAAATCTCCTGAGTTACCTATTCAATCCCATGCCTCACTATCTATCATCCAAACACTGCCAACGGGGGAGGCTGGGGAACCCCTCAGAACTCAGGGGCATGAGCCTGTCCAGTAATATTTGGCTGCCTACTCAGCCTCCTAGCTCTCAGTCCACTGCTCAGGGAAGTAGATTACAAGCACAGAAAGTACACAGAAATAGCTATGTTTCAACAAAGATGGGAAGTGTGTTTGACCAAATAATAGTGGATGAACCTGCTCCCTTACACAAACCCTTTGGGTCCAGCTGAGGCAATTGCTCCTGTGGCCTCACATCCCTGATCATGGTGTCCTGGTGTCCAGACATCACACTCAGAGAGATTCCCAGAAGTAGGCATGCATCAGTGTCCCATACAAAGTCGCTCTGCTTGCAGGAAGCACAAACTCCCTGGCCCCTTGCTATGGACAGACAAAAGGAAGATGGATGCCTCCATTGGCTGAATTCGGATCTTCCAGTGTAGATCACAGCCCCGCACCTCACCTGAGGGCGTGCTGTTGCTAATCAAGGCAATTGGAAACACCTGTTATCACTCGGGCCCTGAGGACATACTCAGGAATCACTCCAGGAGCTAGCAGGCTGGCACACCTCATGACCCCGGTATAGTTGTGCTCTTAGTTGGGAAGCCCTTTTGGGCAAAAGTGTTAATATTCCCTAGATAAAAGAAAGAACTTCAGGTTTCAGAAGGACTTGAAAACCCATTGAGGCACTTGGAAAAGACATTTCACAGCCATCAAAACACCATCTTTCAGATCCCTGGAAGCTTCCGTTTTGCGTGAAAAATCTGGACACTAGTGTGGCCATCAGTACCACAGATCCTTTACATTCGGCTTAATAGAGGGAAAGCACAATGTGTGTGCCATGGGGATAGATTTTCACTTCTCTTGACCTGGGTTCTAATGGAATAAGGACAAGGATGCGGTGCAGGAAATTGAGGAGGGCTGCGTTTAGGCTGAGTGTCAGCCTCAGGGCCCTGGAGAATGGGAGTCAAGCACAGAGGGCCTGGACAGCTGAAGCTGGAGATGGATATATGCCTGTTACCTGCAGCACGATCGCTGTCTCCTCAGTTCCCCAATGTACTACGCCATATGCAGGAGACTAAATAATCCAAAGGGCAAAGAAAGGAAAATTTCAAAACCAGGAAGTCCAAGATCAAGATGCATGAGTACCAATAAGGGCCCAGTGAAGAAGGCATGTAGAGACAGTCAGAGAGACAGAATGACAGTGATAGAAAAGGACTGATATTCTGGCCCTGTGTCGATCAGTGCCAGAGCACTGAAGACAAACCCTCCATGCCGATGCATACTTCTTACAAGTAGCTTTGTTATTTTATGTTTGTGAGGAAAGGTTACACTTAATACATGTAGGTCTTAGCCCACTCTGAGAAGCAACACTTGGCCTGGAGCCCACTCTCCAAAACTGCCCTCGTCTCTCCAATTTGGAAGTAGACGTAGTGATGCTCTAGCCAAAATGCAGGCTGGCGTATTGCATCTCCCTGGCCCAGCCTCAGACTGTCCTGTGTGCAGGGAACTGCACTGTGTCTATTTCTTCATTGATTTACAGTTTTGGGATAGGACTTGGTGGACAACAAGAGCATGAGGGAAGTAGATGATTTGGCAGTGGTAGTTTGTGCTGAGAGACATGTGTAGAGTGATAAGAGGTAAACGAATGGCTCTGTGAGATGTCTCTCATGACAGTGGCTCAGAAGGGGCAGGTGTATCCGCATTAGTACCCTATTCCAGAGCTGTTCAGGTCGCTAGGTAAAAAATATTTACAGACCTCTACATGTTACATATATATATATATATATATAGATATAGATATAGATATAGATATAGATATAGATATAGATATAGATATAGATATAGATATAGATATAGATATATATAGATATATATAGATATATAGAGAGAGACTGATGTAGTCATTTTCTACAATGGATTTGATATTACATTCAAACTATTGATTGCTAAAACCTGGAGAGAAGCTGTCCATCAGGAAAAGAATTGTCCAAAGGAGTAAAATCTTCAAATAATTAGCTATATGCAGCTCCAAGGGGACCGAGAGAAAAAGCCTCGAGAATGAACTCATCCAGGAGACTCTCCACATGGACAGGCACCACAAGTTTCCTAGTTAGGCAACACATAGGGTAGCTGCTAGTTCCCAGAAAAAGCCTAAGGGCAAAAACCTCTCCCTCTTCAGTGTGTTTAGATCTGAAAAAAAGAAAAGCGACCAAGGTCCAAGGAGAGCTACAATGGTGTCAATATTGAGCTGTAAATCAGAATGTGCCTTGTTTTTTGCAAAAAATCACCTGTGCCACAGTGATTCTGTTGTTCTTTCCCGCTCTTCCTCCCTCACACACTCACACACACACAAACACACACAAACACACACTGTAACAGTCACACACACACACATACATCCATCGAGGCACAGGCATGATATATATATAATGACTGATATATATATATGTATATATATATATATGTACATATATGTATGTGTTTATTATAAACTATGAGGTATACTGGCATGGCTATGAGGAGACCGAGTATGGCTTGTGCCAGAGAGACTTACAAAGCTGAGGCTCCAGAAACCTAGGTGAAATCGCCACGAAAACAAGCCAGAGCTCAGCAGTGGCCTGGTGACTCTCTTTATATATCTGGGCCTATCAGTAAAATAATATATAAGTAAAATATTAATGAGTGCAGACAGAGTGAGGGAGAGCCTGTGAGAGTCAGAGACAGAAGGCAAGAAGAGAAACAGAAGAGTTGGGAAGACACCAGAAGTCAAAAACCTCCCACACTGTATTCAGACATGACAGTTTCAATCCTGGGTTGTAGAGATTGTAAGGTAGCAGTCTCTTGTCCACAGACCCCAGACAACACCAGCTTTCACCATATGTGTTAAGTATTTATGACAGGAAATGTATTGTGAGTGTAAACTTCCCTTCAAATATAAGAGAAAAATCTATCAAGCAGAAGAAATGACCTCTCATGGAATATAGGACTAAATAAATCAATAAATATGCAAATAAATGGGGATGATCGAGGAGGATTTGAAAAAAAATAAAAAATAAAGCACAGAAAGACCTGATTACAGCAGAATCATAGAAACAATCTGCTGAGAAACTGAGGGCTGCTTAAAAAATTCTGAGACACTTCAGAGTCCAGGGAAATTAAGATTTCAGGAGAATGAAAAGAAACTCATATTTCTTGAAGCTTACACTAGAGAAAGGAGGCAAGTTCTGTACTATGATAATTTTAATAAGCATGCTGATATAAATGCTATTAGAAATGCTACTGGAAGGTTCTATTATTTATAATTGTATTGAATCCTGCTCCAGCTATGTGGCCAATTATTCATGAAAAAGAAGCTGTTATAAATGTGTTAATTCGGATTAAGACCAATTACATAGGTTGGCAATTCCAAAAATGACAGATATATATATATATATATATATATATATATATATATATATATATATATATATATATGTGTGTGTGTGTGTGTGTGTGTGTGTGTGTGTGTGTGTGTATTTATATATGAACATTTATATATATATGGATGTATATCTTTATTATAAAGTCTGAGAGATACTGCCATGGATATGAGGAGACAGAATATGGCTTGAGTCAAAGAGACTTACAAAGCTGAGGCTTAAGTAGCCTAGGTGAAAACACCAACAAAAAAGCCAGAGCTCAGCAGTGCTGTGGCAACTCTCTTTGTATATCTGGGCCTGTCAATAAAATAAGGATATAAGTAAAATACTACTGAGTGCAGACAGAGTGAGTGAGAGCCTGTGAGAGTCAGAGACAGAGAAGTTGAGAAGTGAAATAGAAGAGTTGAAAAGAGACCAGAATTCAAAAACCTCCTATAATGTGTTCATTAATTACAGGTTCAAACCTGGCTTGTAGAGATTGTAAGGTAGCAGCTCTCATGCCCACAGACCCCAGACAGCCCCAGCCTTCACCATATGGTGTATTACCGGAACTGACACTAATGTGTGTGTGTGTGTGTGTGTGTGTCTGTCTGTCTGTCTGTCTGTCTGTGTGTGTGTGTGTGCTCAGAGCTCACTTGTAGTAGTCTCACAGCATGGGTGTCAAGGTAGCCAGCTTCACCTGCAACTAAGGTACAGAGAACCTAGCTGGTCAGGACAAGCCAGGTAGCCCAGATTCTGGCTAAGCAAGAATGCACATGCAAAGGGACTCTCATGTCTCCCTCTCCCGAGTTCCTGATTCAATCTTATGCCTCACTATCATCCAAACACTGCCAATGCCGTAAGCTGGGACACCCCTCAGAATTCAGGGGCTGGAGCCTGTCCAGTCACGTTTGGCAGCCTACTCAGCCTCCAGACTCTCAGTCCACTGCTCAGGTCAGCAGATTACAAGCCCAGAATGAACCCAGAAAGAGCTGTGTTTCAACATAGATGGGAAATGTGTTTGACCAAACAATAGTGGATGAACCCAGCCCCTCACACCTACCCTTTGGGTCCAGCTCAGGCAATTGTTCCTGTGGCCTCACAATCCCTGATCATGGTGTCCTGGTGTCCACACATCACACGCAGAGATTCCCAGAAGTAGGCCTGCATGAGGGTCCCATACAAAGTAGCTCTGCTTGCCGAAAGCACAACTCCCCGGGCCCTTGCTATGGAGAGACAAAAGGAAGATGGATGCCTCCATTGGCTGAATTAGGAGCTTCAAGTGGAGATCAAGCACCGCCCATCACCTGACCACCTGGCTGCTGCTAATAAATGCAATTGGAAACACCTTTTACACTTGGCCCCTGAGGACAGACTCAGGAATCCCTCCAGGAGCTACCAGGCTGGCAGACCTCCTGACCCTGGCATAGGTGTGCTCCCAGTTGGGAGGGCCTTCGGGCCAGAGGTGAGAAAATTCCCTAGATACAAGAACGAACTTCAGGTTTCAAAAGGATTTGAAACCCCAGGAGGCAATTGGAAAAAACATTGCACAGCCATCAAAACACCCTCTTTCTGAACCCTGGAAGCTTCCGTTTTGCCTGGAAATCTGGACACTGGTATGGCCATAAAACCACAGATCCTTTACATTCGTCCCAATAGAGGGAAAGCACAATGTGTGTGCCAGGGGGATAGAGTTTCACTTCTCTTCACCTGGGCTCTCATGGAATAATGACAAGAATACGGTGCAGGAAATTGAGGAGGGCTGCATTTAGGCTGAGTGTCAGCCACAGGTCCCTGGAGATTGCAGTCAAGCACAGAGGGCCTGGACAGCTACAGCTGGAGATGGACATATGCCTGTTACCTGCAGCAGGAACACTGTCTCCTCAGTTCCCCTCTGTACTACGCCATATGCAGGAGACTGAATAATCTAAAGGGCAAAAAAAGGAAAATGCAATACTAATCCATTGTGCATTGGATGTTACTGTCAAAAACAGTGCAGTAGTAGTTGTAGTAATGTGTAGTATCTGCAAAAAGAAATATATTGTGTGTCCAAATTTCCCTTAAATTATGAGAAAATCTATCAGGCAGAAGAAATGACCCCTCATGTCTTATGTGACTAAATATATAAATAAATATACAAATATATGGGGTGATCTAGGAGGATTTGAAAAAAATAAAAAATAAAAACAAAAACCACAGGAAGACCTGATTACAGCAGAAATATAGAAAACGTCTGCTGAGAAACAGAGGGCTGCTTTAAAAATTTTCTGACACTTCAGGTTCCAAGCAAATTAAGAATTCCCAAGAATGAAAAGAAAGAGCATACATATTGAAGCTTACACTAGAAAATGCAGTCAAGTTCTGTGCTATGATATTACAATAAGGATACTGATAGAAAGGCTATTGGAAATGCTCCTGGAAGGTTTATAATTTATAATTGTAGTGAATCCTGCTCCACCTATGTGACCATTTATTTATGAATAAGGAGGCTGTTATAAATGTGGTAATTCTGCATTAAGATCATATAAAAACGTCAAGAATTCTAAAAATAACTGATATATATGTACATATATGTATGTGTATCTTTATTATCAACTATGAGGGATACTGGCATGGCTATGAGGAGACAGAGTATGGCTTGTGCCAGAGAGTCTTACAAAGATGAGGCTCCAGAAATCTAGGTGAAATCGCCAACAAAACAATCCAGAGCTCAGCAGTGCCCTGGTGACTCTCTTGTATATCTGGACCTGTCAGTAAAATAATAAATAGGTAAAATATTAATTAGTGCAGACAGAGAGAGCCTGTGAGAGTCAGAGACAGAGAAGGCGAGAAGAGAAATAGAAGAGTTTTAGAGAGAGAGACACTGATATAGTCATTTTCTACAATGGATTCGATATGACATTCAGACAATTGATTGCTAAAACCTGGAGAGAAACTGTGCATCAGGGAAATAATTGTCCAAAGGAGTAAAATCTCCAAATCATTAGCTATATGCAGCTCCATCGGGACCGATCAAAAAAGGCTCCATAAGGAACTAATCCAGGAGACTCTCCACAAGGACAGGCTCCACAAGTTTCCTAGTCTGGCAACACACACAGGGCAGCTGCTAGTTCCCAGTGCAAGCCTCAGGGCAAAAACCTCACTGTCTTCAGTGTCTCAGAATTCAAAAACCTCCTACACTGTGTTCATTGATGACAGGATCAAACCTGGGTTGTAGAGATTGTAAGGCAGCAGTTCTCATGCCCACAGACCCCAGACAGCCCCAGCCTTCAACATATGCTGTCCAGCAGACCTGACAGTAATGTGTGTGTGTCTGTCTGTCTGACTGTGTGTGTGTCTGTGTGTGCTCAGAGCTCACCTGTAGTAGTCTCAGAGCACGGGTGGCAAGGTAACCAGCCTCACCTGCAACTTATGTATAGTGAACCTAGCTGGTCAGGGAAGCCAGCTAGCCCAGATTCTGGCTAAGCAAGAATGCATATGCAAAGGGACTCTCATGTCTAAATCTCCTGAGTTCTCTATTCAATCCAATGTCTCACTATATATCATCCAGGGGAAGCTGGGGCACCCCTAAGAATTCAGGGGCATGAGCCTGTCCAGTCATGTTTGGCTGCCTACTCAACCTCCAAGCTCTCAGTCCACTTCTCAGGGTAGCAGATTACAAGTACAGAAAGTACCCAGAAAGAGCTGTGTTTCAATATAGATGGGAACTGTGTTCGACCAAACAATAGAGGATGAACCCGGTCTCTTACACCTACCCTTTGGGTCCGGCTAAGGCAATTGCTCCTGTGGCCTCACATCCCTGATCATGGTGTCCTGGTGTCCACACATCACACTCATAGAGATTCCCAGAAGTAGGCATGCATGAGAGTCCCATTCAAAGTCACACTGCTTTCAGGAAGTACAAACTCCCAAGGCCCTTGCTATGGACAGACAAAAGAAAGATGGATGCCTCCATTGGCTGAATTCGGAACTTCCAGTGGAGATCACAGCCCTGCACCTCACCTGAGGGCCTGCCTGCTTCTTAATAAAGGCAATTGGAAACACCTGTTACCACTTGGGCCCTGAGGACATACTCAAGAATCCCTCCAGGAGCTATATGGGTGGAAAATCTGGACACTGGTGTGGCCATCAGTACCACAGATCCTTTACATTCGGCTTAATAGAGGGAAAGCACAATGTGTGTGCCGGGGGGATAGAGTTTCAATTCTCTTCACCTGGGCTCTCATGGAATAAGGACAAGGACGCTGTGCAAAAGGTGAGGACCTCTGCATTTAGGCTGAGTGTCAGCCTCAGGGCCCTGGAGCATGGGAGTCAAGCACAGAGAGCCTGGATATCCCCAGCTGCAGATGGACATATGCATGGATCCTGCAGCAGCAACGCCATGTGCAGGAGACTAAATAATCCAAAGGGCAAAGAAAGGAAAATTTCAACACTAGGATGACTGAGTTCACGATGCATGCACTGACTTCCTGTAAGGGCCCAGGGAAGAAGGCACATAGAGACAGTCAGAGAGATAGAATGACAGAGACAGAATGGTCCAGCCTCAGCCTGTCCTGTGTGCAGGGAACTGCACTATGACTATTTCTTCTTAAATAAACGATATGGCTCTGTGAGATGTCTCTCATGATTGTGGCTCAGAAGAGCCAGGTGTATCCATTTTACTACCCTAATCCAGAGCTGTGCAGGTCTCCAGGTAAAATATTTTTTCAGACCTCTACATGTTACATATATATATATATAAATATAAATTTATATATACATATATATATAGAAAGAGAGAGAGACAGAGAGAGAGACACTCATGTTTTCATTTTCTACAATGGATTCGATATCACATTCAGACAATTGATTGCTAAAACCGGGAGAGAATCTGTGCATCAGGATACGAAGTGTCCATAGGAGTAAGATCTCCAAATCATTAGCTATATGCAGCTCCAACGGGACCGATCAAAAAAGGCTCGAGAAGGAACTCATCCAGGAGACTCTCCACATGGACAGGCAACACAAGTTTCCTAGTCCGGCAACAAACACAGGGCAGCTGCTAGTTCCCAGTGCAAGCAACAGGGCAAAAAACCTCTCCCTCTTCAGTGTCTCAGAATTCAAAAACCTCCTACACTGTGTTCATTGATGACAGGTTCAAACCTGGATTGTAGAGATTGTATGGCAGCAGCTCTCATGCCCACAGACCCCAGACAGCCCCAGCCTTTACCATATGCTGTACTACCAGACCTGACAGTAATGTGTGTGTGTATGTTTGTCTGACTGTGTGTGTCTGTATGTGCTCAGAGCTTACCTGTAATAGTCTCAGACCATGGGTGTCAAGGTATCCAGCCTCTCCTGCTACTTATGTACAGAGAACCTAGCTTGTCAGGGCAACCCAGCTAGCCTAGATTCTAGCTTAGCAAGAATGCATATTCAAAGGGACTCTCATGCCTAAATCTCCTGAGTTCCCTATTCAATGCCATGCCTCACTATCTATCGTCCTGGTGAAGCTGGGGCACCCCTCAGAATTCAGGGCCATGAGCCTGGCCAGTCACATTTGGCTGCCAACTCAGCCTCCAGGCTCTCAGTCCACTGCTCAAGGCAGCAGATTACAAACACAGAAAGTACCCAGAAAGAGCTGTGTTTCAACATAGATGGGAACTTTGTTCGACCAAACAACAGTGGATGAACCCGGTCCCTTACGCCTACCCTTTGGGTCCGGCTAATGAAATTGCTCCTGTGGCCTCACACCCCAGATCATGGTGTCCAGCTGTCCACACATCACACTCATAGAGATTCCCAGAAGTAGGCATGAATGAGTGTCCCATACAAAGTCGCTCTGCTTGCAGGAAGCACAAAGTCACTGGGCCTTGCTATGGACAGACAAAAGAAAGATGGATGCCTCCATTGGCTGAATTCAGAGCTTCCAGTGGATATCACAGCCCCGCACCTCAACTGAGGGCCTGGCTGCTGCTATTAAAGTCAATTGGAAACACCTGTTACCACTTGGGCCCTGAGGACATACTCAGGAATCCCTCCAGGAGCTAGCAGGCTGGCAGATCTCCTGCCTCCGGGATAGCTGTGCTCCGAGTTGGTTGGCCCTTATGGCCAGAGGTGAGAATATTCCCTAGATACAGAAAGAACTTCAGGTTTCAAAAGGATTTGAAAACCCCATGAGGCACTTGGAAATGTCATTTAACAGCCATCAAAACACCCTCTTTCAGAAACCTGGAAGCTTCCGTTTTGCGTGGAAAATCTCAGAATTCAAAATCCTCCTAAACTGTGTTCATTGATGATACGTTCAAACCTGGCTTGTAGAGATTGTAAGGCAGCAGCTTTCATGGCCACAGACAACAGACAGCCCCAGCCTTCACCATATGCTGTACTACCAGACCTGACTGTAATGTGTGTGTGTGTGTGTGTGTCTGTCTGTCCATCTGACTGTGTGTGTCTGTGTGTGCTCAGAGCTCACCTGTAGTAGTAGTCTCAGAGCATGGGTGTCAAGGTAGCCAGCCTCAGCTGCAACTTATATACGGAGAACCTAGCTGGTCAGTGCAAGCCAGCTAGCCCAGAGTCTGGCTAAGGAAGAATGCATATGCAAAGGGACTCTCATGTCTAAATCTCCTGAGTTCCCTATTCAATCCTATGCCTCACATCTATCATCAGGGGGAAGCTGGGGCACCCCTCAGGATTCAGGGGCATGAGCCTGTCCAGTCACATTTGGCTGCCTACTCAGCCTCCAGGCTCTCAGTCCACTGCTCAGGGGAGCATATTACAAGCACATACAGTACCCAGAAAGAGCTGTGTTTCAACATAGATGGGAACTCTGTTCAACCAAAAAATAGTGGATGAACCCGGTATCTTACACCTCCCCTTAGGTCCGGCTAAGGCAATTGCTCCTGTGGCCTCAAATCCCTGATCATGGAGTCCTGGTGTCCACACACCACACTCAGAGAGATTCCCAGAAGTAGGCATGCATGAGTGTCCCATACAAAGTCTCTCTGCTTGCAGGAAGCAGAAAATCCACTGGCCCTTGCTATGGACAGACAAAAGAAAGATGGATGCCTCCATTGGCTGAATTCGGAGCTTCCAGTGGAGATCACAGCCCCGCACCTCACCTGAGGGCCTGGCTGCTGCTAAGAAAGGCAATTAGAAACACGTGTTACTCCCAGTCTGCCTCTCTCTTTCCCTAGTAGGGTGGGTCTCTGGGGAAGCTGAGCTCCAGGACACATTGGTGGGGTCTTCAATCCAGGGAAGTCTGGCTGGCATCCTGATGACACCTGGAACCTGGTGACTGAAAAGAGAGTTAACATACAAAGCCAAACAAATTTTTGAGCAGGGGGTATGGACCGACCAGTCAACGCCCATGTTCAGCAGGGAAGCAATTACAGAAGCCAGACCTTCTACCTTCTGCAACCCACAATGACCCTGGGTCCATGCTCCCAGAGGGATAGAGAATGGGAAAGCTATCGGGGGAGGGGGTGGGATATGGAGATTGGGTGGTGGGAATTGTGTGGAGTTGTACCCCTCCTACCCTATGGTTTTGTTAATTAATCCTTTCTTAAATAAAAAATTTTAAAAAAGTGAAAAAAAAGAAGTAGTAGGTGTGACTTAGAAAGGAAGAGAAGTTAGAGAAATAGGAATAAATGGGTAAATATATATATGTATATATATATATATATATATATATATATATATATATATATATATATATATCTGTATATATATAGACAGAGAACTACTGCATTTTCCAATAAAGGAAATGGAGAACCAGAACTCTGTAATTATAAAAGGTATTTCGTTATACTCCTAAAATAGTTTTGTAGATAAATATTACATCACTAATAACAAAAAAAAAGAAACACGTGTTACCACTTGGGTACTGAGGATATATTCAGGAATCCCTCCAGGAGCTAGCAGGCTGGCAGACCTCCTGACCCCGGGATAGCTGTGCTCCAAGTTGGGCGGCTCTTCTGGCCAGAGGTGAGAATATTCCCTAGATACAAGAAAGAACTTCAGGTTTCAAAAGTATTTGAAACCCCATGAGGCACTTGGAGAAGACATTTCACAGCCATAAAACACCCTCTTTCAGAACCCTGGAAGCTTCTGTTTTGCGTGGAATATCTGGACACTGGTGTAGGCATCAGTACCACAGATCCTTTACATTCGGCTTAATAGAGGGTAAGCACAATGTGTGTGCCAGGGGGATAGAGTTTCACTTCTCTTGACCTGGGCTCTCATGGAATAAGGACAAGGACGCTGTGCAGGAAGGTGAGGAGGGCTGCATTTAGGCTGAGTGTCAGCCTCAGGGCCCTGGAGAATGGGAGTCAATCACAGAAGGCCTAGACAGCTGCAGCTGCAGATGGACATATTCCTGGAACCTGCAGCAGCAACGCTGTCTCCGCAGTTCACCTCTGTACTAAACCATGTGCAGGAGACTAAATAATCCAAAGGTCAAAGAAAAGAAAATTTCAACACCAGGATGAGTGAGTTCACGATGCATGCACTGACTTCCAGTAAGGGCCCAGTGAAGAAGGCACGTAGAGACAGTCAGAGAGACAGGATGACAGAGACAGTAAAGGACTGAAATTCTGGCCCTGTGTTGATCAGTGCCAGAGCACTGAAGACAAATGCTCCATGCCCATGCATACTTCTTACAAGTGGCATTGCTATTTTATGTTTTTGAGGAAAGGTAACACTTAGAACATCTAGGTCTTAGCCACTCTGAGAAGCAACACTTGGCCAGCAGCCCACTCTCCAAAACTGTCCCTGCCTCTCCAATTTGGAAGTAGTCTTAGTGATGCTCCAGCTAAGATGCAGGCTGGCGTATTGCATCTCCCTGTTCCAGACTCAGCCTGTCCTGTGTGCAGGGAACTGCACTATGTCTATTTCTTCTTTGATTTACAGTTTTGGGATAGGACTCAGTGAACAAAATGAGCAAGAGGGAAGTAGATGATTTGGCCGCTGTAGTTTGTGCTGAGAGAGATTTGTAGAGTGAAAAATGATATGGCTCTGTGAGATGTTTCATATGACTGTGGCTCAGAACGGCCAGGTGTATCCACTTTACTACCCTAATACAGAGCTGTGCAGTTCTCTAGCTAAAAAATATTTTCAGACCACTACATGTATATATATATATATATATATATATATATATATATATATATACAGAGATAGAGACCCTGATATAGTCATTATAGTCATTTTCTAAAATGGATTCGATATGACATTCAGACAATTGATTGCTAAAACCTGGAGAGAAACTGTTCACCAGGAAAAGAATTGTCTAAAGGAGTAAAATCTCCAAATCATTAGCTATATGCAGCTCCAACGGGACAGATAGAAAAAGGCTCGAGAAGGAACTCATCCAGGAGACTCTCCACAAGGACAGGCTCCACAAGTTTCCTAGTCTGGCAACACACACAGGGCAGCTGCTAGTTCCCAGTGCAAGCCTCAGGGCAAAAACCTCTCCGTCTTCAGCGTCTCAGAATTCAAAAACCTCCTACACTTGGTTCATTGAAGACAGGATCAAACCCTGCTTGTAGAGATTGTAGCAGTTCTCATACCCACAGATCCCAGACAGCCCCAGCCTGGGCTCTCATGGAATAAGGACTAGGATGCTGTGCAGGAAGGTGAGGAGTGCTGCATTTAGGCTGAGTGTCAGCCTTAGGGCCCTGAATAATGGGAGTCATGCACACAGGGTCTGGACACCAGCCACATCCGCTCCACTCTGATTGGCCTGTTGTCCCAGCGACACGCCCCCAGCCAGCCAGAGAATGTGAGAGTTAGAGAAGGCGAGTAGAGAAATAGATGAGTTGGAAAGAGACCAGAATTCAAAAACCTCCTACACTGTGTTCATTGATGACAGGTTCAAACCTGGCTTGTAGAGATTGTAAGGCAGCAGCTCTCATGCCCACAGACGCCAGACAGCCCCAGTCTTCACCAAATGCTGTATTACCAGACCTGACAGTAATGTGTGTGTGTGTGTGTCTGTCTGTCTGTCTGTCTGTGTGTGTCTGTGTGTGCTCTGAGCTCACCTATAGTAGTCTCAGAGCATGGGTGTCAAGATAGCCAGCCTCACCTGCAACTTATGTACAGAGAACCTAGCTGGTCAGGGCAAGCCAGCTAGGCCAGATTCTGGCTAAGCAAGAATGCCAGAGAACTATGTGGAAGCCCAAGTCCCCATTTTGAGGCCCTGGTCACCACTTACATAATTAGGGAAAACCTGGGCTAGTGGCAAATCAGAGCTGGAGCTGTCTCACTGACTCCTTTCCTGCCTGGGCCCTGCTCTCTCAATTTATGACTGTTTCCTTCTCCTCAATAGGAAAGTTACAAATGATGTACAGAAATATAGGGAAGGTGGGAAAAATTACCCCCATAGCCACTATTACATGTAACTATTGACTGTAAAACTTTCATCCACCAGAAAGAACAGAATAAATATTTTTGAGGTTAAAAACATTGTAGGTTAAATAGGGAACATTCTTTAGAGCCATGCAAAACTAATCCATTGTGCACTGGATGCCACTCTCAAAAACAGTGCAGTAGTAGTTGTAGTAGTGTGTAGTATCTGCAAAAGGAAATGTATTGTGTGTCCAAAGTTCCCTTCAATTATAAGAGAAAATCTATTAGGCAGAAGAAATGACCCCTCATGTGATATCGGACTAAATATATAAATAAATATGCAATTATATGGGGATGATCTAGGAGGATTTGAAAAAATAATAAAAAACACAGGAAGACCATAGGTCGAAAATTCTAAAAATGACAGATATATATATATGTATATTTATATATGTATATGTATGTATATCTTTATTATAAAGTCTGAGAGATACTGCCATGGATATGAGGAGATAGAATATGGCTTGTGTCAGAGAGACTTACAAAGCTGAGGCTCCAGAAGCTTACCTGAAATCAGCAACAAAACAAGCCAGAGCTCAGCAGTGCTCTGGCAACTCTCTTTGTATATCTGGGCCTGTCAATAAAATAAGGATATAAGTAAACTATTACTGAGTGCAGACAGAGTGAGTGAGGTCCTGTGAGAGTCAGAGATGGAGAAGGAGAGAAAAGAAATAGAGGAGTTGGAAATAGACCAGAAGTCAAAAACCCCATAGACTCTTCATTCATGACAGGTTCTAACCTGGGTTGTAGAGATTGTAAGGCAGCAGCTCTAATGCCCACAGACCCCAGACAACCCAAGCCTTCACCATATGTGTGTAGTATTTGACCCAGGAAATGCTTTGTGAGTCAAGAGTTCCTTTAAATTATAAGAGAAAATCTATCAAGCAGAAGAAATGACCCCCACGTTATACCTGACTAAATAAATAAATACGCAAATAAATGAAGATGATTTAGGAGGACTTGAAAAAATAAAAAATAATGAAAACAAAAACCACAAGAAGACCTGATTACAGCAGAAACAAAGAAACCATCTGCTGAGAAACAGAGGGATGCTTCAAAAACTCCCTAACACTTCAGGGCCCAAGGAAATTAAGATTTATGGAAAAAGAAAACAAACACATACGTATTGAAGCTTACACTAGAAAAAGGAGGGAAATTCTGGGCTATGATAATTACAATAAGGATGCTGATAGAAACACGATTATAAATGCTACTGGAAGGTTCTATTATTTATAACTGTATTGAATCCTTCTCCAACTATATGTCCAATTATTTCTGAAAAACTAGGCTGTTATAAATGTAGTAATTCTGAATTAAGGTCAAATACATAGGTCGACAACTCACAAATTGACAGATATATAAATATATATGTTTATATATATGTATGTATCTCTTTATTATAAACTCTGAGTGATACTGGCATGGAAATGAGGAGACAGAATATGGCTTCTGTCAGAAAGACTTACAAACTGATGCTCCAGTACCCTAGGTGAAATCGCCAACACAACAAACCAGAGCTCAGCAGTGCGCTGGTAAATCTCTTTGTATATCAGGGCCTGTCAGTAAAATAAGTATATAAGTAAAATATAAATGAGTGAAGACAGAGTGTATGAGAGCATATGAGAGTTAGAGACAGAGAAGGCGAGAAGAGAAATTCATGAGTTGGAAGGAGACCAGAATTCAAAAACCTCCTACACGGTGTTCATTGATGACAGGTTCAAACCTGGCTTGTAGAGATTGTAAGGCAGCAGCTCTAATGCCCACAGACCACAGACAGCCCCAGCCTTCACCATATGCTGTACTACCAGACCTGACAGTAATGTGTGTGTGTGTGTCTGTCTGTCTGTCTGTGTCTGTGTGCTGAGAACTCACCTATAGTATTCTCAGAGCATGGGTGGGAAGGTAGCCAGCCTCAACTGCAATTTATGGATAGATAACCTAGCTTGTCAGGGCAAGCCAGCTAGCCCAGATTCTGGCTAAGCAAGAATGCATATGCAAAGGGACTCTCATGTCTTGCTCTCCTGAGTTCCCCATTCAATCCCATACCTCACTATCATCCAAATATTGTGAATGGGGGAACCTGGCGAACCCTCAGAATTCAGGGGCATGAGCCTGTCCATTCATGTTTGGCTGCCTACTCAGCCTCCAGGCTCACAGTACACTGCTCAGGGCATCAGATTACAAGCCCAGAAAGAACCCAGAGAGAGCTGTGTTTCAACATAGATGGGAACTGTGTTTGACCAAATAATAGTGGATGAACCCGACCCCTTACACCTACCCTTTGGGTCCGGCTAAGGCAATTGCTCCTGTGGCTTCACAATCCCTGATCATGGTGTACTGGTGTCCCCTCATCACACTCAGAGAGATTCCCAGAAGTAGGCATGCCACTGATTTTTGTACATTGATTTTGTAGCCTGATACCTTGCTATATTGCCTAACAACTTCCAGTAATTTTCTACTGGATTCTTTAGGTCTGTCTATGTATACTATCATATCATCTGCAAATAGTGAGAGCTTGACTTCTTCCCTTCCAATATGTATCCCTTTGATTTCTTTCTCTTGCCTGATTGCTATGGCAAGAACTTCCAATACTATGTTGAAGAGTAACGGTGACAGTGGACAGCCCTGTCTAGTCCGTGATCTGAGGGGGAATGCTTTCAGCTTCTATCCATTGTGTATGATGTTGGCTGTAGGTGCCCATCACCAGATGAGTGGCTGATAAAGCTGTGGTATATATACACAATGGAATACTATGCAGCTATCAAGAACAATGAACCCACCTTCTCTGATCCATCTTGGACAGAGCTAGAAGGAATTATGTTAAGTGAACTAAGTCAGAAAGATAAAGATGAGTATGGGATGATCCCACTCATCAACAGAAGCTGACTAAGAAGATATGAAAGGGAAACTAAAAGCAGGAACTGATCAAATTGTAAGTAGGGCACCAAAGTAAAAACCCAGTGGTGAGGGGTAGGCATGTAGCTTCCTGGGCCAGTGGGGGGTGGGAGTGGGCGGGAGGGATGGGTCACAGTCCTTTGGTGGTGGGAATGGTGTTTATGTACACTCCTAGCAAAATGTAGACATATAAATCAGTAGCTAATTAATATGAGAGGGGGAAATCAATTGTATGTCTCAAAGTTTCTCAAAAGACAAACTGAATCTTTTTAATATATAGGCTATGTATTTGATATGCGGACTCTCTCAAAAGCCTAGACCAAGTAGATTAGAAGCTTCCAATAGCACAGCTATATACAAGATACTGGGTACTGTCCAGCAAACCATAACAAAGGGACTTTTCAAAGTTAACCCAATTAACAAATAATGTGATGATAATATTAACTATTTATTGTCTTTTTGAACCCTAAGACAGCAGGAACCTCACATCTTCACTATAGAGCCCCTACTTCCCCCAGTCCTGGAACCCTTGGATAGGGCCCACTTTCCCGTATGCATCTCTCAATCCAAACCAAATAACATTGCATCTGCCGATCACAACCTAACCAAAGCAACAATTGCTACCTCAACATGCTTCACCTCAGAATGTATCCAGAGACTTCACGTGTGGAATGACAACCCTTCAGCTTCATTACTCGGGTGAGACCTTTCCTTTAATAGTACACTCTAATTTTATCTCAGGTAGTTCACTTTCTAACAAAGTCCCATAACCTAGATATACACCAGTTTCTGTGAGAGAGAGCTTATGTGCACACGTATCCATAAACTACTGCAAAATATATACCTGAAAGCAGGACTACACTAGAGTTTGCAGTGAGTACCTCCCTAACACTTCCTCTCCACTATTCCAAGCTTGGGATCCATGATTGCTCAACAAATTGTTTGGCATCATATGTTAACTCTCTTTTCAATCACCAGGTTCCAGATGCCACCAGGATGCTGGCTAGGCTTCCCTGAATTGAAGACCCCACCAATGTGTCCTGGAGCTCAGCTTCCCCAGAGTCACACCCTACTAGGGAAAGAGAGAGGCAGACTGGGGGTATGGACCGACCAGTCAATGCCCATGTTCAGCGGGGAAGCAATTACAGAAGCCAGACCTTCTACCTTCTGCAACCCTCAACGACCCTGGGTCCATGCTCCCAGAGGGATAGAGAATGGGAAAGCTACCATGAGAGGGGGTGGGTTATGGGGATTGGGTGGTGGGAATTGTGTGGAGTTGTACCCCTCCTACCTTATGCTTTTGTTCACTAATCCTTTCTTAAATAAAAAATTAAAAAAAAAGAAGTAGGCATGCATGAGTGTCCCATACAAAGTCTCTCCACTTGCAGGAAGCACAAATTCCCCGGGCCCTTGCTATGGAGAGACAAAAGGAAGATGGATGCCTCCATTGGCTGAATTAGGAGCTTCCAGTGGAGATCACAGTCCCGCCCCTCACCTGAGGACCTGGCTGCTGCTAAAAAAGGAAATTGGAAACACCTGTTACCACTTGGGGCCTGAGGACATACTCAGGAATCCCTCCAGGAGCTAGCAGACTGGCAGACTTCCTGACCCCGGGATAGGTGTGCTCCTAGTTGGGAAGGCCTTATGGCCAGAAGTGAGAATATTCCCTAGATACAAGATAAAACTTTAGGTTTCAAAAGGATTTGAATCCCCATGAGGCATGTGGAAAAGTCATTGCACAGCCATCAAAACACCCTCTTTATGAACCCTGGAAGCTTCCATTTTACATAGAAAATCTGTCCACTGGTGTGGCCATCAGTACCACAGATCCTTTACATTCGGCCCAATAGAGGGAAAGCATAATGTGTGTGCCAGGGGGATAGAGTTTCACTTCTCTTGACCTTGGGTCTCATGGAATAAGGACTAAGATGCTGTGCAGGAAGGTGAGGAGGCCTGCATTTAGGCTAAGTGTCAGCCTCAGGGCCCTGCAGAATGGGAGTCAAGCACAGAGGGCCTGGACAGCTGCAGCTGGAGATGGACACATGACTGTTAACTGCAGTAGGATCGCTGCCTCCTCAGTTCCCCACTGTACTATGCCATATGCACGAGATTAAATAATCCAAAGGGCAAAGAAAGGAAAATTTCAACACCAGGATGACTGAGTTCATGATGTATGCACTGACTTCCAGTAAGGGCCCAGTGAAGAAGGCACGTAGAGACAGTCAGATAGAATGACAGTGACCGTAAAGTACAGAAATTCTGGAGGTGTGTTGATCAGTGCCAGAGCACTGAAGAGAAATCCTTCATGCCCATGCATACTTCTTACAAGTGGCATTGTTATTTTATGTTTGTGAAAAAAGGTTAAACTTAGAACATCTAGGTCTTACCCCACTCTGAGAAGCAACACTTGGCCAGCAGCCCACTCTCCAAAACTGTCCTTGCCTCTCCAATTTGGAAGTAGTCTTAGTGATGCTCCAACCAAGATGCAGGCTGGCGTATTGCATCTTCGTGGTCCAGCCTCAGCCTATCCTGTGTGCAGGGAACTGCACTATGTTTATTTCTTCTTTGATTTACAGTTTTGGGATAGGATTCGGTGGAGAAAAAGAGCGAGAGAGAAGTAGATCATTTGGCAGTGGTAGTTTGTGCTGAGAGAGATTTGTAGAGTGACAAGAGGTATAGGAATGTCTCTGTGAGATGTCTCTCATGACTGTGGCTCAGAAGGGCCAGGTGTATCCGCATTACTACAATAATCCAGAGCTGTTCATGTCTCTAGCTAAAAAGATATTTTCAGACCTCTACATTTTACATATATATATAGCGAGAGAGAGAGAGAGACACTGATGGAGTCATTTTCTACAATGGATCAATATGACATTCAAATAATTGATTGCTAAAACCTGGAGAGGAACTGTGCATCAGGAAAAGAATTGTCCAAAGGAGTAAAGTCTCCAAATCACTAGCTATATGCAGCTCCAACAGGACCTAGCGAAAAAGGCTCGAGAAGGAATTCGTCCAGGACACTCTCCACATGGACAGGCACCACAAGTTTCCTAGTCTGGCAAAACACACAAGGCAGCTGCTAGTTCCCAGTGCATACCTCAGGGCAAAAACCTCTCCCTCTTCAGTGTCTTTACATCTGAAAATAAGAAAAGTGACCAAGG
Organism: Erinaceus europaeus; assembly: GCF_950295315.1. Taxonomy (NCBI): domain Eukaryota; kingdom Metazoa; phylum Chordata; class Mammalia; order Eulipotyphla; family Erinaceidae; genus Erinaceus; species Erinaceus europaeus. The sequence continues at coordinate 132,102 of NW_026647146.1, read as the reverse complement.
GCCAAGGAGAGCTACAATGGTGTCAATATTGAGCTGTAAATCAGAATGTGCCAAGTGTTTTGTACAAAATCACCTGTGCCACAGTGATTCTGTTGTTCTCTCTCTCTCTCCCTCCCTCACACACACACACAAACACACACTGTCACAGTTACACACACACACACACACACACACACATCCACATAGGCACAGGCACAAATGGAGTTATACACATGCTCACTGGACAGCTTCTGCAAGGCAGGGCCCTGGGCTGAACCCTGCTTCGCACTTCCTCAAGCACGCCCAGCCTTTAAGGCCAGCTCTGAGCTCCCATAGTAGGGCTTCCCTCAAATGGCCCACCCACAGGGCGCACACCATGCACTGATAGGCCAGAAGCCTAGGCCTCACCCAGAACCCCTGACAGAAATCTCATTGTCCAGTGTGCTTGGACATGCCCAGGAGGTTTCAGGCCCCTAGTCAGTGATTGGCCATCGGCCTTGAACACCGCCAACACAGCCTTGGAGCACGCTCATTGGGCAGCCTCTGGAAGGCCTGCCCACAAGCCACATCAGCTCCACGCTGATTGGACTGTTGTCCCAGGGAAACGCCCCCAGCCCGCCAGAGAATGTGAGAGTTAGAGAAGGCGAGAAGAGAAATAGATGAGTTGGAAAGAAACCAGAATTCAAAAACCTCCTACACTGTGTTCATTTATGACAGGTTCAAACCTGGCTTGTAGAGATTGTAAGGCAGCAGCTCTCATGCCCACAGACTCCAGACAGCCCCAGTCTTCACCATATGCTGAACTACCAGACCTGACAGTAATGTATGTGTGTGTGTCTGTGGGTCTGACTGTGTGTGTCTGTGTGTGCTCAGAGCTCACCTAAAGTAGTCTCAGAGCATGAGTGTCAAGGCATCCAGCCTCACCTGCAACTTATGTACAGAGAACCTAGCTGGTCAGGGCAAGCCAGCTAGCCCAGATGCTGGCTAAGCAAGAATGCCAGAGAACTATGTGGAAGCCCAAGACCCCATTTTGAGCCCCTGTTCACCACTTACCGAATTATTGAAAAGCTGGCCTAGTGGCAAATCAGAAGTTCAGCTGTCTCTCTGTCTCTCTTCCTGCTGAGCACAGGGATTCACAAACTCCCAGTAGAGTCATCCCAGACAAAGAGAGAAACCCCTTCCACTTGCAAAGCCAAATGGGGGATCCCCCAACCCCACAGGAAAGAACAGATGTCTAGGGCACTCTACATCAATTTCAACCTTGCTGTCCATGGGCCACAAATCCCAAGTTCTCCTCATTCCACAGAATCACTACACTCAACTATGGGGTTTGGTGCCACACAGCAGAATGCAGCTGAGCTCCCCGATGCCACTCCACTTTGAGTCTACACAGAAAATTACACACAGCATGGGAATAGCAAAGGAAAGAACCCATCTGAGGACCACCTGGGAGAATGCACAACAGTGTCCAGAATATCCAATGTGACAATCATATTTAAACAACCATTTGTGCAGTGGAAACTTCCTTTGTCATAGCACAACCCATTTCCTAAGACCTTGCGTCAGGAATAAAGAAGCAAGAGCGGTAATCATAACTTAAACACACTTATGTACACTTACACACACTCACACACACACCCTCCCACTGAGACACACACCCTCCCACAGAGACGCACACACTTTTCCTTGAAATAACGTGGATTGGGGTTGCTATTTTGCACTCAAGTAAAAGGTCAAAGTTTCATGGGTGGAGGGGAGAAGTGTTAAGTTTCTGGCATATGAAGGTGAGAAGTGCCTAGAGAAGATCGATAGTTACATGGACAACGAAGGGAGCATGGGTTGGAGACACAGCTGTTGGAGATTCCAGGGAACTATGTGGAAGCCCAGCACCCCGTTTTAAGCCCCTGCTCACCACTTACCCAGCTAGGGAAAAGCTGGGCTAGTGTCAAATCAGAACTGCAGCTGTCTCTCTGTCTCTCTTCCTGCTTGGGCCATGCTCTCTAAATTTATGTCTGTTTCCTTCTCCTCAATAAGAAAGTTACAAATGATGTACAGAAATACAGGGGAAGTGGAAAAAATCACCCCTGTACCCACTATTACATGTAACTGTTGACTGTAAACCATTCATCCCCCAAGAAAGAACAGAATAAATATTTGTGAGGTTAAAAACATTGTAGGTTAAATAGGGAACATTCTTTAGAGCCATGCAATACTAATCCATTGTGCATTGGATGTCACTGTCAAAAAAGTACAGTAATAGTTGTAGTAGTGTGTAGTATCTGCAAAAGGAAATGTATTGTGTGTAAAAGTTCCCGTCAATTATAAGAGAAAATCTATCAGGCAGAAGAAATGACCCCTCATGTGATATCAGACTAAATATATAAATAAATATGAAAATATCTGGGGATGATCGAGGTGGATTTAAAAAAAATAAAAAATAAAAACAAAAACCACAGGAAGACCTGATTACAGCAGAAATATAGAAAACGTCTGCTGAGAAACAGAAGACTGCTTCAAAAATTCCCTGACACTTCAGGGTCCAGGCAAATTAAGAATTCTGGAGAATGAAAAGAAACACATACGTATTGAAGCTTACACTAGAGAAAGGAGGCAAGTTCTGTACTATGATAATTACAATAAGGATACTGATAGAAAGGCTATTGGAAATGCTCCTGGAAGGTTTATAATTTATAATTGTAGTGAATCCTGCTCCAACTATGTGACCAATTATTTGTGAATAAGGAGGCTGTTATAAATGTGGTAATTCTTCATTAAGATCAAATAAAAATGTCAAAAATTCTAAAAATGACGGATATCTATATATATGTATATATATGTACATATATGTATGTGTTTATTATAAACTATGAGGTATACTGGCATGGCTATGAGGAGACAGAGCATGTTTTGTGACATAGAGACTTACAAAGCTGAGGCTCCAGAAACCTAGGTGAAATCGCCAACAAAACAAGCTAGAGCTCAGCAGTGCCCTGGTGACTCTCTTTGTATATCTGGTCCTGTCAGTAAAATAATATATAAGTAAAATATTAATTAGTGCAGACAGAGTGAGTGAGAGCATGTGAGAGTCAGAGACAGAGAAGGCAAGAAGAGAAATAGAAGAGTTGGAAAGACACCAGAAGTCAAAAACCTCCCACACTCTGTTCATTGATGACAGGTTCAAACCTGCATTGTAGAGATTGTAATGCAGCAGTCTCATGTCCACAGACCCCAGACAACCCCAGCCTTCACCATATGTGTGTAGTATTTATGACAGGAAATGTATTGTGAGTGTAAACTTCCCTTCAATTATAAGAGAAAAATCTATAAAGCAGAAGAAATGACCCCTCATGTAATATAGGACTAAATAAATAAATAAATATGTAAATAAATGGGGATGATCTATGAGGATTTGAAAAGAATGAAAAATAAAAACAAAAATCACAAGACCTGATTACAGCAGAAACATAGAAACCATCTGCTGAGAAACAGAGGGCTGCTTCAAAAATTCCAAGACACTTCAGAGTCCAGGGAAATTAAGATTTCAGGAGAATGAAAATAAACTCATATGTTTTGAAGCTTATGTTAGAGAAAGGAGGTGAGTTCTGTACTATGATAATTACAATAAGGATGCTGATAGAAATGCTATTAGAATTGCTACTGGAAGGTTCTATTATTTATAATTGTATTGAGTCCTGCTCCAGCTATGTGGCCAATTATTAATGAAAAAGGAAGCTGTTATAAATGTGTTAATTCTGATTTAGATCAATTACATAGGTTGATAATTACAAAAATGGCATATATATATATATATATATATATATATATATATATATATATATATGTATGTCTTTATTATAAAGTCTGAGAGATACTGCCATGGATATGAGGAGACAGAATATGGCTTGTGTCAGCGAGAATTACAAAGCTGAGGCTAAAGTAGCCTTGATGAAAACACCAACAAAAAAGCCAGAGTTCAACAGTGCTCTGGTAACTCTCTTTGTATACCTCGGCATGTCATTAAAATAAGTATATAAGTAAAATATTAATGAGTGAAGACAGAGTGTCTGAGAGCATGTGAGAGTTAGAGACAGAGAAGACAAAAAGAGAAATAGAAGAGTTAGAAAGAGACCAGAATTCAAAAACCGCCTACACTGTCTTCACTGATGACAGGTTCAAAACTGGCTTGTAGAGATTGTAGGGCAGCAACTCTCATGCTCACCGACCCCAGACAGCCCCAGCCTACACCATATGCTGTACTATCAGAACTGACAGTAATGTGTGTGTGTGTGTGTGTCTGTCTGTCAGTGTGTGTCTGTGTGTGCTCAGAACTCACCTATAGTAGTCTAAGAGCATGGGTGGTAAGGTATCCTGCCTCACCAGAGACTTATGTACAGAGAAACTAGCTGGTTAGAGAAAGCCAGATAGCCCAGATTCTGGCTAAGAAAGAATGCATATGCAAAGGGACTCTCATGTCTCGCTCTCCTGAGTTCCCTATTCAATCTCATGCCTCACTTCATTCAAACACTGCCAATGAGGAAAGCTGGGGCACCCCTCAGAATTCAGGGGCAGGACCCTGTCCAGTCACGCTTGGCTGCATACTCAGCCTCCAGGCTCCCAGTCCACTTCTCAGTGTACAGCAGATTACAAGTCCAGAAAGAACCCAGAAAGAGTTCCAACATAGAAGGGAACTCTGATTGACCAAACAATAGTGGATGAACCCAGCCCCTTACACCTCCCCTTTGGGTCCAGGTAAGGCAATTGCACCTGTTTCTTCACAATCACTGATCATAGTGTCCTGGTGTCCACATATCACAATCAGAGAGATTCCGAGATGTAGCCATCCATGAGTGTCCCATACAAAGTCGTGCTGCTTGCAGGAAGCACAAACTCACTGGGCCCTGGCTGTGGAGAGACAAAAGGAAGATGGATGCCTCCATTGGCTGAATTAGGAGTTTCCAGTGGAGATCACAGCCCCGCCCCTCCCCTGAGGTCCTGGCTGCTGCTAATAAAGGCAATTGGAAACACCTGTTACCACTTGGGACCTGAGGACATACTCAGGAATCCCTCCAGGAGCTAGCAGGCTGGCAGACCTCCTGACCCCGGGAAAGCTGTGCTCCTAGTTTGGAGGGCCTTCAGGCCAGAGGTGAGAATATTCCCTAGATACAGAAAGAACTTCAGGTTTCAAAAGGATTTGAAACCCCAGGAGGCAATTGGAAAAGACATTTCACTGCCATAAAAACACCCTCTTTCAGAACCCTGGAAGCTTCCGTTTTACGTGGAAAATCTGGACACTGGTGTGGCCATCAGTACCACAGATCCTTTACATTCAGCCCAATAGAGGGAAAGCACAATGTGTGTGCCAGGGGGATAGAGTTTAACTTCCCTTCACCTGGGCTCTCATGAAATAAGTACAAGGATTCGGTGCAGGAAATTGTAGAGGGCTGCATTTAGGGTGAGTGTCAGCCTCAGGGCCCTGGAGAATGGGAGTCAAGCACAGAGGGCCTGGAAAGCTGAAGCTGGAGATGGACATATGCCTGTTACCTGCAGCAGGATTGCTGTCTCCTCAGTTCCCCAATGTACTACGCCATATGCAGGAGACTAAATTATCCAAAGGGCAAAGAAAGGAAATTTCAACACCAGGAAGTCCGAGATCACAATGCATGCACTGACATCCAATAAGGGCCCAGTGAAGAAGGCATGTAGAGACAGTCAGAGAGACAGAATGACAGTGATAGAAAAGGACTGAAATTCTGGCCCTGTGTTGATCAGTGCCAGAGCACTGAAGATAAACCCTCCATGCCCATGCATACTTCTTACAAGTGGCTTAGTTATTTTATGTTTGTGAGGAAAGGTTACACTTAGAACATCTAGGTCTTAGCCCACTCTGAGAAGCAACACTTGGTCTGCATGCCACTCTCCAAAACTGCCCTCGCCTCTCTAATTTGGAAGTAGTCTTAGTGATGCTCCACCCAAGATGCAGGCAGGCATATTGCATCTCCCTGGTCCAGCCTCAGACTGTCCTCTGTACAGGGAACTGCACTATGTCTATTTTTTCTTTGATTTACAGTTTTGGGATAGGTCTCGGTGGACAAAAAGAGCAAGATGGAAGTAGATGATTTGGCAGCGGTAGTTTGTTCTGAGATTTGTAGTGTGATAAGAGGTATAGGAATGTCTCTGTGAGATGTCTCTCATGACTGTGGCTCAGAATGGCCAGGTGTATCCGCATTAATACCCTAATGCAGAGCTGTGCAGGTCTCTAGCTAAAAATATTTTCAGATCTCTACATGTTACATATATATATATTGAGAGAGAGAGAGAGCAAGACACTGATGTAGTCATTTTCTACAATGGATGCGATATGACATTCAGCCAATTGATTGCTAAAACCTGAAGACACACTGTGCATCAGGAAAAGAATTGTCCAAAGGAGTAAAGTCTCCAAATCACTAGCTATATGCAGCTCCAACAGGACCTAGCGAAAAAGGCTCGAGAAGGAATTCGTCCAGGACACTCTCCACATGGACAGGCACCACAAGTTTCCTAGTCTGGCAAAACACACAAGGCAGCTGCTAGTTCCCAGTGCATACCTCAGGGCAAAAACCTCTCCCTCTTCAGTGTCTTTACATCTGAAAATAAGAAAAGTGACCAAGGGCCAAGGAGAGCTACAATGGTGTCAATATTGAGCTGTAAATCAGAATGTGCCAAGTGTTTTGCACAAAATCACCTGTGCCACAGTGATTCTATTGTTCTCTCTCTCTCCCTCCCTCTCTCACACACACAAACACACACTCTCACAGTTACACACACGCACAAATCCACAGAGGCACAGGCACAAAGGGAGTTATACACATGCACACTGGACAGCTTCTGCAAGGCAGGGCCCTGGGCGAACCCTGCTTCGCACTTCCTGGAAGCATGCCCAGCCTTTTAAGGCCAGCTCTTAGCTCCCATTGTCGGGCTTTCTTCAGAAGGCCCTCAGACTGGGCACCAGACATGCTCTGATATGCCAGAGGCCTAGGCCACGGCCAGAAACCCTGACAGCAATATCATTGGCCTGTGTTCTAGGACACACACAGGAGTGTCAAGGCCCCTAGGCAGTGATTGGCCAGCAACCTTGAGCACCCCCCACCCGGCCCTTAGCACGCTCATTGGGCAGCCTCTGGAAGGCCCTCCATCCAGCCACTTCTGCTGGAAAGAGATGAGAATTCTAAAACCTCCTACACTGTGTTCATTGATGACAGGTTCAAAGCTGGCTTGTAGAGATTGTAAGGCAGCAGCTCTCATGCCCACAGACCGCAGACAGCCCCAGCCTTCACCATATGCTGTACTACCCGACCTGACAGTAATGTGTGTGTGTCTGTCTGACTGTCTGTCTATGTGTGTCTGTGTGTGCTCAGAACTCACCTATAGTCGTCTCAGAGCATGGGTTGCGAAGGTAGCCAGCCTCACCTGCAACTTATAAACAGAGAACCTAGCTGGTCAGGGCAAGCCAGCAGCCCAGATTCTGGCTCAGCAAGAATGCACATGCAAAGGGACTCTCATGTCTCCCTCTCCTGAGTTCCCAATTCAATCTCATGCCTCACTATCATCCAAACACTTCCAACAGGGTAATCTGGGGCACCCCACAGAATTCAAGGGCAGGAGCCTGTCCAGTCACATTTGGCTACCTTCTCAGCCTCAAGACTCTCATTCCACTGCTCCTGGCAGCTGATTACAAGCCCATAAAGAACCCAGAAAGAGCTGTGTTTCAACATAGAAGGGAACTGTGTTTGACCAAACAATAGTGGATGAACCCGGCCCCTTACACCTACCCTTTGGGTCTGGCTAAGGCAATTGCTCCTGTGGCCTCACAATCCCTGATCATGGTGTCCTGGTGTCCACACATCACACTCAGAGAGATTCCCAGAAGTAGGCATGCATGCGTGTCCCATACAAAGTCGCTCTGCTTGCAGGGAGCACAAACTCCCCGGGCCCTTGGTATGGAGAGACAAAAGGAAGATGGATGGCTCCATTGGCTGACTTAGGAGCTTCCAGTGGAGATCACAGCCCCGCCCTTCACCTGAGGGACTGGTTGTTGCTAATGCAGGCAATTGGAAACACCTGTTACCACTTGGGGCCGGAGGACATACTCAGGAATCCCTCCAGGAGCTAGCAGGCTGGCAGACCTCCTCACCCCTGGATAGATGTGCTCCTAGTTGGGAGGGCCTTCGGGCCAGAGGTGAGAATATTCCCTAGATACAAAAACATAATTCTGGTTTCAAAAGGATTTGAAACCCCAGGAGGCACTTGGAAAAGACATTTCACAGCCATCAAAGCACCCACTTTCTGAACCCTGGAAGCTTCGTTTTTGCATGGAAAATCTGGACATTGGTGTGGCCAACAGTAACACAGATCCTTTACATTCGGCCCAATAGAGGGACAGCACAATGTGTGTGCCAGGGTGGTAGAGTTTCACTTCTCTTAACCTGGGCTCTCATGGAAATATGGACAAGGATGTTGTGCAGGAAATTGAGGAGGGCGGCATTTAGGCTGAGTGTCAGCCACAGGGCCCTGGAGAATGGGAGTCAAGCTCAGAAGGCCAGGACAGCTGCAGCTGGAGTGGGACATATGCCTGTTACCTGCAGCAGGAAAGCTGTCATCTAAGTTCTCCTCTGTACTATGCCATATGCACGAGATTAAATAATCCTAAGGGCAAAGAAAGGAAAATTTCAACACCAGTAAGACCGAGTTCACGATGCATGCACTGACTTCCAGGAAGGGTCCAGGGCAGAAGGCACGTAGAGAGAGTCAGAGAGACAGTATGACAGTGACTGAAAAGGACATAAATTCAGGCCCTGTGTTGATCAGTGCCAGAGCACTGAAGACAAACCCTCCATGCCCATGCATACTTCTTAAAAGTGGCATTGTTATTTTATGTTTGTGAGGAAAGTTTACATTTAGAACATCTAGGTCTTAGCCCACTCTGAGAAGCCACCCTTGGCCTTCAGCCCACTCTCCAAAACTTCCCTTGGCTCTCCAAATTGGAAGTAGTTTTAGTGATGATCCAGCCAAATGCAGGCTGGCGTATTTCATCTCCCCGTTCCAGCCTCAGCCTGTCCTGTGTGCAGGGAACGGAACTATGTCTATTTCTTGTTTGATTTACAGTTTTAGGATCGGTCTCGGTGGACAAAAATAGCAAGAGTGAAGTAGATGATTTGGCAGCTGTAGTTTGTGCTGAGAGAGATTTGTAGAGTGACAAGAGGAAAACAAATGGCTCTTGAGATATCTCTCATGACTGTGGCTCTGAAGGGCCAGGAGTATCCACATTACTACCCAGAATGAACCCAGAGAGAGCTGTGTTTCAACATAGATGGGAACTGTGTTTGACCAAACAATAGTGGATGAACCCGGACCCTCACACCTACCCTTTGGGTCCGGCAAAGGCAATTGCTCCTGTGGCCTCACAATCCCTGATCATGGTGTCCTGGTGTCCACACATCACACTCAGAGAGATTCCCAGAATTAGGCATGCATGAGTGTCACAAACAAAGTCGCTCTGCTTGCAGGAACCACAAACTCCCTGGGCCCTTGTTATGGAGAGACAAAAATAAGATGGATGCCTACATTGGCTGAATTGGGAGCTTTCAGAGGAGATCACATCCCCGCCCCTCACCTGAGGGCCTGGCTGCTGCTAATAAAGGCAATTGGAAACACCTCTTGCCACTTGAGGCCTTAGGACATACTCAGGAATCCCTCCAGGAGCTAGCAGGCTGGCAGACCTCCTGACCCCTGGATAGCTGTGCTCCTAGTTGGGAGGGCCTTCGGGCCAGAGGTGAGAATATTCCCTAGATACAAGAACAAACTACAGGTTTCAAAAGGATTTGAAACCCCAGGAGGCACTTGGAAAAGACATTTCACAGCCATCAAAACACCCTCTTTCTGACCCTGGAAGCTTACGTTTTGCATGGAAAATCTGGACACTGGTGTGGCCATCAGTACCACAGATCCTTTACATTCAGCCCAATTGAGGGAAAGCACAATGTGTGTGCCAGGGGGGTAGAGTTTCACTTCTCTTGAACTGGGCTCTCATGGGATTAGGACAAGGATGTGGTGCAGGAAATTGAGGAGGGCTGCATTTAGGCTGAGTGTCAGCCACAGGGCCTTGGAGAATGGGAGTCAGGCCCACAGGGCCTGGACAGCTGCAGCTGGAGATGGACATATGCCTGTTACCTGCAGCAGGTACGCTGTCTCCTAAGTTCCCCTCTGTACTACGCCATATGCACGAGACTAAGTAATCCAAAGGGCAAAGAAAGGAAAATTTCAACACCAGGAAGACCGAGTTCACAATGCATGCACTGACTTCCAGGAAGGGTCCAGTTAAGAAGGCACGTAGAGACAGAGAGACAGAAGGACAGTGACAGAAAAGGACTGAAATTCTGACCCTGTGTTGATCAGTGTCAGAGCACTGAAGAGAATCCCTCCATTCCCATGCATACTTCTTACAAGTGGCATCATTATTTTATGTTTGTGAGGAAAGGTTACACTTAGAACATCTAGGTCTTAGCCACTATGAGAAGCAACACTTGGCCGGCAGCCCACTCAACAAAACTTCCCCCGCCTCTCCAAATTGGAAGTAGTTTTAGTGATACACCAGCCAAATTCAGGCTGGCATATTTCATCTCCCCGGTCCACCCTCAGCCTGTCCTGTGTGCAGGGAACTGCACTATGTATATTTCTTCTTTGATATTCAGTTTTGGGATAGGACTCGGTGGACAATAAGAGCAAGAGGGAAGTAGATGATTTGGCAGCTGTAGTTTGTGCGAGAGAGATGTGTAGAGTGACAAGAGGTAAACAATGGCTCTGTGAGATGTTTCTCATGACTGTGGCTAAGAAGGGCAAGGTGTATCCGCATTGCTACCCAAATACAGAGCTGTGCAGGTATCTAGCTAAAATATATTTTCAGATCTATACATGATATATATATATATATATGCATGTATATATATATATACATATATATATACATATATATATATATATATATATATATATATATAGAGAGAGAGAGAGAGAGAGAGAGAGAGAGAAGAGAGAAAGAGAGCAAGACACTGATATAGTCATTTTCTACAATGGATGCGATATGACATTCAGACAATTGATTGCTAAAACCAGGAGAGAAACTGTGCATCAATAAAAAAATTGTCCAAAGGAGTAAAATCTCAAAATCATTAGCTATATGCAGCTCAAAAGGGACCTAGCGAAAAAGGCTTGATTAGGAACTCATCCAGGAGACTCTCCACATGGAAAGGCACCACAAGTTTCCGAGTCTGGCAACACACACAGGGAAGCTGCTAGTTCCCAGTGCAAGCCTCAGGGCAAAAACCGCTCCCTCTTCAGTGTCTTTACATCTGAAAATAAGAAAAGTGACCAAGAGCCAAGGAGAGCTACAATGGTGTCAATATTGAGCTGTAAATCAGAATGTGCCAAGTGTTTTGCACAAAATCACCTGTACCACAGTGATTCTGTTGTTCTCTCTCTCTCCCCCTCCCTCATACACACATAAACACACACTCTCACAGTTACACACACGCACACATCCACAGAGGCACAGGCACATAGGGAGTTATACACATGCACACTGGACAGCTTCTGCAATTCAAGGCACTGGGTGAACCCTGCTTCGCACTTCCTGGAAGCATGCCCAGCCTTTTGAGGCCAGCTCTGAGCTCCCATTGTCGGGCTTACTTCAGAAGGCCCACAGACAGGGCACCAGCCGTGCTCTGAAATGCCAGAGGCCCAGGCCACGCCCAGAACCCCTGCCAGCAATATCATTGGCCAGTGTGCTAGGACACGCCCAGGAGTGTCAAGGCAGCTAGTCAGTGATTGGCCAGCAACCTTGAGCACCGCCCACACGGCTCTGCAGCACGCTCATTGGGCAGCCTCTAGAAGGCCCGCCAACCATCCACTTCTGCTGGAAAGATGAGAATTCAAAAACCTCCTACACTGTGTTCATAGATGACAGGTTCAAAGCTGGCTTGTAAAGATTATAATGCAGCATAACTCATGCCCACAGACCCCAGACAGCCCCAGCCTTCATCATATGCTGTACTACCAGACCTGACAGTAATGTGTGTGTGTCTGTCTGTCTGTCTGTGTCTTTGTGTGCTCAGAGTTTATAGATCACCTATAGTAGTCTCAGAGCATGGGTGGGAAGGTATCCAGCCTCACCTGCAACTTATGTACAGAGAAACTAGCTGGTCAGGGCAAGCCAGCTAGCCCAAATTCTGGCTAAGCAAGAATGCACTTGCAAAGGGACTCTCATGTCTCCTCTCCTGAGTTCCCAATTCTATCTCATGCCTCACTATCATCCAAACACTTCCAACAGGGTAAGCTGGGGCACCCATCAGAATTCAAGGGTAGGAGCCTGTCCACTCACGTTTGGATACCTACTCAGCCTCCAGATTCTAAGTGCACTGCTCAGGGCAGCATATTCCAAGCCCAGAGTGACCACAGAAAGAGCTGTGTTTCAACACAGATGGGAACTGTTTTTGACCAAACAATAGTGGATGAACCCGGACCCTCACACCTACCCTTTGGGTCCGGCTAAGGCAATTGCTCGTGTGGCCTCACAATCCCTGATCACGGTGTCCTGGTGTCCACACATCACACTCAGAGAGATTCCCAGAAGTAGGCATGCATGTGTGTCCCATACAAAGTCGCTCTGCTTGCAGGAAGCACAAACTCTTCAGGCCCTTGTTATGGAGAGACAAAAGGAAGATGGATGCCTCCATTGGCTGAATTAGGAGCTTCCAGTGGAGATCACAGCCCCACCCCTCCCCTGAGGTCCTGGCTGCTGCTAATAAAGGCAATTGGAAACACCTGTTACTATTTGGGGCCTGATGACATACTCAGGAATCCCTCCAAGAGCTAGCAGGCTGTCTGACCTCCTGACCCCGGGATAGCTGTGTTCCTAGTTAGGAGGGCTTTCGGGCCAGAGGTGAGAATATTCCCTAGATACAAGAATGAACTTCAGGTTTCAAAACGATTTGAAACCGCAGGAGGCACTTGGAAAAGACATTTCACAGCCATCAAGACACCCTATTTCTGAACCCTGGATGCTTCCGTTTTGCATGGAAAATCTGGACACTGGTGTGACCATCAGTACCACAGATCCTTTACATTTGGTCCAATAGAGGGAAAGCACAATGTGTCTGCCAGGGTGGTAGAGTTTCACTTCTCTTGACCTGGGCTCTCATGGAATAAGGACAAGGATGTGGTGCAGGAAATGGAGGAGGGCTGCATTTAGGCTGAGTGTCAGCCACAGGACCCTGGAGAATGGGAGTCAAGCACAGAGGGCCTGGACAGCTGCAACTGGAGTTGGACATATGCCTATTACCTGCAGCAGGAATGCTGTCTCCTAAGTTCTCCTCTGTACTACGCCCTATGCACGAGACTAAGTAATCCAAAGGGCAAAGAAAGGAAAATTTCAACACCAGGAAGACCGAGTTCACGATGCATGCACTGACTTCTACGAAGGGTCCAGGGAAGAAGTCACATAGAGACAGTCAGAGAGACAGAATGACATTGACTGAAAAGGACTGAAATTATGGCCCTGTGTTGATCAGTGCCAGAGCACTGAAGACAAACACTCCATTCCCATGCAAACTTCTTACAAGTGGCATTGTGATTTTATGTTTGTGAGGAAAGGTTACACTTAGAACATCTAGGTCTTAGCCCACTCTGAGAAGCAACACTTGGCCTGCAGCCCACTCTCCAAAACTGCAATTGCCTCTCCAAATTGGAAGTAGTTTTAGTGATGCTCCAGCCAATTGCAGGCTTGCTTATTTCATCACCCCGGTCCAACCTCACCCTTTCCTGTTTGCAGGGTACTGAACTATGTCTATTTCTTCTTTGATTTACAGTTTTGGGATAGGACTCGGTGGACAAAAAGAGCAAGAGTGAAGTAGATGATTTGGCAGCTGTAGTTTGTATTGTGAGAGATTTGTAGAGTGACAAGAGGTAAAAGAATGGCTCTGTGAGATGTCTCTCATGACTCTGGCTCAGAAGTGCCAGGTGTGTCCGCATTACTACCCTAATCCAGAGCTGTGCAGGTCTCTAGCTAAAATATATATTTTCAGACCTCAACATGATTATATATATATATATATATATATATATATATATATATATATATATATATATAGAGAGAGAGAGAGAGAGAGAGAGAGAGAGAGAGAGAAGGAGAGAGAGAGAGAGAGAGCAAGACACTGATGCAGTCATTTTCTACAAAGGATGCGATATGACATTCAGACAATTGATTGCTAAAACCTGGAGAGAAACTGTGCATCAGGAAAAGAATTGTCCAAAGAAGTAAAATCTCCAAATCATTAGCTATATGCAGATCCAACGGGAACTAGCTAAAAAGGCTCGAGAAGGAACTCATCCAGGAGACTCTCCACATGGACACACACCACAAGTTTCCTAGTTTGGCAACACACACAGGGCAGCTGCTAGTTCCCAGTGCAAGCCTCAGGGCAAAAACCTCTCCCTCTTCAGTGTCTTTACATCGGAAAATAAGAAAAGTGACCAAGGGCCAAGGAGAGCTACAATGGTGTCAATATTGAGCTGTAAATCAGAATGTGCCAAGTGTTTTGCACAAAATCACCTGTGCCAAAGTGATTCTGTTGTTCTCTCTCTCTCCCTCCCTCACACACACACAGAAACACACACAAACACACACTCTCACAGTTACACGCACACATCCACAGAGGAACAGGCACAAACGGAGTTATATACATGCACACTGGACACCTTCTGGAACGCAGGGCCCTGGGTGAACCCTGTTTCGCACTTTCTGGAAGCATGAACAGCCTTTTAAGGCCAGCTCTGAGCTCCCATTTTCGGGCTTATTTCAGAAGGCCTAGAGACAGGGCACCAGCCATGCTCTGATATGCCAGAGGCCTAGGTCACGCCCAGAACCCCTTCCGGCAATATCATTGGCCAGTGTGCTAGGACACGCCCAGGAGTGTCAAGGCACCTAGTCAGTGATTGACCAGCAACATTGAGCACTGCCCACAAGGCCCTGCAGCACGCTCATTGTCAGCCTCTGGAAGGCCCGCCCACCAGCCACTTCTGATGGAAAGAGATGAGAATTCAAAAACTTCCTACACTGTGTTCATTGATGACAGGTTCAAAGCTGGCTTGTAGAGATTGTAAGGTACCAGCACTCATGCCCACAGACCCCAGACAGCCCCAGCCTTCACCATATGCTCTCCTACCAGACCTGACAGTAATTTGTGTGCGTGTCTGTCTGTCTGTCTGTCTGTCTGTGTCTGTGTGTGCTCAGAGCTCACCTATAGTAGTCTCAGAGCATGGGTGGGAAGGTAGCCAGCCTCACCTGCAACTTATGTACAGAGAACCTAGCTGGTCAGGGCAAGCCAGCTAGCCCAGATTCTGGCTAAGCAAGAAAGCACATGCAAAGGGACTCTCATGTCTCCCTCACCTGAGTTCCCGATTAAATCTCATGCCTCACTATCATCCAAACACTGTCAACTGGGTAAGCTAGGGCACGCCTCAGAATTCAGGGGCAGGAGCCTGTCCAGTCACGTTTGGCTGCCTACTCAGCCACCAGACTCTCAGTCCACTGCTCAGGGCAGCAGATTACAAGCCCAGAATGAACACAGAAAGAGCTGTGTTTCAACATAGATGGGAACTGTGTTTGACCAAACATTATTGGATGAAACCGGCCCCTTACACCTACCCTTTGGGTCTGGCTAAGGCCATTGCTCCTGTGGCCTCACAATTCCTGATCATGGTGTCCTGGTGTCCACACATCACATTCAGAGAGATTCCCAGATGTAGACATGCATGAGTGTCCCCTACAAAGTCGCTTTGCTTGTAGAAGCACAAACTTCCCGGGCTCTTGCTATGGAGAGACAATAGGAAGATGGAAGCCTCCATTGGCTGAATTAGGAGCTTTCAGTGGAGATCACAGCCCCGCCTTTCACCTGAAGGTCTGGATGCTGCTAATAAAGGCAATTGGAAACACCTGTTACCACTTGGGGCCTGAGGACATACTCCGGAATCCCTCCAGGAGTTAGCAGGCTGGCAGACCTCCTGATCCCGGGATAGCTGTGCTCCTAGTTGGGAGGGCCTTCGGGACAGAGGTGAGAATATTCCCTAGATACAAGAATGAACTTCAGGTTTCAAAACGATTTGAAACCCCAGGAGGCAATTGGAAAAGACATTTCACAGCCATCAAGACACCCTATTTCTGAACCCTGGATGCTTCCGTTTTGCATGGAAAATCTGGACACTGTTGTGGCCATCAGTACCACAGATCCTTTACTATCGGCCCAATAGAGGGAAAGCACAATGTGTGTGCAAGGGTGGAAGAGTTTCACTTCTCTTGACACGGGCTCTTATGGAATAAGTACAAGATGTGGTGCAGGAAATAGAGGAGGGCTGCATTTAGGCTGAGTGTCAGCCACAGGACCCTGGAGAATGGGAGTCAAGCACAGAGGGCCTGGACAGCTGCAGCTGGAGTTGGACATATGCCTGTTACCTGCAGCAGGAATGCTGTCTCCTAAGTTCTCCTCTGTACTACGCCATATGCACGAGACTAAGTAATCCAAAGGGCAAAGAAAGGAAAATTTCAACACCAGGAAGACCGAGTTCACGATGCATGCACTGACTTCTACGAAGGGTCCAGGGAAGAAGGCAGATAGAGACAATCAGAGAGACAGAATGACAGTGACAGAAAATGACACATTCTGGCCCTGTGTTGATCAGTGCCAGAGCACTGAAGAGAAACCCACCATGCCCATGCATACTTCTTACAAGTGGCATTGTGATTTTATGTTTGTGAGTTAAGGTTACACTTAGAACATCTAAGTCTTAGCCCACTCTGAGAAGCAACACTTGGCCTGCAGCCCACTCTCCAAAACTACCCTCGCCTCACCAATTTGGAAGTAGTCTTAGTGATGCTCCTGCCAAGATGCAGGCTGGCATATTGCATCATCCTGGCCCATCCTCAGCCTGTCCTGTGTGCAGGGAACTGCACTATGTCTATTTCTTCATTGATTTACAGTTTTCGGATAGGACTTGGTGGACAACAAGAGCAAGAGGGAAGTAGATGATTTGGCAGCGGTAGTTTGTGCTGAGAGAGATGTGTAGTGTGATAAGAGGTATACGAATGACTCTGTGAGATGTCTCTCATGACTGTGGCTCAGAAGGGCCAGGTGTATACACATTACTACCCTAATCCAGAGCTGTTCAGGTCTCTAGCTAAAAAATATTTTCAGACCTCTACATGCTATATATATATATATATATATATATATATATATATATATATATATATTGTTGTTGTTGTTGTTGTGGCAGTCTGGTGTTGGGCTGCACCACGGAGAAGAGAGCGGACGTCCAGAGCAAAGGCTTACACAAATCTTTATTATAGGATGGGGGGGAGGTTTGGTTCAGACCACGTGGAGCCAGCCGGCAATGGCCGACCATGGGGGGAGAGCAGGGAGCGAGACCTCAGAGAGGAAGAGCCAAGAGCTCAGAGAGAGAGAGGGGAGGGGTGAGGTGGCTTTTTATTGGGCGACAACCAGGGGTGACGTGTAGGGCCAGGATTGGTTGAAAGGGGGCACTCTAGGATTTAGCGGGGCATAGAAAAACCTGGGGGTGGAGAATGCATCAGAATAACTCCTCTGCAACATCTCCTCCTATCCCTTTATATCTAAATGGACACAGTAAAGAAAAATGGAATGGAGCAGGCTTAAATGTTTTAGAGGAATGCCATGCTCAGGTGGGAAGATGTAGGACTTTCTGTGGAGGAGGGAATGCTTAAATGGCTGCCAACCTTATGAGATTTATGCGTCCTCCTGTGCTCAACCCCTCTTTGGAGAGAGAGACTTACCTGGAGAGACTCATCTCATAGGTTTAAGCGCAGCCTGCTCAACCATCTCTTCACAATATCTCTACATCTTTTCTATCTTTCTATCTAGTAATTGCATAAGATGTACAAAGTCTATAAAAGACTATCATGGGGCAGAAACCTTTTGGGCATAAGCCTAAATGATATAACAAAATAGGAAGGGACAAGTAGGGGAGAAGTAAAAGCCAGTGTGGTGTGAAGGGAAGGATTGGTGTGTAAAGGAACATTCCCTTTTTGGGTGGGGAAAGTGGCAAGGGTACATAATGAGGGGGAGGTGGGAGGCATGACCCACCAAACAGAGGGGATATTTGGCATTGTATAGTCCTCAAGGCAACAGTCTGTAAAGTCTATGAATTACTCAGGATCAGTCTATGAATAACCAGCAGCGTGAAGGGAAATAAGCTGCTTCAAAATTGTGTAAAATGTATATAGGGTATGTCAGAAAGTCTGATACAAGTCTCAGTCCGAAGTAGATGGCTAGGGGAAGAAATGGCAGAAGATGCAATGCTGCATGAGGGAGGTCAGCCGCTGGAATGTTGCTCTTTTGTAGATAGCTAGCTGGAACTGCCAACACGTAACAAGAAGGTCAGAAGCAGGAACGGTAACCAGGCATGAAGAAAGTTCTGTCCTTGGAGTTCGTGTATCAGGTTCTTCAGATCGCGTTGATTGACATCTAGGGTTTCGGGGGTGTGCCACAGTAGTTGTGCCATCTAGTGAGTGACGTCAGGGTGTGCAGGGGTTCAGATGGTTTTTCCGGGATTCCTGTGAAAGAAACACAAACATTCTGCTTCTCGTGGTTAATTTGAACTTGTAACAAGTTATAGGTTTGTTATAGTTGATACCTCGATGATTATAATTGGTTTAGAATCTTTTTATGATTTTATTTAAAGGTCATCTAATGTGACCTCCTGTAGCAGCCTCTACCGCAGGATCTTGAGACCAATTTTAGCTAAAATATGTATTTTAAACAGACTCAAATTGCTTAGAGAGTTAACACATATTCATGACAATGATTTTAACGTTTACAGTGCCAGATTGATGCCAGATCTGTTGTGAATTAATTTCCACAAGATAGTTTACAGGGCACCTTTGGGGGCCCTTCAAAGGTGTCCTGTATATAAAATTTATATAGTTTAGTTTTGGGAATGAATAGTCACGTTGAACATTTAGACTTTTACCTAAATAGTAAGTTACCTTAAAAATTAATTTTTACCTTGTCTGGTAAAAGTGTAGCTGTAGGTTTACACTTCTGACCGTTAAGTTAGTGTTACCAAACTTGAGACATACCCATAAACATTTAGTTATAACAAACTGGAGGAAAAATAACTTTTGTTATGGCGCCCACGTGGACCTGACCTGCGCATCTCTCAGATAAGTAAAGACAATTTGGCTACCTATGCACTATGGCCTTCTCTTCTGCTTGTGAAGAGATCTCCAAAGGCCTCTGCTCTTTCTATATGAGACTATTTTTCTGTTTCTGGAACATTTATCTATGGACCACTCTGAGGTTTCCACTCACTCGGGCGAACTCAGAACAGCCAGCGGGAAGAGCCAGCGGGAGGGAGGCGAGGCGCGGAGCTGCTTTTTCCACCTGGTTAAACAGCCAGCCAGCTGGCTGTGCCAAGACAGCCCGCGCACTGCGCCCGCAGCCCCGCAGCCCTGCAGCCTGCAGGAGGCCGAAGCCAGCACACAAGAGCCCCTGGAGCCCGAAGCCAACAAGCAAGAGCCCGAGGCCAACACGCAAGAGCCCAAGGCCAGCCCACAGGAGTCGGCTCTCCACCGCGTGGTGCAGGGCACTGGACGTGTGATCCCTCCATGCTGCTTGGCCAATGCGAACAGGGCATCAGACATGGCAGGGTCATGGGGCAGGGCCTCGGCGGCCCATCATGGCCGCCACCCCTGGGAACCTAGGCCCATGCCTTCTGCAAAGCTGGCCTGCCTGCCCTCTTTCTATGAATTTTGGAACCATCCCGGGCCTCCTGGACCCCCGGGCTCCCTGCCGAAACTGGGAACACGAGATCTCCAGCCGCAGGTCCGGTCTGAAGACAGACAAGCTGGAGTACTCAGAGATTTGTGCAGAGATCGCAACCTGCAATTCCTAAAAGTGAAGCTGTGCGGGAAGCCACCTCCGAATGGTGACTCCCCCCCCAACCACTAAGATAGTACAGATTTAAATTCGTGTTTAAAATGACATGTCTTCGTAACAAAGGTTTCTCTCCTTGTGTATTAATGACCATGTTTATGTGTATGTTTAAAGTTTGGTAAACCGTAGCTTTAAGGCTAAATTCTTACTAGTCAAAGTTAAATGAAAAAGGTTTTCAATGTAATTCTCATAAAGATAAAATTAACTTCCATTTAAAGTCTAAGGTAAAAATTAGTTAACAATCAATATATTTTAACTACGTTAGTCTAAACAAAAGGTTAAATAGACTTGTTGATATGTAAAATTCTCCATTACCTTCTTTATTAGAAATGGTAGATCGCACAATGGCTATGCTAATTAATCTCATGCCTGAGGTTTCCTCTCCGGCCCACACCTAGGGTGTGTCTCCATCTTGAATGGGTGTAACAAAAGGTGAAAAGACGTTGTTGATATGTAAAAGTCTCAAATTTCTTCTCTATTGGAAAGGTTGTATCCTGCAGTAGATATGCTAATAACAAGTATTGTTTCATAGTAAGTAAGTTGCAGCCAGCTGCCTGTGGGACTCTAGGCCGTTCCCTGCCCCCATGCAAATGCCCGTCAAAGAAAGTACTCCCCCAGAGGCAAGAAATGTTTTTTTAAGCTGATAAGTTTAGTTTGTGCCAGTTTCTTTTTTAAAAAATGCCTGTACGATATAGGTTTCTGTTCACCCCAAACCCTTGATACTGTAGCCATTTAGTTAAAAAGAAAAGGGGGAATTGTCGTATGCTTTACATTGGTTTATTCTAGCCCTCCCCCGCCAAGAGAATTGGATCAGTCCTGTTAATTTTGCGGGCCTGCTTGGCCCCACCCCAAGGAACCCTGAGAGAGGGTTCCTGAGTGAGAGATTTCCAGAGTTCCAGAGTTGGAGGGTTCCTGAGTTTGAGAGTAAAAGAAAGAGGGCTTGTGCCGCTGCAAAGAGACAACAGAGTTCTGTTTGGTGATTAGTTTGTCTTAGTTTAAGAATCGTTGTTCCTGAATAAAGAAATACAGCTTCCCTGCCCAGCCGTTGTCTCCGCGTCTCTGTTACCCGCCCGTGAAGCTAGCCGGCCGGCAAGAACCTTCCGAATTTTAACAACTATATATATATATATATATATATATATATATATATATATATATATATATATAGAGAGAGAGAGAGAGAGAGAGAGAGAGAGAGAGAAAGACACTGATGTAGTCATTTTCTACAATGGATTCGATATGACATTCAAATAATTGATTGCTAAAACCTGGAGAGAAGCTGTGCATCAGGGAAAGAATTGTCCAAAGGAGTAAAATCTCCAAATCATTAGCTATATGCAGCTCCAACGGGACCGAGCGAAAAAGGCTCTAGAAGGAACTCATCCAGGAGACTCTCCACATGGACAGGCACCATAAGTTTCCTAGTCAGGCAACACACACAGGGTAGCTGCTAGTTCCCAGTAAAAGCCTCAGGACAAAAACCTCTCCCTCTTCAGTGTCTTTAGATATGAAATGAAGAAAAGTGACCAAGGACCAAAGAGGGCTACAATGGTGTCAATATTGAGCTGTAAATCAGAATGTACCATGTGTTTTGCACAAAATCACCTGTGCCACAGTGATTCTGTTGTTCTTTCCCTCTCTCCCTCCCTCACACACTCACAAACAAACACACACAAACACACACTGTCACAGTAACAGACACATCCATCCAGGCACTGGCATGATATATATATATATATATATATATATATATATATATATATATATATATATATATATATAAAATGACTGATATATATATATGTTTATATATATACATATATGTATGTGTTTCTTTATTAAAAAATATGAGGTATACTGGCATGGCTATGAGGAGACCGAGTATGGCTTGTGCCAGAGAGACTTACAAAGCTTAGGCTCCAGAAACCTAGGTGAAATCACCAACAAAACAAGCCAGAGCTCAGCAGTGGCCTGGTGACTCACTTTGTATATCTGGGCCTGTCAGTAAAATAATATATAAGTAAAATATTAATGAGTGCAGACAGAGTGAGGTAGAGCCTGTGAGAGTCAGAGACAGAAAAGGCAAGAAGAGAAAAAGAAGAGTGGGAAAGAGACCAGAAGTCAAAAACCTCCCGCACTGTATTCATACATGACAGTTTAAATCCTGGGTTGTAGAGATTGTAAGGCAGCAGTCTCATGTCCAAAGACCCCAGACAACCCCAGCCTTGAACATATGTGTGTAGTATTTATGACAGGAAATGTATTGTGAGTGTAAACTTCCCTTCAATTATAAGAGAAAAAACTATCAAGCAGAAGAAATGACCTCTCATGGAATATGGGACGAAATAAATTAATAAATATGCAAATAAATGGGGATGATCGAGGAGGATTTGAAAAAAATAATAAATAAAGCACAAGAAGACCTGATTACAGCAGAAACATAGAAACCATCTG
Source organism: Erinaceus europaeus (assembly GCF_950295315.1). Classification (NCBI taxonomy): domain Eukaryota; kingdom Metazoa; phylum Chordata; class Mammalia; order Eulipotyphla; family Erinaceidae; genus Erinaceus; species Erinaceus europaeus. The sequence goes on along the minus strand of NW_026647146.1, from coordinate 109,609 downwards.
CTGGGAAACAGAGGGCTGCTTCAAAAATTCTGAGACACTTCAGAGTCCAGGGAAATTAAGATTTCAGGAGAATGAAAAGAAACACATATGTATTGAAGCTTACACTTGAGAAAGGAGGCAAGTTCTGTACTATGATAATTTCAATAAGGATGCTGATAGAAATGCTATTAGAAATGCTACTGGAAGGTTCTATTATTTATAATTGTATTGAATCCTGCTCCAGCTATGTGGCCAATTATTCATGAAAAAGAAGCTGTTATAAATGTGTTAATTCGGATTAAGACCAATTACATAGTTTGGCAATTCCAAAAATGACAGATATATATATATATATAGATTTATATATGTATATGGATGTATATCTTTATTATAAAGTATGAGACATACTGCCATGGATATGAGGAGACAGAATATGGATTGAGTCAAAGAGACTTACAAAGCTGAGGCTCAAGTAGCCTATGTGAAAACACCAACAAAAAAGCCAGAGCTCAGCAGTGCTCTGGCAACTCTATTTGTATATCTGGGCCTGTCAATAAAATAAGGATATAAGTAAAATATTACTGAGTGCAGACAGAGTGAGTGAGAGCCTGTGAGAGTCAGAGACAGAGAAGGCGAGAAGAGAAATAGAAGAGTTGAAAAGAGACCAGAATTCAAAAACCTCCTACACTGTGTTCATTAATGACAGGTTCAAAGCTGGCTTGTAGAGATTGTAAGGTAGCAGCTCTCATGCCCACAGACCCCAGACAGCCCCAGCCTTCACCATATGCTGTACTACCAGACCTGACACTAATGTGTGTGTGTGTGTGTCTGTGTGTGTGTGTGTCTGTCTGTGTGTGTCTTTGTGTGCTCAGAGCTTACTTGTAGTAGTTTCAGAGCATGGGTTTCAAGGTAGCCAGCCTCACCTGCAACTTATGTACAGAGAACCTAGCTGGTCAGGTCAAGCCAGTGAGCCCAGATTCTGGCTAAGCAAGAATGCCAGAGAACTATGTGGAAGCCCAGGAGCCCATTTTGAGCCCCTGGTCACCACTTACCCAGCTAGGGAAAAGCTGGCCTAGTGGCAAATCAGAGCTGCGGCTGTCTCTCTGTCTCTCTTCCTGCTCTCTCAATTTATTACTGTTTCCTTCGACTCAATAACAAAGTTATAAATGATGTACAGAAATACAAGGAAATTGGGAAAAATCACCCCCGTAGCCACTATTACATGTAACTGTTGACTGTAAACCATTCATCCCCCAAGAAAGAACAGAATAAATATTTGTGAGGTTAAAAACACTGTAGGTTAAATAGGGAACATTTATTAGAGCCATGCAATACTAATTCATTGTGCATTGTATGTCACTGTCAAAAACAGTGCAGTAGTAGTTGTAGTAGTGTGTAGTATCTGCAAAAGGAAATGTATTGTGTGTCCAAAGTTCCCTTCAATTATAAGAGAAAATTTATCAGGCAGAAGAAATGACCCCTCATGTGATATCGGAATAAATATATAAATAAATATGAAAATATATGGGGATGATCCAGGAGGATTTGAAAAAAATAAAAAATAAAAACAAAAAACACAGGAAGACATGATTACAGCAGAAATATAGAAAACGTATGCTGAGAAACAGAGGGCTGCTTCTAAAATTCCTTGAAAATTCAGGGTCCAGGCAAATTAAGAATTCCTGTGAATGAAAAGAAACACATACATATTGAAACTTACACTAAAAATTGGAGGCAAGTTCTGTGCTATGATAATTACAATAAGGATACTGATAGAAAGGCTATTGGAAATGCTCCTGGAAGCTTTATAATTTATAATTGTATTGAAACCTGCTCCAAATATGTGACCAGTTATTTATGAATAAAGAGGCTTTTATAAATGTGGAAATTCTGCATTAAGATCAAATAAAAAGGTCAACAATTCTAAAAATGACTGATATATATATATATATATATATATATATATATATGTACATATATGTATGTGTTTCTTTATTATAAACTATGAGGTATACTGGCATGTCTATGAGGAGACAGAGTATGGCTTGTGCCAGAGAGACTTACAAAGCTGAGGCTCCAGAAACCTAGGTGAAATCACCAACAAAACAAGCCAGAGCTCAGTAGTGCCCTGGTGACTCTCTTTGTATAACTGGGCCTGTCAGTAAAATATTAACGAGTGCAGACATAGTGAGTGAGAGCCTGTGAGAGTCAGAGACAGAGAAGGCAAGAAGAGAAATAGATGATTTGGAAAAAGACCAGAAGTCAAAAACCTCCCACACTGTGTTAATACATGACAGGTTCAAACCTGGGTTGTAGATATTGTAAGGCAGCAGTCTCATGTCCACATACCCCAGACAACCCCAGCCTTCAACATATGTGTGTATGATTTATGACAGGAAATGTATTGTGAGTGTAAACTTCCCTTCAATTATAAGAGAAATATCTATCAAGCAGAAGAAATGACCCCTCATGTTATATAGAACTAACTAAATAAATAAATATGCAAATAAATGAGGATGATCTAGGAGGAATTGAAAAATAAAAACAAAAATCACAAGAAGACCTGATTACAGTAGAAACATAGAAACCATATGCTGAGATACAGATGGCTGCTTCAAAAATTCTGAGATACTTCAGAGTCCAGGGAAATTAAGATTTCAGGAGAATGAAAAGAAACTCTTATGTCTTGAAGCTTACACTAGAGAAAGGAGGCAAGTTCTGTACTATGATAATTTCAATAAGGATGCTGATAGAAATGCTATTAGAAATGCTACTGGAAGGTTCTATTATTTATAATTGTATTGAATCCTGCTCCAGCTATGTGGCCAATTTAATGAAAAAGGAAGCTGTTATAAATGTGTTAATTCTGATTAAGATCAATTACATAGGTTGACAATTCCAAAAATGACAGATATATATATATAAGTATATTTATATATGTATAAGGATGTATATCTTTATTATAAAGTCTGAGAGATACTGCCATGGATATGAGGAGACAGAATATGGCTTGAATCAAAGAGACTTACAAAGCTGAGGCTCAAGTAGCCTAGGTGAAAACAACAAAAAAGCCAGAGCTCAGCAGTGCTCTGGCAACTCACTTTGTATATCTGGGCCTGTCAATAAAATAAGGATATAAGTAAAATATGACTGAGTGCAGACAGAGTGAGTGAGAGCCGGTGAGAGTCAGAGACAGAGAAGGCGAGAAGAGAAATAGAAGAGTTTGAAATAGACCAGAAGTCAATCCCCCCTAGATTTTGTTCATTCATGACAGATTCAAACCTGGGTTGTAGAGATTGTAAGACAGCAGCTATAATGCCTACAGACCACAGAGAACCCAGGCCTTCTGCATATTTGTGTACTATTTGCCCCAGGAAATGTATTGTGCTTCAAAAGTTCCCTTCAATTATACAAGAAAATCTATCAAGCAGAAGAAATGACCCAATATGTGATACCTGACTAAATAAATAAATATGCAAATAAATGGGGATGATCTAGGAGGACTTGAAAAAATAAAAAATAAATAAAAACAAAAACCACAAGATGACCTGATTACAACATTAACATAGAAACCATCCGCTGAGAAACAGAGGGCTGCTTCAAAAACCCCCTAACACATCAGGGTCCAGGAAAATTAAGATTTCCAGAGAAAGAAAACAAACACATATGTATTGAAGCTTACACTAGAAAAAATAGGGAAGTTCTGGGATATGATAATTACAATAAGTATGCTAATGGAAACACGATTAGAAATGCTACTGGAAGGTTCTATTATTTATATTTGTATTGAATGCTGCTCCAACTATATGGCCATTATTTCTGAAAAACTAGGCTGTTATAAATGTGGTAATTCTGAATTAAGGTCAAACACATAGTTCGACAATTCTAAAAATGACAGATATATAAATATATATGTATGTATATCTCTATTATAAAATCTGAGTGATACTGGCATGGAAATGAGGAGACAGAATATGGCTTGTGTCAGAAAGACTTACAAACTGAGGCTCCTTTAGCCTAGGTGAAATCGCCAACACAACAAACCAGAGCTCAGCAGTGCTCTGGTAACTCTCTTTGTATATCTGGGACTGTCAGTAAAAATAAGTATATAAGTAAAATATAAATGAGTGAAGACAGAGTGTGTGAGAGCATGTGAGAGTTAGAGACAGAGAAGGCGAGAAGAGAAATCCATGAGTTGGAAAGAGACCAGATTTCAAAAACCTCCTACACTGTGTTCATTGATGACAGGTTCAAACCTGGCTTGTAGAGATTGTTAGGCAGCAGCTCTCATGCCCACAGACCCCAGAGAGCCCCAAATTTCACCATATGCTGTACTACCAGACCTGACAGTAATGTGTGTGTGTTTGTGTGTGTGTGTCTCTCTGTCTGTCTGTCAGTGTGTGTCTGTGTGTGCTCAGAACTCACCTATATTAGTCTCAGAGCATGGGTGTCAAGGTTGCCAGCCTCACCTGCCACTTATGTACAGAGAACCTAGCTGGTTAGGTAAAGCCAGCTAGCCCAGATTCTGGCTAAGCAAGAATGCATTTGCAAAGGGATTCTCATGTCTCGCTCTCCAGAGTTCCCCATTCAATCTCATGCCTCACTATCATCCAAACACTGCCAATGGGGGAAGCTGGGGCACCCCACAGTATTCAGGGGCAGAACCCTGTCCAGTCACGTTTGGCTGCAAACTCAGCCTACATGCTCCCAGTCCACTTCTCAGTGGAAAGCAGATTACAAGCCCAGAAATAACCCAGAAAGAGATCCAACGTAGATGGGAACTGTGTTTGACCAAACAATAGTGGATGAACCCGGCCCCTTACACCTCCCCTTTGGGTCCTGCTAAGGCAATTGCTCCTGTAGCCTCACTATCCCTGATCATGGTGTCCTGGTGTCCATACGTCACAATCAGAGAGATTCCCAGAAGTAGGCATCCATGTGTGTGCCATACAAAGTCGCTCTGCTTACAGGAAGCCAAACTGCCTGGGACCTTGATATGGAGAGACAAAAGGAAGATGGATGCCTCCATTGGCTGAATTAGGAGTTTCCAGTGGAGATCACATCCCCGCCCCTCACCTGAGGGCCTGTCTGCTTCTAATATAGGCAATTGGAAACACCTGTTACCACTTGTGACCTGAGGACATACTCAGGAATCCCTCCAGGAGCTAGCAGGCTGGAAGACCTCCTGACCACAGGATAGCTGTGCTCCTAGTTGGGAGGGCATTCTGGCCAGAGGTATGAATATTCCCTAGATACAAGAAAGAACTTCAGGTTTCAAAAGGATTTGAAACCCCATGAGGCACTTGGAAAAGACATTTCACAGCTGTACTACCAAACCTGACAGTAATGTGTGTGTGTGTGTGTGTGTGTGTGTGTGTGTGTGTCTGTCTGTCTGTGTGTGTGTCTGTCGTTGCTCAGAACTCACCTGTATATGTCTAAGAGCATGGGTGGCAAGGTATCCAGCCTCACCTGCAACTTATGTACAGAGAACCTAGCTGGTTCGGGAAAGCCAGCTAGCTCAGATTCTGGCTAAGCAAGAATGCATATGCAAAGGGACTCTCATGTCTTGCTCTCCTGAGTTCCCGATTCAATCTCATGCCTCACTATCATCCAACACTGCCAACGGGGAAAGCTGGGGCACCCCTCAGAATTCAGGGCAGGAACCTGTCCAGTCACGTTTGGCTGCATGCTCAGCCTCCAGACTCCCAGTCCACTTCTCTGTGGACAGCAGATTACAAGCCCAGAAAGAACCCAGAAAGAGCTGTGTCTCAACTTAGATGGGAACTGTTTTTGACCAAAGAATAGTGGATGAACCCGGCCCATTATCCCTCCCCTTTGGGTTCTGCTAAGGCAATTGCTCCTGTGGCCTCACAATCCCTGATCACGGTGTCCTGGTGTCCACACATCACATTCAGAGAGATTCCCAGAAGTAGGCATCCATGTGTGTCCCATACAAAGTCGCTCTGCTTGCAGAAGCAAAAACTCCCAAGACCCTTGCTATGGAGAGACAAAAGGAAGAAGGATGACTCCATTGGCTGAATTAGGAGTTTTCAGTGGAGATCACAGCCCTGCCCCTCACCTGAGGACCTGGCTGCTGCTAATACAGGAAATTTGAAACACCTGTTACCACTTAGGCCATGAGGACATACTCAGGAATCCCTCCAGGAGCTAGCAGGCAGGCAGACATCCTGACCCCAGGATAGCTGTGCTCCTAGTTGGGAGGGCATTCTGGCCAGAGGTGAGAATATTCCCTAGATACAAGAAAGAACTTCAGGTTTCAAAAGGATTTGAAACCCCATGAGGCACTTAGAAAAGACATTTCACAGCTATCAAAAAGCCCTCTTTCTGAACCCTGGAAGCTTCCAATTTGAGTTGAAAATCTGGACACTGGTGTGGCCATAAGTACGACAGATACTTTATATTCGGCTTAATAGAGGGAAAGCACAATGTTTGTGACAGGGGGATAGAGTTTCAGTTCTCTTGACCTGGGCTTTCATGGAATAAGGACAAGGATGCGGTGCAAGAAATTGAGGAGGGCTGCATTTAGGTGAGTGTCAGCCTCAGGGCCCAGTAGAATGGGAGTCAAGCACAGAGGGCCTGGACAGATGCAGATGGAGAGGGACATATGCCTGTTACCTGCAGCAGGATCGCTGTCTCCTCAGTTCCCCAATATACTAAGCCATATGCAGGAGACTGAATAATCCAAAGGGCAAAGAAAGGAAAATTTCAACACCAGGAAGTCCGAGTTCACGATGCATGCACTGACTTCCATAAGGGACCAATGAAGAAGGCACGTAGAGACAGTCAGAGAGACAGAATGACAGAGACAGAAAAGGACTGAAATTCTGGCCCTGTGTTGATAAATGCCAGAGAACTGAACACAAAGCCTCCATTCCCATGCATACTTCTTACAAGTGGAATTGTTATTTTATGTTTGTGAGGAAAGGTTACACTTAGAACACCTAGGTCTTAGCCCACGCTGAGAAGCAACACTTGGCCTGCAGCCCACTCTCCAAAACTGCCCTTGCCTCTCAAAATTGGAAGTAGTTTTAGTGATGCTCCAGCCAAAATCAGGCTGGCATATTTCATCCCTGGTCCAGCCTCAGCCTGTCCTGTGTGCAGGGAACTGCACTATGTCTATTTCTTCTTCGATTTACAGTTTTGGGATAGGACTCGGTGGATAAAATGAGCAAGAGGGAAGTAGATGATTTGGCAGTGGTAGTTTGTGCTGAGAGAGATTTGTAGAGTGATAAACGATATGGCTCTGTGAGATGTCTGTCATGACTGTGGCTCAGAAGGGCCAGGTGTATCCATTTTACTACCCTAATACAGACCTGTGCAGGTCTCAAGCTAAAAAAATATATATAGAGAGAGACACTGATGTAGACATTTTCTACAATGGATTCGATATGACATTCAAGAATTGATTGCTAAAAGCTGTAGAGAAACTGTGCATCAGGAAAGGAATTGTCCAAAGGAGTAAAATATCCAAATCTTTAGCTATATGTAGCTCCAATGGGACCGATCGAAAATGGCTCGAGAAGGAACTCATCTAGGAGACTCTCCACATCGAAAGACACCACAAGTTTCCTAGTCTGGCAACACACACAGGGCAGCTGCTAGTTCCCAGTGCAAGCCTCAGGGAAAAAAACTCACCCTCTTCAGTGTCTCAGAATTCAAAAACCTCCTACACTGTGTTCATTGATGACAGGTTCAAACCTGGATTGTAGAGATTGTAAGGCAGCAGCTCTCACGCCCACAGACCCCAGACAGCCCCAGCATTCACCATATGCTGTACTACCAGACCTGACAGTAATGTGTCTTTGTGTGTGTCTGTCTGTCTGTCTGTCAAGTTGCATTGCTATTTTATGTTTTTGAGGAAAGGTAACACTTAGAACATCTAGGTCTTAGCCACTCTGAGAAGCAACACTTGACCGGCAGCCCACTCTCCAAAACTGCCCCCGCCTCTCCAAATTGGAAATAGTCTTAGTGATGCTCCAGCCAAGATGCAGGCTGGCGCATTGCATCTCCCTGGTCCAGCCTCAGCCTGTCCTGTGTGCAGGGAACTGCACTATGTCTATTTCTTCTTTGATATACAGTTTTGGGATAGGACTCGGTGGACAAAAAGAGCAAGAGGGAAGTAGATGATTTGGCAGCAGTAGTTTGTGCTGAGAGAGATTTGTAGAGTGATAAACGATATGGCTCTGTGAGATGTCTCTCATGACTGTGGCTCAGAAGGGCCAGGTGTATCCACTTTACTACCCTAATCCAGAGCTGTGCAGGTCTCTAACTAAAAAAATATTTTCAGACCTCTACATGTTACACATATATATATATATGTATATATACATATATATATATATATATATATATATATATATATATATATATATATATAGTGAGAGAGAGAGAGAGAGTGATGTAGTCATTTTCTACAATGGATTCGATATGACATTCAGACAATTGATTGCTTAAACATGAAGAAAAACTGTGCATCAGGAAAAGAATTGTCCAAATGAGTAAAATATCCAAATCATTAGCTATATGCAGCTCCATCGGGACCGATGGAAAAAGGCTCCAGAAGGAACTCATCCAGGAGACTCTCCACATGGACAGGCACCACAAGTTTCCTAGTCTGGCAACACACACAGGATAGCTGCTAGTTCCCAGTGCAAGCCTCAGGGCAAAAACCTCTCCCTCTTCAGTGTCTCAGAATTCAAAAACCTCCTACACTGTGTTCATTGATGACAGGATCAAACCTGGCATGTAGAGATTGTAAGGCAAAAGCTCTCATGCCCACAGTCCACAGACACACCATATGCTGTACTACCAGACCTGAGACCACAGCGTTCACCATATGCTGAGAGTAATGTGTGTGTGTGTCTGTCTGTCTGTCTGTCTGACTGTCTGTGTCTGTGTGTGCTCAGAGCTCACCTGTAGTAGTCTCAGAGCATGGGTGTCAAGGAAGCCAGCATCACCTGCAACTTATGTACAGATAACCTAGCTGGTCAGGACAAGTCAGCTAGCCCAGATTCTGGCTAAGCAAGAATGCATATGCAAAGGGACTCTCATATCTAAATCTCCTGAGTTCCCTATTCAATCCCATGCCTCACTATCTATCATCCGGGGGAAGCTGGGGCACCCCTCAGAATTCAGGGGCATGAGCCTGTCCAGTCACATTTGGCTGCCTACTCAGCCTCCAGGCTCTCAGTCCACTGCTCAGGGCAGCAGATTACAAGCATAGACAGTACCCAGAAAGAGTTGTGTTTCAACATAGATGGGAACTGTGTTCGACCAAACAATAGTGGATGAACCCGGTCCCTTACACCTACCCTTTGGGTCCGGCTAAGGCAATTGCTCCTGTGGCCTCACATTCCTGATCACGGTGTCCTGGTATCCACACATCACACTCATAGAGATTTCCAGAAGTAGGCATGCATGAGTGTCAAATACAAAGTCGTTCTGCTTCCAGGAAGCACAAACTTCCCGGGCCCTTACTATGGACAGACGAAAGATGGATGCCTCCATTGGCTGAATTCGGGGCTTCCATTGGATATCGCAGCCCCAGCCTCTCACCTGAGGGCCTGGCTGCTGCTAATAAAGGCAATTGGAAACACCTGTTACCACTTGGGCCCTGAGGACATACTCAGGAATCCCTCAAGGAGCTAGCAGGCTGGCAGACCTCCTGACCCCGGGATAGCTGTGCTCTGAGTTGGGTGGCCCTTCTGGCCAGAGGTGAGAATATTCCCTAGATACAAGAAAGAACTTCAGGTTTCAAAAGGATTTGAAAACCCCATGAGGCACTTGGAAAAGTCATTTCACAGCCATCAAAACACCCTCTTTCAGAACCCTGGAAGCTTCCGTTTTACGTGGAAAATCTGGACACTGGTGTCGCCATCAGTACCACATATCCTTTACTTTCGGCTTAGTAGAGGGAAAGCACAATGTGTGTGCCAGGGGGGTAGAGTTTCACTTCTTTTCACCTGAGCTCTCATGGAATAAGGACAAGGATGCTGTTCTGGAAGGTGAGGAGGGCTGCATTTAGACTGAGTGTCAGCCTCAGGGCCCTGGAGAATGGGAGTCAAGTACAGAGGGCCTGAACAGCTGCAACTGGAGATGGACATACGCCTGTTACCTGCAGCAGATTCACTGTCTCCTCAGTTACCCAATGTACTATGCCATATGCAGGAGACTAAATTATCCAAAGGGCAAAGAAAGGCAAATTTTCAACACCAGGAAGTCTGAGATCACGATGCATGCACTGACATCCAATAAGGGCCCAGTGAAGAAGGTACCTAGAGACAGTCAGAGAGACAGAATGACAGTGACAGAAAAGGACTGAAATTCTGGCCCTGTGTTGATCAGTGCCAGAGCACTGAAGACAAACCCTCCATTACCATGCATACTTCTTACAAGTGGCACCCCTCAGAATTCAGAGGAAGGACCCTTTCCAGTCACGTTTGGCTGTATACTCAGCCTCCAGGCTCCCAGTCCACTTCTCAGGGCAGCAGATTACAAGCCCAGAAAGAACCCAGAAAGAGTTCGAACATAGATGGGAACTGTGTTTGACCAAACAATAGTGGATGAACCTGGCTCCTTACACCTTCCCTTTGGGTCCGGCAAAGGCGATTGCTGCTGTGGCCTCACAATCCCTGATCATGGTGTCCTGGTGTACACACATCACACTCAGAGAGATTCCAGAAGTAGGCATGCATGAGTGTCCCATACAAAGTTGCTCAGCTTGCAGGAAGCACAAACTCCCCAGGCCCTTGCTATGGAGAGACAAAAGGAAGATGGATGCCTCCATTGGCTGAATTAGGAGCTTCCAGTGGAGATCACAGCCCCGCCACTCACCTGAGGGCCTGGCTGCTGCTAATAAAGGCAACTTGAAATTCCTGTTACCACTTGGGCCCTGAGGACATACTCAGGAATCCCTCCAGGAGCTAGCAGGCTGACAGACCTCCTGACACCGGGATAGCTGTGTTCCTAGCTGGGAGGGACTTGTGGCCTGAGGTAAGAATATTCCCTAGATACAAGAACGAACTTCAGGTTTCAAAAGGATTTGAAACCCCATTAGCACTTGGAAAAGACATTTCACAGCCATCAAAACACCTTCTTTCTGAACCCTGGAAGCTTCCGTTTTGCGTGGAAAATCTGGACACTGGTGTGGCCATCAGTAACACAGATCCTTTACATTCGACCTAATAGAGGAAAGCACAATGTGTGTTCCAGGGGGATAGAGTTTCACTTCTCTTAACCTGGGCTCTCATGGAATAAGGACTCGGATACTGTGCAGAAAGGTGAGGAGCTCTGTATTTAGGCTGAGTGTCACCCTCAGGGCCCTGGAGAATGGGAGTCAAGCACAGAGGGCCTGGAAAACTGCATCTGGAAATGGACACATGCATGTTACCTGCAGTAGGATCGCTGTCTCCTCAGTTACCCATTGTACTATGCCATATGCACAAGAATAAAAAAGGGCAAAGAAAGGAAAATTTCAACACCAGGAAGACTGAGTTAACGATGCATGCACTGACTTCCAGTAAGGGCCCAGTGAAGAAGGCACATAGAGACAGTCAGAGAGACAGAATGACAGTGACAGAAAAGTACAGAAATTCTGGCCCTGTGTTGATCAGTGCCAGAGCACTGAAGAAAAACCCTCCATGCCCATGCATACTTCTTATAAGTGGCATTGTTATTTTATGTTTGTGCGGAAAGGTTACACTTAGAACATCTAGGTCTTACCCCACTCTGAGAAGCAACACTCGGCCTGCAGCCCACTCTCGAAAAATGCCCTCGCATTTCCAAATTGGAAGTAATCTTAGTGATGCTCCAGCCAAGAACCAGGCTGGCGTATTGCATCACCCTGGTCCAGCCTCAGCCTGTCCTGTGTGCAGGGAACTGCACTATGTTTATTTCTTATTTGATTTACAGTTTTGGGATAGGCCTCGGTGGAGAAAATGAGCAAGAGGGAAGTAGATCATTTGGCAGCGGTAGTTTGTGCTGAGAGAGATTTGTAGAGTGATAAAAGGTATAGGAATGGCTCTGTGAGATGTCTCTCTTGACTGTGGCTAATAAGGCCCAGGTGTATCCACATTACTACAATAATCCAGAGCTGTGAAGGTCTCTAGATAAAAATATTTTCAGACCTCTAAATGTTACATATATAGAGAGAGAGAAAGAGAGAGAGATAGTCAGACACTCATGTAGTCATTGTCTACAATGGATTCGATATGACATTCAAACAATTGATTGTAAAACCTGGAGAGAAACTGTGCAACAGGAAAAGAATTGTCCAAAGGAGTAAAATCTCCAAATCATTAGCTATATGCAGCTCCAAAGGTACCGAGCGAAATAAGCTTGAGAAGGAACTCATCCAGGAGACTCTCCACATGGACAGGAACCACAAGTTTCCTAGTCTGGAAACACACACAGGGCAGCTGCTAGGTTCCAGTGCAAAACTCAGGGCAAAAACCTCTCCCTCTTCAGTGTCTCAGAATTCAAAAAACTCCTACACTGTGTTCATTGATGACAGGTTCAAACCTGGCTTGTACAGATTGTAAGGCAGCAGCTCTCATGCTCACACCGCAGATAGCTCCACCCTTCACCATATGCTGTACTACCAGACCTAACAGTAATGTGTGTCTGTCTGTATGTATGTCTGACTGTGTGTGTCTGTGTGTGCTCAGAGCTCACATGTAGTAGTTTCAGAGCATGGGTGGCAAGGTAGCTAGCCTCACCTGCAACTTATGTACAGAGAACCTAGCTGGTCAGGACAAGCCAGCTAGCCCAGATTCTGGCTAAGCAAGAATGCATATGCAAAGGGACTCTCATGTCTCCCTCTCCTGAGTTCCCTATTCAATCCCATGCCTCACTATCTATCATCCGAGGGAAGCTGGGGCACCCCTCATAATTCAGGCTCATGAGCCTGTCCAGTCATGGTTGGCTGCCTACTCAGCCTCCAGGCTCTCTGTCCACTGCTCAGGGCAGCAGATTACAAGCATTGAAAGTACCGAGAAAGAGCTGTGTTTCAACATAGATGGGTACTGTGTTTGACCAAACAATAGTGGATGAAGCCGGTCCCTTACACCTGCCCTTTGGGTCCGGTTAAGGCAACTGCTCCTGTGGACTCACATCCCTGATCATGGTATCCTGGTGTCCACACATCACACTCAGAGAGATTACCGGAAGTAGGCATGCATGAGTGTCCCATACAAAGTCGCTCTGCTTGCAGGAAGCACAGACTGCCCGGGCCCTTGCTATGGACAGACAAAAGAAAGATGGATGCTCCATTGGGTTAATTAGGAGCTTCCAGTGGAGATCACAGCCCCGCACCTCACCTGAGGGCCTGGCTGCTGCTAATAAAGGCAATTGGAAACACCTGTTACCACTTGGGCCCTGAGGACATAATCAGGAATCCCTCCAGGAGCTAGGAGGCTGGCAGACTTCCTGACCCCGGGATTGCTGTGCTCCTAGTTGGGCGGCCCTTCTGGCCAGAGGTGAGAATATTCCCTACATACAAGAAAGAACTTCAGGTTTCAAAAGGATTTGAAAACCCCATGAGGCACTTGGAAAAGACATTTCACAGCCGTCAAAAAAACCTCTTTCAGAACCCTGGAAGCTTCCGGTTTGTGTGTAAAATCTGGACACTGTTGTGGCTATCAGTACCACAGATCCTTTACATTCGGCTTAATAGAGGGAAAGCACAATGTGTGTGCAAGCGGGATAGAGTTTCACTTAACTTCACCTGGGCTCTCATGGAATAAGGACAAGGACGCTGTGCAGGAAGGTGAGGAGCTCTGCATTTAGGCTGAGTGTCAGCCTCAGGGGCCTGGAGCATGGGAGTCAAGCACAGAGAGCCTGGACATCCCCAGCTGCAGATGGACATATGCATGGAACCTGCAGCAGCAACGCTGTCTCCACAGTTGCACTCTGTACTACACTATGTGCATATTAAATAATCCAAAGGGCAAAGAAATGAAAATTTCAACAGCAGGATGACTGAGTTCACGATGCATGCACTGACTTCCAGTAAGGGCCCAGTGAAGAAGGCACATAGAGACAGTCAGAGAGACAGAATGACAGAGACAGAAAAGGACTGAAATTCTGGCCCTGTGTTGATCAGTGCCAGAGCACTGAAGACAAACCCTCCATGCCCATGCATACTTTTTTCAAGTGGCATTGCTATTTTATGTGTTTGAGGAAAGGTAACACTTAGAACATCTAGGTCTTAGACACTCTGAGAAGCAACACTTGGCCAGCAGCCCACTCTCCAAAACTGCCCTCGCCTCTCCAAATTGGAAGTAGTCTTAGTGATGCTCCAACCAAGATGCAGGCTGGCATATTGCATCTCCCTGGTCCAGACTCAGCCAGTCCTGTGTGCAGGGAATTGCACTATGTCTATTTCTTCTTTGATTTATAGTTTTGGATAGGACTCAATGGACAAAATAAGCAAGAGGGAAGTAGATGTTTTGGCAGCTGTAGTTTGTGCTGAGAGAGATTTGTAGTGTGATAAACGATATGGCTCTGTGAGATGTCTCTCATGACTGTGGCTCAGAAGGGCCAGGTGTATCCACTTTACTATCCTAATCCAGAGCTGTGAAGGTCTCTAGCTAAAAAATATTATCAGACCTCTACATGTTTCATATATATATATATATATATATATATATATATATATATATATATATATAGTGAGAGAGAGAGAGAGAGAGAGAGAGAGAGAGAGAGAGATGTAGTCATTTTCTACAATGGATTCGATTTGACATTCAGACAATTGATTGCTAAAACCTGGAGTGAATCTGTGCATCAGGAAAAGAATTGTCCAAAGGAGTAAAATCTCCAAATCATTAGCTATATGCAGCTCCATCGGGACCGATCGAAAAAGACTCGAGAAGGAACTCATCCAGGAGACTCTCCACATGGACAGGCACCACAAGTTTGCTAGTCTGGCAACACACACAGGGCAGCTGCTAGATCCCTGTGCAAGCCTCAGGGCAAAAACATCTCCCTCTTCAGTGTCTCAGAATTCAAAAACCTCCTACACTGTGTTCATTGCTGACAGGTTAAAACCTGGCTTGTCGAGATTGTAAGGCAGCAGCTCTCATGCCCACAGACCGCAGACAGCACCAGCCTTCACCATACGCTGTACTACCAGACCTGACAGTAATGTGTGTGTGTGTCTGTCTGTCTGTCTGTCGGTCTGTCTGACTGTGTGTGTCTGTGCTCAGACATCACCTGTAGTAGTCTCAGAGCATGGGTGGCAATGTATCCAGCCTCACCTGCAACTTATGTACAGATAACCTAGCTGGTCAGGGCAAGCCAGCTAGCCCAGATTCTGGCTAAGCAAGAATGCATATGCAAAGGGACTCTCATGTCTAAATCTCCTGAGTTCCCTATTCCTTCCCATACCTCACTATCTATCATCCAGGGGAAGCTGGGGGACCCCTCAGAATACAGGGACATGAGCCTGTCCCGTCACGTTTGACTACCTACTCAGCCTCCAGGCTCTCAGTCCACTACTCAGGGCAGTAGATTACAAGCACAGAAAGTACCCATAAAGAGCTGTGTTTCAACATAGATGGGAACTGTGTTCGACCAAACAATAGTGGATGAAGCCGGTCCCTTACACCTACACTTTGGGTCCGGCTAAGGCAATTGCTCCTGTGGCCTCCATCCCAGATCATGGTGTCCTGTTTCCACACATCACACTCAGAGAGATTCCAAGAAGTAGGCATGCATGACTGTCCCATACAAAGTCGCTCTGCTTGCAGGAAGCACAAACTCCCCGGGCCCTTGCTATGGACAGAAAAAAAGAAGATGGTGCCTCCATTGGCTGAATTCGGAGCTTCCAGTGGAGATCACAGCCCCTCACCTCACCTGAGAGCCTGGCTGCTGCTAATAAAGGCAATTGGAAACACCTGTTACCACTTGGGCCCTGAGGACATACTCATGAATACCTCCAGGAGCTATCAGGCTGGCAGACCTCCTGACACTGGAATAGCTGTGCTCCTAGTTTGGAGAGCCTTCTGGCCAGAGGTGAGAATATTCCCTAGATACAAGAACGAACTTCAAGTTTCAAAAGGATTTGAAACCCCAGGAGGCACTTAGAAAAGACATTTCTCAGCCAAGAAAACACCCTCTTTCTGAACCCTGGAAGCTTCCGTTTTGCGTGGAAAATCTGGACACTGGTGTGGCCTTCAGTACCACAGATCCTTTACATTCGGCCCAATAGAGGGAAAGCACAATGTGTGTGCCAGAGTGGTAGAGTTTCACTTCTCTTGACCTGGGCTCTCATGGAATAAGGACAAGGATGCGGTGCAGGAAATTGAGGAGGGCTGCATTTAAGCTGAGTGTCAGCCACAGGGCCCTGGAGAATGGGAGTCAAGCACAGAGGGCCTGGAAAGCTGCAGCTGGAGATGGACAATGCCAGTTACCTGCAGCAGGAACGCTGTCTCCTCAGTTCCGCTCTGTACTAAGCCATATGCACGAGACGAAGTAGTCCAAAGGGGAAAGAAAGGAAAATTTCAATACCAGGAAGATCGAGTTCACGATGCATGCACTGAATTCCACGAAGGGTCCAGGGAAGAAGGTACATAGAGACGTGAGAGAGACAGAATCACAGAGACAGAAAAGGACTGAAATTCTGGCCCTGTGTTGATCAGTACCAGAGCACTGAAGACAAACCCTCCGTGCCCATGAATACTTTTTTCATGTGGCATTGCTATTTTATGTTTTTGAGGAAAGGTTACACTTAGAACATATAGCTCTTAGACCACACTGAAAAGCAACACTTGGCTGGAAGCCCACTCCCAAAACTGCCCTTACCTCTCCAAATTGCAAGTAGTTTTAGTAATGTTCCAGCCACATGCAGGCTGGCATATTCATCTCCTTGGTCCAACCTCAGCCTGTCCTGTGTGCAGGGAACTGCACTATGTCTATTACTTCTTTGATTTACAGTTTTGGGATAGGCCTCGGAGAAGAAACAGAGCAAGAGGGAAGTGGATCATTTGGCAGCGGTAGTTTATGCTGAGAGAGATTTGTAGAGTGATTAGAGGTATAGGAGTGGCTTTGTGAGATGTCTCTCATGACTGTGCCTCAGAAGGGCCAGGTGTATCCGCATTACTACCCGAATCCAGAGCTGTGCACATCTCTAGTTAAAATATATTTTCAGACCTCTACATGTTATATATATATATATATATATATATATATATATATATATATATAGAGAGAGAGAGAGAGAGAGAGAGAGAGAGAGGGCAAGACACTGATGTAGTTATTTTCAACAATGGATGCGATATGACATTCAGACAATTGATTACTAAAACTGGAGAGAAACTGTACATCAGGAAATGAATTGTTCAAAGGAGTAAAATCTCCAAATCATTAGCTGTATGCAGCTCCAACGGGACCTAGCGAAAAAGTCTTGAGAAGGAACTCATCCAGGAGACTCTCCACATGAACAGGCACCAAAAGTTTCCTAGTCTGGCAACACACACAGGGCAGCTTCTAGTACCCAGTGCAAGCCTCAGGGCAAAAACCTCTCCCTCTTCAGTGTCTTTACATCTGAAAATAAGAAAAGTGACCAAGGACCAAGGCGAGCTACAATGGTGTCAATATTGAGCTGTAAATCAGAATGTGCCAAGTGTTTTGCACAAAATATCCTGTGCCACAATGATTCCATTGTTCTCTCTCACTCTCCCTCCCTCACACACACACACACACACACAAACACACACTCTCACGGTTACACACACGCACACATCCACAGAGGCACAGGCACAAAAGGAGTTATACACAAGCACACTGGACAGCTACTGCAAGGCAGTGCCCAGGGTGGACCCTGCTTCGCACTTCCTGGAAGCACGCCCAGCCTTTTAAGGCCAGCTCTGAGCTCCCATTGTCGGTCTTACTTCAGAAGGCCTGCAGACAGGGCACAAGCCATGCTCTGATATGCCAAAGGCCTAGGCCACGCCCAGAACCCCTGCCAGCAATATCATTGGCCAGTGTTCTAGGACACACCCAGGAGTGTCAAGGTCCCTAGTGAGTGATTGGACAGCAACCTTTTGCACCGCCCACACGGCCCTGCAGCACGCTCATTGGGCAGCCTCTGGAAGGCCCGCCCACCAGCCACATCTGCTGGAAAGTGATGAGAATTCAAAAACCTCCTACACTGTGTTCATTGATGACAGGTTCAAAGCAGGCTTGTAGAGATTTTAAGGCAGCAGCTCTCATGCCCACAGACCCCAGACAGCCCAGGCCTTCACCATATGCTGTACTACCAGACCTGACAGTAATGTGTGTGTGTGTGTGTGTGTGTGTCTGTCTGTCTGTCAGTGTCTGTGTGTGCTCAGAGCTCACCTATAGTAGTCTCAGAGCATGGGTAGGAAGGTAGCCAGCCTCACCTGCAACTTATGTACAGAGAACCTAGCTGGTCAGGGCAAGCCAGCTAACCCAGATTCTGGCTAAGCAAGAAAGCACATGCAAAGGGACTCTCATGTCTCCCTCTCCTGATTTCCCGATTCAATCTCTTGCCTCACTATCATCCAAACACTGCTAACGGTGTATGCTGGGGCACCCCTCAGAATTCAGGGGCAGGAGCCTGTACAGTCATGTTTGGATGCCTACTAAGCCACCAGGCTCTCAGTCCACTGCTCAGGGCAGCAGATTACAAGCCCAGAATGAACCCAGAAAGACCTGTGTTTCAACATAGATGGGAACTCTGACCAAAGAATAGTGTATGAACCCGGCAGCTCACACCTACTCTTTGGGTCCGGCTAAGGCAATTGCTCCTGTGGCCTCACAATCCCTGATTATGGTGTCCTGGTGTCCACACATCACACTCAGAGAGATTCCCAGAAGTAGGCATGCATGAGTATCCCATACAAAGTCGCTCTGCTTGCAGGAAGCACAAACTACCCGGGCCCTTGTTATGGAGGAACAAAAGGAAGATGGATGCCTCCATTGGCTGAATTAGGAGTCTCCAGTGGAGATCACAGCCCCGTCCCTCACCTGAGGGCCGGGATGCTGCTAATAAAGGCAATTGGAAACACCTGTTACCACTTGGGGCCTGAGGACATACTCAGGAATCCCTCCAGGAGCTAGCAGGCTTGCAGACCTCCTGAGCCCAGGATAGCTGTGCTCCTAGTTGGGCGGCCCTTCTGGCCAGAGGTTAGAATATTCCCTAGATACAAGAAAGAACTTCAGGTTTCAAAAGGATTTGAAACCCCAGGAGGCACTTGGAAAAGACATTTCACAGCCATCAAAAAACCCTCTTTCAGAACACTGGAAGCTTCCGTTTTGCATGGAAAATCTGGACACTGGTGTGGCCATCAGTACCAAAGATCCTTTACATTCGGCTTAATATAGGGAAAGCACAATATGTGTGCCAGGGGGATAGAGTATCACGTCTTTTCACCTGGGCTCTCATGGTATAAGGACAAGGACGCTGTGCAGGAAGGTGAGGAGGGCTGCATTTAGGCTGAGTGTCAGCCTCAGGGCCCTGGAGAATGGGAGTCAAGCACAGAGGGCCTGGACAGCTGCAGCTGCAGATGGACATATGCCTGGAACCTGCAGCAGCAACGATGTCTCCACAGTTCCCCTCTGTACTACACCATTTTTAGGAGACTAAATAATCCAAAGGGCAAAGAAATGAAAATTTCAACAGCAGGATGACTGAGTTCACGATGCATGCACTGACTTCCAGTAAGGGCCCAGGGTAGAAGGCACGTGGAGACAGTCAGAGAGACAGAATGACAGAGACAGAAAAGGACTGAAATTCTGGCCCTGTGTTGATCAGTGCCAGAGCACTGAAGGCAAACCCTCCATGCTCATGCATACTTCTTACAAGTGGCAATGCTATTTGATGTTTTTGAAGAAAGGTAACACTTAGAACATCTAGGTCTTAACACTCTGAGAAGCAACACTTGGCCAGCAGCCCACTCTCCAAAACTGCCCCCTCCTCTCCAAATTGGAAGTAGTCTTAGTGATGCTCCAGCCAAGATGCAGGCTGGAGTATTGCATCTCCCTGGTCCAGCTTCAGCCTGTCCTGTGTGCAGGCAACTGCACTATGCCTATTTCTTCTTTGATTTATAGTTTTGGGATAGTACTCGGTGGACAAAATGAGCAAGACGGAAGTAGATGATTTGGCAGCAGTAGTTTGTGCTGAGAGAGATTTGTAGAGTGATAAACGATATGGCTCTGTGAGATGTCTCTCAATGCTGTGACTCAGAAGGGCCAGGTGTATCCACTTTACTACCCTAATCTAGAGCTGTGCAGGTCTCTAGCTAAAAAATATTTACAGACCTCTACAAGTTACATATATATATATATATATATATATATATATATATATATAGAGAGAGAGAGAGAGAGAGAGAGAGAAAGAGAGACAGAGAGACAGAGAGAGATAGATATAGAGAGAGAGACACTGATGTAGTCATTTTCTACAGTGGGTTCGATATGACATTCAGACAATTGATTGCTAAAACCTGTAGTGAAACTGCATCAGGAAAAGAATTGTCCAAAGGAGTAAAATCTCCAAATCATTACCTATATGCAGCTCCAACGGGAACTATTGGAAAAGGCTCAAGAAGGAACTCATCCAGGAGACTCTCCACATGGACAGGCACCACACGTTTCCTAGTCTGCCAAAACACACAGGGCAGCTGCTAGTTTCCAGTGCAAGCCTCAGGGCAAAAACCTCTCCCTCTTCAGTGTCTCAGAATGCAAAAACCTCCTACACTGTGTTCATTGATGACAGGATCAAACCTGTCTTGTTGAGATTGTAAGGCAGCAGCTACATGTCCACAGACCACAGACAGCACCAGCCTTCACCATATGCTGTACTACCAGACCTGACAGTAATTTGTGTGTGTGTGTGTCTGTATGTCTGACTGACTGTGTGTGTCTGTGTGTGCTCAGCTCTCACCTGTAGTAGTTTTAGAGCATTAGAGGCAAGGTAGTCAGCCTCACCTGCAACTTATGTACAGAGAACTTAGCTGCTCAGGGCAAGCCAGCTAGCCCAGTTTCTGGCTAAGCAAGAATGCATGTGCAAAGGGACTCTCATGTCTAATTCTCCTGAGTTCC
Source organism: Erinaceus europaeus (assembly GCF_950295315.1). Classification (NCBI taxonomy): domain Eukaryota; kingdom Metazoa; phylum Chordata; class Mammalia; order Eulipotyphla; family Erinaceidae; genus Erinaceus; species Erinaceus europaeus. The sequence goes on along the minus strand of NW_026647146.1, from coordinate 88,543 downwards.
CTATTCAATCCCATGCCTCACTATATATCATCCAAACACTCCCAACGGGGGAAGCTGGGGAACCCTTCAGAATTCAGGGTCATGAGCTTGTCCAGTCATGGTTGGCTGCCTACTCAACCTCCAGGCTCTCAGTCCACTGCTCAGGGCAGCAGATTACAATCACAGAAAGTACCCAGAAAGAGCTGTGTTACAACATAGATGGGAACTGTGTTCGACCAAACAATAGTGGATGAACCTGGTCCTTACAACTACCCTTTGGATCCGGCTAAGACAACTGCTCCTGTGGACTCACATCCCTGATCATGGTGTCCTGATGTCCACACATCACACTCAGAGAGATTCCCAGAAGTAGGCATGCATGAGTGTCCCATACAAAGTCGCTCTGTTTGCAGGAAGCACAAAGTCCCGGGGCCCTTGCTATGGACAGACAAAAGAAAGATGGATGCCTCCATTGGGTTAATTAGGAGCTTCCAGTGGAGATAACAGCCCCACACCTCACCTGAAGGCCTAGCTGCTGATAATAAAGGCAATTGGAAACACCTGTTACCACTTGGGCCTTGAGGACATACTCAGGAATCCCTCCAGGAGCTAGGAGGCTAGCAGACTTCCTGACCCCAGGATAGCTGTGCTCCTAGTTGGGCGGCCCTTCTGGCCAGAGATGAGAATATTCACTAGATACAAGAAAGAACTTCAGGTTTCAAAAGGATTTGAAACCCCAGGAGGCACTTGGAAAAGACATTTCACAGCCATCAAAAAAACCTCTTTCAGAACCCTGGAAGCTTCTGATTTGTGTGGAAAGTCTGGACACTGTTGTGGCTATCAGTACCACAGATCCTTTATATTCGGCTTCATAGAGGGAAAGCACAATGTGTGTGCTAGGGGGATAGAATTTCACTTCTCTTCACCTGGGCTCTCATGGAATAAGGACAAGGACTCTGTGCAAAAGGTGAGGACCTCTGCATTTAGGCTGAGTGTCAGCCTCAGGGACCTGGAGCATGGGAGTCAAGCACAGAGAGCCTGGACATCCCCAGCTGCAGATGGACATATGCATGGATCCTGCAGCAGCAACGCTGTCTCCACAGTTCCACTCTGTATACACCATGTGCAGATTAAATAATCCAAAGGGCAAAGAAAGGAAAATTTCAACACCAGGATGACTGAGTTCACGATGCATGAACTGACTTCCAGTAAGGGCCCAGTGAAGAAGGCACGTAGAGACAGTCAGAGAGACAGAATGACAGAGACAGAAAAGGACTGAAATTCTGGCCCTGTGTTGATCAGTGCCAGAGCACTGAAGACAAACCCTCCATGCCCATGCATACTTTTTTCAAGTGGCATTTCTATTTTATGTTTTTGAGGAAAGATAACACTTAGAACATCTAGGTCTTAGCCACTCTGAGAAGCAACACTTGGCCGGCAGCCCACTCTCCAAAACTGCCCCCGCCTCTCCAAATTGGAAGTAGTCTTAGTGATGCTCCAGCCATGATGCAAGCTGGCGTATTGCATCTCCCTGGTCCAGGCTCAGCCAGTCCTGTGTGCAGGGAACTGCACTATGTCTATTTCTTCTTTGATTTACAGTTTTGGGATAGGACTCAGTGGACAAAATAAGCAAGAGGGAAGTAGATGTTTTGGCAGCTGTAGTTTGTGCTGAGAGAGATTTGTAGTGTGATAAACGATATGGCTCTGTGAGGTGTCTCTCATGACTGTGGCTCAGAAGGGCCAGGTGTATCCACTTTACTACCCTAATCCAGAGTTGTGCAGGTCTCTAGGTAAAAATATTTTCATACCTCTACATGTTTCATATATACATATATATATATATATATAGAGAGAGAGAGAGAGAGAGAGAGAGAAAGAGAGAGAGAGAGAGAGAGAGAGAGAGAGGGAGTGATGTAGTCATTTTCTACAATGGATTCAATATGACATTCAGAAAATTGATTGCTAAAACCTGGAGTGAATTTGTGCATCAGGAAAAGAATTGTCCAAAGGAGTAAAATCTCCAAATCATTAGCTATATGCAGCTCCATCGGGACCGATCGAAAAAGGCTCCAGAAGTAACTCATCCAGGAGACTCTCCACATGGACAGGCACCACAAGTTTCCTAGTCTGGCAACACACACAGGGCAGCTGCTAGTTCCCAGTGCAAGCCTCAGGGCAAAAACCTCTCCCTCTTCAGTGTCTCAGAATTCAAAAACCTCCTACACTGTGTTCATTGCTGACAGGTTAAAACCTGGCTTGTAGAGATTGTAAGGCAGCAGCTCTCATGCCCACAGACTGCAGACAGCCCCAGCCTTCACCATATGCTGTACTACCAGACCTGACAGTAATGTGTGTGTGTGTCTGTAGATCTGTCTTTTGGTCTGTCTGACTGTGTGTGTCTGTGTGTGCTCAGAGCTCACCTGTAGTAGTCTCAGAGCATGGGTGCAATGTATCCAGCCTCACCTGCAACTTATGTACAGATAACCTAGCTGGTCAGGGCAAGCCAGCTAGCCCAGATTCTGGCTAAGCAAGAATGCATATGCAAAGGGACTCTCATGTCTAAATCTCCTGAGTTCCCTATTCAATCCCATCCCTCACTATCTATCATCCAGGGGAAGCTGGGGGACCCCTCAGAATTCAGGGGCATGAGCCTGTCCAGTCACGTTTGGCTGCCTACTCTGCCTCCAGGCTCTAAGTCCACTGCTCAGGGCAGTAGATTACAAGCACAGAAAGTACCCATAAAGAGCTGTGTTTCATCATAGATGGGAACTGTGTTCCACCAAACAATAGTGGATGAAGCCGGTCCCTTACACCTACCGTTTGGGTCCGGCTAAGGCAATTGCTCCTGTGGCCTATATCCCTGATCATGGTGTCCTGGTGTCCACACATCACACTCAGAGAGATTCCCAGAAGTAGGCATGCATGACTGTCCCATACAAAGTCGCTCTGCTTACAGGAAGCACAAACTCACCGGGCCGTTGCTATGGACAGACAAAAAGAAGATTGATGCCTCCATTGGCTGAATTCGGAGCTTCCAGTGGAGATCACAGCCCTGCACCTCATCTGAGGGCCTGGCTGCTGCTAATAAAGGCAATTGGAAACACCTGTTACCACTTGGGCCTTGAGGATATACTGAAGAATCCCTCCAGGAGCTAGCAGGCTGGCAGACTTCCTGACCCCGGATAGCTGTGCTCCTAGTTGGGCGGCCCTTCTGGCCAGAGGTGAGAATATTCCATAGATACAAGAAAGAACTTCAGGTTTCAAAAGGATTTGAAAACCCCATGAGGCACTTGGAAAAGACATTTCACAGCCTTCAAAAAACCCTCTTTCAGAACCCTGGTAGCTTCTGATTTGCAGGGAAAATCTGGACACTGTTGTGGCCATCAGTACCACAGATACTTTACATTCGGCTTAATAGAGGATAAGCACAATGTGTGTGCCAGGGGGATAGAGTTTCCCTTCTCTTCACCTGGGCTCTCATGGAATAAGGACAAGGACGCTGTGCAGGAAGGTGAGGAGGGCTGCATTTAGGCTGAGTGTCAGCCTCAGGGCCCTGGAGCATGGGAGTCAAGCACAGAGAGCCTGGACATCCACAGCTTCAGATGGACATATGCATGGAACCTGCAGTAGCAAAGCTGTCTCCACAGTTCCACTCTGTACTACACCATGTGCAGGAGATTAAATAATCCAAAGGGCAAAGAAAGGAAAATTTCAACACCAGAATGACTGAGTTCACGATGCATGCACTGACTTCCAGTAAGGTCCCAGTGTAGAAGGCAAGTAGAGACAGTCAGAGAGACAGAATGACAGAGACAGAAAAGGACTGAAATTCTGGCCCTGTGCTGATCAGTGCCAGAGCACTGAAGACAAACCCTCCATGCCCATGCATACTTTTTCAAGTGGTATTGCTATTTTATGTTTTTGAGGAAAGGTAACACTTAGAACATCTAGGTCTTAGCTACTCTGAGAAGCAACACTTGGCCGGCAGCCCACTCTCTAAAACTGGCCCCGCCTCTCCAAATTGGAAGTAGTCTTAGTGATGATCCAGCCAAGATGCAGGCTGGTGTATTGCATCTCCCTGGTCCAGCCTCAGCCAGTCCTGTGTGCAGGGAACTGCACTATGTCTATTTCTTCTTTGATTTACAGTTTTGTGATAGGACTCAGTGGACAAAATAAGCAAGAGGGAAGTAGATGTTTTGGCACCTGTAGTTTGTGCTGAGAGAGATTTGTAGTGTGATAAACGATATGGCTCTGTGAGGTGTCTCTCATTACTGTGGCTCAGAAGGGCCAGGTGTATCCACTTTACTACCCTAATCCAGAGCTGTGCAGGTCTCTGGCTAAAAAATATTTTCAGACCTCTACATGTTATATATATATATATATATATATATATATATATATATATGTATATATATACATATATATACATATATATATATAGAGAGAGACACTGATGAAGTAATATTCTACAATAGAATCGATATTACATTCAGACAATTGATTGCTAAAACCTGGAATGAAACTGTGCATCAGGAAAAGAATTGTCCAAAGGAGTAAAATCTCCAAATCATTACCTATATGCAGCTCCAATGGGACCAATCGAAAAAGGCTCGAGAAGGAACTCATTCAGTAGACTCTCCTCATGGACAGGCACCACAAGTTTCCTAGTCAGGAAACACACACAGGGCAGCTGCTATTTCCCAGTGCAAGCCTCAGGGCAAAAACCTCTCATCTTCAGTGTCTCAGAATTCAAAAACCTCCTACACTGTGTTTATTGATGACAGTTTAAAACCTGGCTTGTAGAGATTGTTAGGTAGCAGATCTCATGCCCACAGACCCCAGACAGCCCCAGCCTTCACCATATGCTGTACTACCAGACCTTACAGTAATGTGTGTGTGTTTGTGTCTGTCTGTCTGTCAGTGTGTGTCTGTGTGTGCTCAGAAATCACCTATAGTAGTCTCAGAGAATGGGTGGCAAGGTAGCCAGCCTCACCTGCAACTTATGTACAGAGTACCTAGCTGGTTGCAGAAAGCCTGGTAGCCCAGATTCTGGCTAAGCAAGAGTGCATATGCAAAGGGACTCTCATGTCTTGCTCTCCTGAGTTCCCGATTCAATCTCATGCCTCACTATCATCCAAACACTTTCAACGAGGGAAGCTGGGGCACCCCTCAGAATTCAGGGGCATGAGCCTGTCCAGTCACGTTTGGCTGCATACTCAGCCTCCAGGCTCCCAGTCCACTTCTCGGTGGACAGCAGATTATAAGCCCAGAAAGAACCCAGAAAGATCTGTGTCTCAACAGAGATGGGAACTGTGTTTGATCAAACAATAGTGGATGAACCTGGCCCTTTACACCTCCCCTTTGGGTCCTGCTAAGGCAATTGCTCCTGTGGCCTCACAATCCCTGATCATGGTGTCCTCGTGTCCACACATCACACTCAGAGAGATTCCCAGAAGTAGGCATCCATGAGTGTCCCATACAAAGACACTCTGCTTGCAGGAAGCACAAACTCCCCGGGCCCTTGCTATGCAGAGACAAAAGGAAGATGGATGCCTCTATTGGCTTAATTAGGAGTTTCCAGTGGAGATCACAGCCCCGCCCATCACCTGAGGGCATGGCTGCTGCTAATAAAGGCAGTTGGCAACAACTGTTACACTTGGGACCTGAGGACATAATACTCAGGAATCCCTCCAGGAGCTAGCAGGTTGGCAGACCTCCTGAGCCCAGGATAGCTGTGCTCCTAGTTGGGAGGGCCTTCTGGCCAGAGGTGATTATATTCCCTAGATACAAGAAAGAACTTAAGGTTTCAAAAGGATTTGAAACCCCATGAGGCACTTGGAAAAGACTTTTCAAAGCCATCAAAACACCCTCTTTCAGAACCCTGGAAGGTTCCATTTTGCGTGAAAAATATGGACACTGGTGTGGCCATCAGTACCACAGATCCTTTACATTCGGCACAATAGGGGGAAAGCACAATGTGTGTGCCAAGGGGATAGAATATCACTTTTCTTGACCTGGGCTCTCATGAAATAAGGACAAGGATGCGGTGCAGGAAATTGAGGAGGGCTGCATTTAGGCTGAGTGTCAGCCTCAGGGCCCTGGAGAATGGGAGTCAAGCACAAAGAGCCTGGACAGCTGCAGCTGGAGATGGACATATGCCTGTTACCTGCAGCAGGATCGTTGTCTCCTCAGTTCCCCAATGTACTACGCCATATGCAGGAGACTAAATAATCCAAAGGGCAAAGAAAGGAAAATTTCAACACTAGGAAGTCCGAGATCACGATGCATGCACTGACTTCCAGTAAGGGCCCAGTGAAGAAGGCATGTAGAGACAGTCAGAGAGACAGGATGACAGAGACAGAAAAGGACTGAAATTCTGGCCCTGTGTTGAGCAGTGCCAGAGCACTGAAGACAAACCCTCCATGCCCATGCATACTTTTTTCAAGTGGCATTGCTATTTTATGTTTGTGAGGAAAGGTTACACTTAGAACATCTAGGTCTTAGCCACTCTGAGAAGCAACACTTGGCCTGCAGCCCACTCTCCAAAACTGCCCTCGCCTCTCCATTTGGAAATAGTCTTAGTGATCCTCCAGCCAAGATGCAGGCTGGTGTATTGCATCTCCAGGTCCAGCCTCAGACTGTCCTGTGTGCAGGGAACTCCACTATGTCTATTTCTTCTTTGATTTACAGTTTTGGGATAGGACTCGGTGGACAAAAAGAGCAAGAGGGAAGTAGATGATTTGGCAGCGGTAGTTTGTGCTGAGAGAGATTTGTAGAGTGGTAAGAGGTATACGAATGGCTCTCTGAGATGTCTCCCATGACTGTGGCTCATAAGGGCCATGTGTATCCACATTCTTGCCCTAATCCAGAGCTGTGGAGTTCTCTAGCTAAAAAATATTTTCAGAACTCTACATGTTACATATATATTTATATATATATACAGAGAGAGAGAGAGAGAGAGAGAGAGAGAGAGACTGATGTATTCATTTTCTACAATGGATTCGATATGACATTCAGACAATTGATTGCTAAAACCTTGAGAGAAGCTGTGTCTCAGGAAAAGAATTGTCCAAAGGAGTAAAACCTCAAAATCATTAGCTATTTGCAGCTCCAAAGGGACTGATCGAAAAAGGCTCGAGAAGGAACTCATCAAGGAGACTCTCCACATGGACAGGCACCACAAGTTTCCTAGTCTGGCAACAGACACAGGGCAGCTGGTAGTTCCCAGTGCAAGCCTAAGGGCAAAAACCTCTTCCTATTCAGTGTATTTACATCTGAAAAGAAGCAAAGTGACCAAGGGCCAAAGAGAGCTACAATGGTGTCAATATTAGTGTCAGACTCTCAGCTACAATGGTGTCAATAATGGTGTCAGACTCTCAGAATGTACCAAGTGTTTTGCAAAAAATCACTTTATTATAAACTCTGAGTGATACTGGCATTGAAATGAGGAGACAGAATATGGCTTGTGTCAGAAAGACTTACAAACTGAGGCTCTAGTAGCCTAGGTGAAATCGCCAACACAACAAGCCAGAGCTAAGCAGTGCTCTGGTAACTCTCTTTGTATATCTGGTCCTGTCAGTAAAATAAGTATATAAGTAAAATATTAATGAGTGAAGACAGTGTGTGTGAGAGCATGTGAGAGTTAGAGACAGAGAAGGCGAGAAGAGAAATAGATGAGTTGGAAAAAGACTAGAATTCAAAAACCTCCTACACTGTGTTCATTGATGACAGGTTCAAACCTGGCTTGTAGAGATTGTTAGGCAGCAGCTCTCATGCCCAAAGACCCCAGAAAGCCCCAGCCTTCACCATTTGCTGTACTACCAGACCTGACAGTAATATGTGTTTGTGTGTGTCTGTCTATCTGTCTGTGTGTGTCTGTGTGTGGTCAGAACTCACCTATAGTAGTCTCAGAGCATGGTTGGCAAGGTAGCCAGCCTCACCTGCAACTTAGGTACAGAGATCCTAGATGGTTAGGGAAAATCAGCTAGCCCAGATTCTGGCTAAGCAAGAATGCATATGCAAAGAGACTCTCATGTCTTGCTCTCCAGAGTTACCGATTAAATCTCATGCCTCATTATCATCCAAACACTTTCAACGAGGGAAGCTGGGGCACCCCTCAGAATTCAGGGGCATGAGCCTGTCCAGTCACGTTTGGCCGCATACTCAGCCACCAGGCTCTCAGTCCACTTCTCAGTTGACAGCAGATTAGAAGCCCAGAAATAACCCAGAAAGAGCTGTGTCTCAACATATATGGGAACTGTGTTTGACCAAACAATAGTGGATGAACCCGGCCCCTCACACCTACCCTTTGGGTCCAGCTAAGGCAATTTCACCTGTTTCCTCACAATCCCTGATCATGGTGTCCTGGTGTCCACACATCACACTCAGAGAGATTCCTAGAAGTAGGCATCCATGAGTGTCCCATACAAAGACACTCTGCTTGCAGGAAGCACAAACTCCCTGGGCCCTTGCTATGGAGAGACAAAAGGAAGATGGATGCCTCCATTGGCTGAATTAGGAGGTTCCAGTGGATATCACAACCCCGCCCCTCACCTGAGGGCCTGGCTGCTGCTAATGAAGGCAGTTGGAAACACCTGTTACCACTTGTGACCTGAGGACATAATACTCAGGAATCCCTCCAGGAGCTAGCAGGCTGACAGACCTCCTGAGCCCAAGATAGCTGTGCTCCTAGTTGGGAGCCCTTCTGGCCAGAGGTGAGAATATTCCCTAGATACAAGAAAGAACTTCAGGTTTCAAAAGGATTTGAAACCCCAGGAGGCACTTGGAAAAGACATTTCACAGCCATCAGAATACCCACTTTCAGAACCCTGGAAGCTTCCTTTTTGCGTGGAAAATCTGGACACTGGTGTGGCCATTAGTACCACAGATCCTTTGTATTCGTTCCAATAGAGGGAAAGCACAATGTGTGTGCCAGGGGGGTAGAGTTTCACTTCTCTTTACCTGGGCTTTCATGGAATAAAGACAAGGATGCGGTGCAGGAAAATGAAGAGGGCTGCATTAGGCTGAGTGTTAGCCTCAGGGTCCTGGAGAATGGGAGTCAAGCACAGAGGGCCTGGACAGCTGCAGTTGGAGATTGACATATGCCTGTTACCTACAGCAGGATCGCTGCCCCCTCAGTCCCCAATGTACTATGCCATATGCAGGAGACTGAATAATCCAAAGGGCAAAAGAGTGGAAAATTTTCAACACCAGGAAGACCGAGTTCACGATGCATGCCCTGACTTCCATAAGGGCCCAGTGAAGAAGACACTTAGAGACAGTCAGAGAGACAGGATGACAGAGACAGAAAAGAACTGAAATTCTGGCCCTGTGTTGATCAGTGCCAGAGCACTGAACACAAACCTCCATGCCCATGCATACTTCTTAAAAGTGGAATTGCTATTTTATGTTTCTGAGGAAAGGTTACACTTGATCATCTAGGTTTAGCCCACTATGAGTAGCAAAACTTGGCCTGCAACCCACTCTCCAAAACTGCCCTTGCCTCTCCAATTTGAAAGTAGTCTTAGTGATGCTCCAGCCAAGATGCAGGTTGGCGTATTGCATCTCCCTAGTCCTGGTGTCCACAAATCACACTCAGAGAAATTCTCAGAAGTAGGCATGCATGAGTGTCCCATACAAAGTCTCTGCCCTTGCCTCTCCAAATTGGAAGTAGTTTTAGTGATGCTCTAGCCAAGATGCAGGCTGGCGTATTTCTTCTCCCTGGTCCAGGCTCAACCTGTCCTGTGTGCAGGGAACTGCACTATGATTATTTCTTATTAGATTTACAATTTTGGGATAGGACTCAGTTGACAAATGAGCAAGAGGTAAGTAGATGATTTGGAAGCTGTAGTTTGTGCTGAGAGAGATTTGTAGAGTGGCAAGAGGTATATGAATGGCTCTGTGAGATGTCTCTCATGACTGTGGCTCAGAAGGGACAGGTGTATCCGCATTAATACCCTAATTAGAGCTGTGCAGGTCTCTAGCTAAAATATATTTTGAGACCTCTATATGATATATATATATATATATATATATATATATATATATATATATATATGGAGAGAGAGAGAGAGCAAGACACTGATGTAGTCATTTTCTACAATGGATGCGATATTACATTCAGACAATTGATTGCTAAAACCTGGAGAGAAACTGTGCATCAGGAAAAGAATTGTCCAAAGGAGTAAAATCTCCAAATCATTAGCTATATGCAGCTCCAAGGGAACCTATCGAAAAAGGCTCGAGAAGGAACTCCAGCAGCGTGAATGGAAATAAGCTGCTTCAAAATTGTGTAAAATGTATATAGGGTATGTCAGAAAGTCCGATACAAGTCTCAGTCCGATGTAGATGGCTAGGGGAAGAATTGGCAGGGGATGCAACACTGCATGAGGGAGGTCAGCCGCTGGAATGTTGCTTTTCTGTAGATAGCCAGCTGGAACTGACAACATGTGACAAGCAGGTCAGAAGCAGGAACGGTAACCAGGCATGAACAAAGTTCTGTCCTTGGAGTCTGTGTATCAGGTTCTTCATATCGCGTTGAGTGACATCTAGGGTTTTGGGGGGTGTGCCATGGTAGTCGTCCCATCCAGTGGGTGATGTCAGGGTGTGCAGGGGTTCAGATGGTTTTTACGGGATTCCTGTGAAAGAAACACAAACAATCTGCTTCTCATGGTTAATTTGAACTTGTAACAAGTTATAGGTTTGTTATAGTTGATACCTCGATGATTATAATTGGTTTAGAATCTCTATGATTTTATTTAAAGGTCATCTAATGTGACCTCCTGTAGCAGCCTCTACCGCAGGATCTTGAGACCAATTTTAGCTAAAATATGTATATTAAACAGAGTCAAATTGCTTAGGGAGTTAACACATATTCGTGACAATGATTTTAATGTTTACAGTGCCAGATTGATGACAGATCTGTTATGGATTAATTTCCACAAGATAGTTTACAGGGCACCTTTGGGGGCTCTTCAAAGGTGTCCTGTATATAAAATTTATATTGTTTAGTTTTGGGAATGAATAGTCACATTTAGACTTTTACCTAAATAGTAAGTTACCTTAACAAATTAATTTTTACCTTGTCTGGTAAAAGTGTAGCTGTAGGGTTACACATTTGACCGTTAATTTAGTGTTACCAAACTTGAGACACACCCATAAACATTTAGTTATAACAAACTGGAGGAAAAAGAACTTTTGTTATAAAAACACATTATTTAAAAACAAATTTAAATCTGTCATTAGTCACACAGTTTAAGACTAAACACTTACATATATATCAAAACTATATATAAAATTCAAAAGAGGGAGAAAGAAAAAAAAAATTGGAATGTTTCTGGACTTCTCCAGAAAATTTGGCTGTGTCCAGCATTTTTATATAAAGCCAATTACCTTTTAGAGTACTCCAAGCAGATGGGTCATGCAAAAAAAAGTGTTTTTTTATCATTCAACACACTCATTCACAAAAACAACTGGCCAGTAATAACATAAGACATACAGGGAAAGGGTAGGAGAGAGGTCTCTGTGAGCCTGATTTTGTAGGTTCTGCCATGTCTTATTACGGGTCCTGGGATGTATCCTGCATCTGGTCCTCTTGTAGTATTTCTTGTTCTTCAGGAATAACAGCGCCATCCTGCGGGTATTATCGGACACGGCGGGCAGGAACCCAGACAGGTTTGGAGAAATTTTGAGGAAAAATGCATGCAAAACCCCTTCCCATGGTCAATAATGGGTCAGGCCCTTTCCAAATTTTATCGAGTGTGTCTCTCCATTTGACCTTAATAGATGGGAGGGTAGATGGTGTTTGCCAGTGAAGAATAATAGGGGGTAAGGCCGAGTTATTGTAAATATTAAAGAGATTTAACGTAGTTAAGGCTTTTGCTAGCTGGATATTAGGGGGATATGTTCCTCCTTTATCTTTCTATAGTTTAGCCTTCAGAGTTTGATGGGCCTTCTCGACAATGTCTTGTCCCTGTGGATTGTAGGGAATGCCCATGGTATGAGTAATATTCCAGAGGGAACAAAAATCTTTAAATTGTTTGCTTGTAAACATAGGTGTATTGTCTGTTTTCAAAAATAATGGGACCCCCATAACGGCAAAACAAGAGAGCATATGGCTTACAAGCTTTTTAGCACTTTCTCCTGTCTGAGCTGTAGCCCACATAAATTTAGAAAAGGTATCAATTGAGACAAACACATATTTTTGTTTCCCAAAGTTTGGTATGTGGGTGACATCAATTTGCCAAATAGCATTAGCTTTTAAACCTTGGGGGTTAACCCCAAGGGTCTGGATAGCAGGAGTCTTTATGAGACTTGCACAAGAAGAGCATGTAGTGAGGATATGTTTTAACTGTGGTACAGGAACATCAGGGAATCGAGCTCGAAGGCCTTTAAGATTAACATGGGTTAGAGAATGAAAATTAGCAGGATCAGAGACAGAGACTGGGAAAGTTCCCATGGAGGCAAGGCGGTCAACTTCAGCATTCCCTTCGGACAGGGAACCAGGAAGAGGGAACGAAGGTGTTGAATATAAGGTGGTTGGGTTCGAGAACTGAGCATAGAGGCGATTTGAATCAAGAGAGGGGAAAGTGGGTTGTCATCAATTTTCACATAAGAATGAGCAAGCCATGGAAGTAAGTTAACAGTATACACACTGTCAGAAAAAAGGTTGAAGGATTCTGGTAAAGCTTTTAGTGCAAGAAAAACAGCATAAAGTTATTTGCACTGAGGGGAATTATCAGGAAGCTCAGTAAAGAGAGGTTTAGGAGATTGTTTGTCTGGGTAATATATAAGGGCAGCAGGTCCCCTTTTTCCGCCATCAGTAAAGATTGTAGGAGCAGAGGTAATGGGATCCCGAAAGAAAAGTTTAGGTGCTAGTAGAGGCAGAAGAGGTAAAGAAGCTATCAATTTATTAGAAGGAAAATGGTTATCTATTTGTCCTGGAAACCCCACGACGCTTATGGCAAAGCGGGAATGATGGCATAAAAGCCACTCTGTATCTGTGAGAGAAAAGGGCAGAATGATTAAATCCGGTTCTTTCCCTAAGACCTGCACCTGCACAGACCTATTTCTCCCTTGGCGAACCATGAATGCTAATGCGTCAATCTCAGTGAGGTGTCTTGGAGCTCCTCCTACTGGAGTGTGAAGCCACACTCGAGTACCCCATGGTCTTGCCACAGTGCCCCTACTATTGTGGGGGTGGAGTTGAAGATTTGAAGGTTTACCGGAGAGGAGGGGGAGAATCGAACAAGGAGCATGTCCTGGAGGGCCTGGTTAACCATTTCCAGTGACAAGGAGGCCTCAGGAGTTAACTTATGTTTTGAAGAGGGCTGTTTGTTTCCTTTCAACAGGTCAAACAGTGGTTGGAGGCAGCTTGTGGGCAGATAGAGATACTGCCTAAGCCAATTTAAATTTCCTAGAAAACTTTGTAAAGAAGCAAGAGTAAGGTTAGAAGGGAAGGTATCGTTAGGTTTTTAAAAAATTTTATTTATTTTATTTATTTATTCCCTTTTGTTGCCCTTGTTGTTTTTATTGTTGTAGTTATTATTGTTGTTGTCGTTGTTGGATAGGACAGAGAGAAATGGAGAGAGGAGGGGAATACAGAGAGGAAGAGAAAAAGATAGACACCTGCAGACCTGCTTCACTGCCTGTAAAGTGACTCCCCTGCAGGTGGGGAGCCGGGGTTCGAACCAGAATCCTTATGCCGGTCCTTGTGCTTTGCACCACCTGCGCTTAACCCGCTGCACTACAGCCCGACTCCCTAGGTTATTTTTTTTAATTTTTTTTATTTAAGAAAGGATTAATTAACAAAACCATAGGGTAGGAGGGGTACAACTCCACACAATTCCCACCGCCCAATCTCCATATCCCACCCCCTCCCCCTAGGTTTTAAGGGACGAATATGCGTTAGAGAAAAATCTGAACCTAGGAAGGATATTGGAGGGATTAGCTGTATCTTCTCAGGGGCTACATTAAGGGCCACTTTTCTTTAATGCAGGAGTGAGAAAATCACGTAAGGCATAGAGATCTGTATCTGATTTTCCCCATATTAAAATATCATCTGTATAATGAAAAATATTAAGGCCCTTATGAATATATGGGACAAGGGCAGATTTAACAGCCTCCTGACAAATTGTAGGACTATTGGCCATACCCCGGGGCAGCACCACCCATTGAAATCTATCAGCGGGGCTGGCGTTATTAATAGACGGAACAGAGAAGGCAAAACATTTACAATCTCGCGGATGCAAGGGGATAGAGAAAAAACAATCTTGTATATCAATAGCTATGATTGGAATTCCCGTGGGAATTGCAGAAGAAAGAGGCAAACCCCTTTGGGGGGAGCCCCAGACCTGCATGGTTTTATTTACTGCACAGAGATCTTGAAGGAGGCGCCATTTTTCTGAGCGCTTTTTAATCACAAAGACAGGAGTATTCCATGGGCTTCGAGAATGACGAATGTGTCCCAAGGACAACTGCTCTCGGATGAGCTCTTTAAAATTTTTAGCTTATCCCTAGGTAAAGACCACTGTTCCACCCAGACAGGCTCATTAGAAAGCCAGCTTAAGCGGGTTGTTTGGCTACGAACTTTGGCATTTAGTATTGGGGGTGCTGAATAGACCTGGTATCTCAGGAATGAGTTTTACGCCCTGCAGAGGTGTCTGTGGATATCCTAATATTAAGAAATTCAAGAAGATCCGTGCCCAGTAAGTTGGTACTAATATTAGCTACCAAATGGAGGAAGTGTCCGGTAGAACCTTCTGGGTCTTCCCACATAAGCAAGTCTCGTGTGCAAAATGCTCTCGTCATCCCTCCTATTCCATATAAACTGGGTCAAGGGATGAGTTCCCAATCTTGGGGAACCTCTTCTTACCTTAAAATCGTCTTTGCTGCCCCCATGTCAATCAAAAATTTAAAAGGAATATTGCCAATCTTTACTGTCATAGAAGGGTGACCTTGTTCTAAAACAGGAGTGGTCCACAATATATCAGGGCCCGAATTTGAACCATTCAGGGGCGAACCATCTTTATGAAATGGGGACCAACAATCTCTCTTCCAATGAAACCCCTTACGACATTTTGGACAAACATTACGTGGTCTCTGGCTCCCTGACTGAAAGAGGGGTTGCTCTGCCTAGAGGCATGGTTTCCCTGACTGGAGGCATAGTCGCAACTTATCAGGACATTGGTTACACCAATGTCCTTGGCGACCGCCCTGAAAGCAGGCCCCGTTTTGCTTATGTGGGGCAACTGCATAGACCTGCATCATAGCGGGTGCCCCATAATTGCCTGATGTAAGTTCCTGTGTCGCTAGAATCCAATTATCTGGGTGTAGGTGTTTAAGATTAAGGCATACCTGATGGAACTGTGGTGTCATGCCTTCCCAGACAATAGAGCGCAGGAGTAGTGTGCAGACTTCACGATTATAAACCTTTCTCTCTAAGCTTCTCTTCACCCTTGAGATGAAGCTCGCCAGTGATTCATCAGAGCCTTGGTGAAAAGAGTTAATGGGATCTGACGGGTCTACATCGGGTGTGGAAACCCTTTCCCATGCTTGTGTTGCACAGATGTGTACCTGTTCAAAATAACCGGTTGGAAACCTGGCTTCTGCCTGCTGAGCTCCAGATTCATAAGCTCCTGCTCCAAACAAAGCATCAGAATTCCATTCTACCTGTTTGTTACTATTTTCCGGTGATTGCCTAGAGCACTCATTGCGGAAGCAAGCCTGCCACTGAAGATAGAGTGGGTCTGGGAGTGCAGCATGAGCCAGATATTTCCAGTTTTGTGGTGTATTTAAATGCTGGTAAAAACTCCTCAAGACGTACTTGGTCCATGGAGATTGCATTCTGTCCGCCCTGACTACTTGTCTGAGTGTTCCAAAGTTTTTAGAGGAATATGGCTGCCATGGCTGAGGGTTTTGTTTAGAAGGGGCCAAGTTTACCTGGAATGTGTGGATTTGGTCCGATGGCGCTGGAGAGGGAGCTACAGAAGTGGAAAGTGCCGTAGAAACTGCTGTAGTGGCTGCAGGGGAGACTAAACGCATATCTACGGGGACAGAGATCCCGGGGTGGACTGCACATTATTTAAAATCCTTAGATGCTGAAAAAATAACCTTTAGCTCTCATATCTCAGCCACTAAGTCCCTTAATGGTGACGTATCAGCAGGGGGCGGGGTCAGGGACGAGGAAGCCTCAGGCAGAGCTGAAACCAGGGCAGCAGGGGCTAGGGGCAGGGTTACGAACACGGAAGCTGCAGGCTGAGCTGAAACCGGGGCAGCGGGGGGAAGGGGGTTCAGGGTCGCAGAAACCTCAGGTGGAGGTGAAACCGCAGCAGCAGGAGCTGGGGGCGAGGTCAGGAAAACGGAAGCTGCAGGTGGAGCTGAAACCAGGGAGGCAGGGGTGGGGGGGTTCAGGGAGGCAGAAACCTCAGGTGGAGCTGAAACCGGGGAGGCAAGGGCGGGGGGGGTTCAGGGAGGCAGAAACCTCAGGCAGAGCTGAAACCGGGGTGGAAGTGGGCGGGGTCAGAGGAGGAGCATCCGAACACGTGTGCTTGTCTGTGGAAATGGAATTCTTGGGTTTAGCTGCTGATCACTTAGGAAGTCTAAGTCTTAAGCACATGTGATTTAACTCTCGTACCTCAGCCTCAAGGTCACTTATCCTTATGGCATACCACGTTTTACATATCTTGAAAGTGGTGGCCACAGTTAAATAAATCCAAGGGGTAGCGAAAATTAAACCATTAATGACAGCGCGAATCTGACCCAGGTCAAGAGATAATGACTGGGACACCTCCTCATAAAACAAGAAATTTCCCATGGTGGAGGGAAACACAGGGCCACAGAAGTGGGCGGATGCCACTTACCTGTGTCTGGGCAGTTTCGGAGACCTCAGGCCAGGCATGGTGTGGGTACGGAACAGGAATGGCACCAGATGTTGTTGTGGTGGTCTGGTGTCGGGCTGCACCACAGAGAAGAGAGCAGACGTCCAGAGCAAAGGGGTACACAAATCTTTATTATAGGATGGGCTGGGTTGATTCAGACCACGTGGAGTCAGTAGGCAATGGCCATCCCCACTATCTGACCACGGGGGGGAGAACAGGGAGCCAGACCTCAGAGAGGGAGAGCTGAGAGCCCAGAGAGAGGGTGAGTGAGGGGGGTTTTTATTGGGCGACAATAAGGGGTGACGTGTAGGGCCAGGATTGGTTGATAGGGGGCACTCTAGGATTTTTCGGGGTGTAGAAAAACCTGGGGGCAGAGACTGCATCAGAATAACTCCTCAGCAACAATATATAAATAAATATGCAAATATATGGGGATGATCTAGGAGGATTTGAAAAAATAAAAAAATAATAAAAACCACAGGAAGACCATTGGTCGACAATTCTAAAAATGACAGATATATATGTATATTTATATATGTATATGGATGTATATCTTTATTATTAAGTCTGAGAGATACTGCCATGGATATGAGGAGACAGAATATGGCTTGTGTCAGAGAGACTTAAAAGCTGAGGCTCCAGTAGTAGCCTAGGTAAAATCACCAACAAAACAAGCCAGAGCTCAGCAGTGCTCTGGCAACTCTCTTTGTATATCTGGGCCTGTCAATAAAATAAGGATATAAGTAAAATAATACTGAGTGCAGACAGAGTGAGTGAGAGCCTTTGAGAGGTAGAGACTGAGAAGGCGAGAAAAGAAATAGAGGATTTGGAAATAGACCAGAAGTCAAAAACCCCCTAGACTGTGTTCATTCATGACAGGTTCAAACGTGGGTTGTAGAGATTGTGAGGCAGCAGCTCTAATGCCCACAGACCCCAGACAACCCAAACCTTCACCATATGTGTGTAGTATTTGCCCCAGGAAATGCATTGTGCGTCAAGAGTCCCCTTCAATTATCATGCTGTAGGGAGGGAGTTGAGACAGTCCAATGTCCTGGGGAGCAAGAACTGCAAACAGTCCATCTACAATGTAACATTTGGGTCTCAAGCCGCCCAATCCCTAGTGCGCTGTGCAGACCTATGACTGGCAAAAACACCCCATCTGAGCGTGAGATCTGGCTGGGCTAGTGGCTCTTTCTGTGGACTAAGAGACAGACAGACAGAGTTTTCAGGTTCAAAACCTATACTTGCCAGAAGATGGTCATTCACTTCGGTAAAAAAAAAAAAAAAAAAAAAAAAAAAAAAAAGGCTTTTTATTTTTTTTCTCCTGCCTGGCTAACCTGTCTGCTGCCTGTTTCAAAGTGAAAAAAGGGAAAAATCTTTTTTGGAGGGAAAAGGACCAAAATGCAGGCAGGTGGACTCCGTGGAGGGTGCATGGGGAGGTGCTCCTGCCCTGGCACTAGAGACCCAGTTGCTGTTCCAGGTGCTCTCTGATAACAGAGATCTCCGTGTGTCGTGTCATGACACTGTCATCAGGACTGACCCTCAGGATAATGAGGATTCAAAACGAGGCAGGTGATACTGCCTTCAAAAGTAAATCCAGGGAGGTTTGGCGGTATGTCAGAGGGTTAAGGGCTTGTGGCGCTCACAAATAGAGGGGACAGGAGGAGGGGTTTGGGGTCTGGCCCCCAGACCGCCACCTGCAGGGGAGTCGCTTTACAGGGGGTGAAGCAGGTCTTTAGGAGCTCTATCTTTCTCTCCCACCCTGTATTTCCTCTGCTCTCTCCTTTTGTGTCTGTCAGATGCAAGGTCAGTAACAACAACAACAACAAAAACAATAACCACCACAGTGACCAAGCAACAAGGGCAGCGAAAGGGGAACAAATGGAGTGCAGGAGCTGTGGATTATTCCTGGCGTAGGCACTCAGCTGTGGCAATAACCCCTTGAGGCTATCAATCCATACATGAAGAAGTAATACAGGTAACAGAGACGTATATGTCCCTGTGTGTTTCCACTGAGTTAATGTAAATGCACTTTTATTTACTTCTTCATTTATTGATTACCTTGCCACGAGAATTTCTTTTCATTGCTAAAAAAAAGTGTCCCATCAAGGGAACCAGGTGGTGCCACACCCAGTTAAGCACTCATGTTAGGATGCAGGAGGACTGGGCTTCAACACCCTGGTTCCCACCTGCCAGGGGAAATCTTTACAAGTGGTGCGGAAGTGCTGCAGTTGTCTCTCTCTGTGTCTCAAACTCTCTCTACCTCCCTTCCCTCTCAATTCCTGTCTATTTATTCCAGTGAATAATCAAGATAATAGAAAGTAAAAAAAGAAAAAGGGAAAGGAAATATTCCACGAATTCAAATGGGCTACTCAGGACAATGCTTTCCTTGTTAAGATCCGCACAGCATTCCATATGCAGAAAGGCAAAGACGCCATGTATTTTTTAACCCAGTTTTTATATTTATCTATTTATTTAGGTGCTTATTCATTTTTGTTATTGATGAATTAATGTTTTACATTTGACATTGACTAAGGATCTGACACCAGCGGTCTCCAGTACCCCTATATGGTACTCTGCCTCTACAAAACCGATCCATTGACCTGTCCATCCATCCATCCATCCACCCATACATCTATCCATCCATTCATCCATCCATCCATCCATCCATACATCCATCCATCCACCAGTCAACCAAGCTAAGTACAAAAGGAGATCTCTCCTTAATGGTGAGGAGAAACAACGATGCATAGGTAGGTTGCAAAGGCCCAGTTTGGCTGAATAGGGCAGAGGGGCTGAAGCAGGGAATGTGTTGGGGCGTGTGGGTTTGGGTGGGGTGAGCCGGAGACCCTGTGAGCTGGGTCACATTAGGGGCAGGCAGGGGGTGGAAGGGCTTGCTAACAGCTGTCACTGGAGAACCATCACAAGTGTTGGAGCTGGTGAGCAGGGCACCTGGAAGAGAGGACAGACAAAGGAGAGAAGCAAAGTGAGGAGGAGAGGAGAGGCGAGAGGATGGTGAGGACAGGAGAGGACAGGAGAGGACAGGATTGGAGGGGACCTGAGAAACCTACCTGGACAAAGGCAGCATACAGACATCCAGGAAGGCAGGCAGGCATGCAGGCAGCTCTGGCCTGGGCTCCCTGGATCCCGGGCGCACCTCCACCTGTCTTCTCTTGGCTGCCAGCCCTGAGGTCCGTCGTCGGTCAGCACTGTCTTCCCATCCTTCCGTCCCTCTGTGCCAGGGCCCAGGCGTCTGGGCGCTGTTGCCTGACCTAGTGGCAGGGCAGTTGGGCTGCCCAGTGCCAGTGTGGCCAGCACAGATTGCCAGGGGCTAGGACATCACAGAGGGCTCCTGTGGTTGCTAGGCCACGGGGACCCCGCCCATCCATTTGACCAGCAGCCATGACCCCCACGCTGAACTTGACCTGAGGGGTGGTGGCCAGCCACCAGAGCCAGAGCCCCAGGCCAAAGCAGGTGCTGGTCGGCCGGGCCAAGGGGCTATGGGCAGATTGGTGTGTGTCTGGGCATGGGGCTGGCATCTGACAGTCCAGGGCGGGGGACCAAGGTCCACCAGGCCCCTGTCCCACCATGTGCACTGACACACAGTCTTGCTGACTGACTAACAGTCCCCGCCCCAGAGATACCCACACCAAGTCCCTGGGTGCCCTGAGCTGCCCCTGAGGGTTGGTGGGTGCCTGCCTGGACACATGCCACCGTAATGGAGGCCTCCATTAATCCCATTGCCTATTGACAGCTGCCCTCCTGGCCCTCCTCCTCCTCCTCCGCCTCCTCCTCCTCAGCCGCCTCCTCCTCCTCCTCCTCCTCTTCTTCCTCCTCTTCTTCCTCCTCTTCCTCCAGATCTTCCTCCTCCTCCTCCTCCTCCACCCCCTCCTCCTCTTCCTCATCCTCAGAGGGACTCACTCAGGGCCCTTGGCCTAGGCAAGCCAGGGCTGCTGCTCTGGCTTCTGCAGCTTCTATCCAGTGTGGGGGGGTGTAGGAATCTGTTCCTGTCAGTCCCTGATTCCTGGGACCTTCCTTGCCTCCTGCTGCCCCCACTCTCTAGTCCTGACCCCTCCTCAAGGATGCCCCCTTTCCCCTTACCCTCTGTCCCCCAGCTCCCAACTAACATCTACTGTGTTCCTCCCTGCGCTACTTTACTGCCACCCTGCTTCTGCCCTTCAGCCATGAGGGCCCAGGGCCAGCCCAGCTGCCATCTCACCATCCAGCAGGGGGACCTGCCCTAACCCCCTGCCACCACACCCACACACACAGCCCTGCACACACTCCTGGGCTCCCCTGCCTGCAGCCTGCCTCTCAAACAGTCTCCTTCTGCCCCCTAGCCCCCTTACAGCCTCTGCCACGGACCCCCACAGACACCTGGGCATGAGCAGTGCAGACATGCAAACAGCTCCCCTCGCCCCCACTCCAGTTGCTCCAAGGTTGTCAAGAGTCTTTTTTTCATGCTGTAGGGGAGGGAGTTGAGACAGTCCAATGTCCTGGGGAGCAAGAACTGCAAACAGTCCATCTACAATGTAACATTTGGGTCTCAAGCCGCCCAATCCCTAGTGCGCTGTGCAGACCTTTGACTGGCAAAAACACCCCATCTGAGCGTGAGATCTGGCTGGGCTAGTGGCTCTTTCTGTGGACTAAGAGACAGACAGACAGAGTTTTCAGGTTCAAAACCTATACTTGCCAGAAGATGGTCATTCACTTCGGTAAAAAAAAAAAAAAAAAAAAAAAAAAAGGCTTTTTATTTTTTTTTCCCCTGCCTGGGTAACCTGTCTGCTGCCTGTTT
The DNA here is from genome assembly GCF_950295315.1 of Erinaceus europaeus. NCBI lineage: Eukaryota > Metazoa > Chordata > Mammalia > Eulipotyphla > Erinaceidae > Erinaceus > Erinaceus europaeus. Next base: position 66,892 of record NW_026647146.1, on the reverse strand, counting down.
CAAAGTGAAAAAAGGGAAAAATCTTTTTTGGAGGGAAAAGGACCAAAATGCAGGCAGGTGGACTCCGTGGAGGGTGCATGGGGAGGTGCTCTTGCCCTGGCACTAGAGCCCCACCTGCTGTTCCAGGTGCTCTCTGATAACAGAGATCTCCGTGTGTCGTGTCATGACACTGTCATCAGGACTGACCCTCAGGATAATGAGGATTCAAAACGAGGCAGGTGATACTGCCTTCAAAAGTAAATCCAGGGAGGTTTGGCGGTATGTCAGAGGGTTAAGGGCTTGTGGCGCTCACGAATAGAGGGGACAGGTGGAGGGGTGTGGGGTCTGGCCCCCAGACCGCCACCTGCAGGGGAGTCGCTTTACAGGGGGTGAAGCAGGTCTTTAGGAGCTCTATCTTTCTCTCCCACCCTGTATTTCCTCTGCTCTCTCCTTTTGTGTCTGTCAGATGCAAGGTCAGTAACAACAACAACAACAAAAACAATAACCACCACAGTGACCAAGCAACAAGGGCAGCGAAAGGGGAACAAATGGAGTGCAGGAGCTGTGGATTATTCCTGGCGTAGGCACTCAGCTGTGGCAATAACCCCTTGAGGCAATCAATCCATACATGAAGAAGTAATACAGGTAACAGAGACGTATATGTCCCTGTGTGTTTCCACTGAGTTAATGTAAATGCACTTTTATTTCCTTCTTCATTTATTGATTACCTTGCCACGAGAATTTCTTTTCATTGCTAAAAAAAAGTGTCCCATCAAGGGAACCAGGTGGTGCCACACCCAGTTAAGCACTCATGTTACGATGCAGGAGGACTGGGCTTCAACACCCTGGTTCCCACCTGCCAGGGGAAATCTTTACAAGTGGTGCGGAAGTGCTGCAGTTGTCTCTCTCTGTGTCTCAAACTCTCTCTACCTCCCTTCCCTCTCAATTCCTGTCTATTTATTCCAGTGAATAATCAAGATAATAGAAAGTAAAAAAAGAAAAAGGGAAAGGAAATATTCCACGAATTCAAATGGGCTACTCAGGACAATGCTTTCCTTGTTAAGATCCGCACAGCATTCCATATGCAGAAAGGCAAAGATGCCATGTATTTTTTAACCCAGTTTTTATATTTATCTATTTATTTAGGTGCTTATTCATTTTTGTTATTGATGAATTAATGTTTTACATTTGACATTGACTAAGGATCTGACACCAGCGGTCTCCAGTACCCCTATATGGTACTCTGCCTCTACAAAACCGATCCATTGACCTGTCCATCCATCCATCCATCCACCCATACATCTATCCATCCATTCATCCATCCATCCATCCATCCATACATCCATCCATCCACCAGTCAACCAAGCTAAGTACAAAAGGAGATCTCTCCTTAATGGTGAGGAGAAACAACGATGCATAGGTAGGTTGCAAAGGCCCAGTTTGGCTGAATAGGGCAGAGGGGCTGAAGCAGGGAATGTGTTGGGGCGTGTGGGTTTGGGTGGGGTGAGCCGGAGACCCTGTGAGCTGGGTCACATTAGGGGCAGGCAGGGGGTGGAAGGGCTTGCGAACAGCTGTCACTGGAGAACCATCACAAGTGTTGGAGCTGGTGAGCAGGACACCTGGAAGAGAGGACAGACAAAGGAGAGAAGCAAAGTGCGGAGGAGAGGAGAGGCGAGAGGATGGTGAGGACAGGAGAGGACAGGAGAGGACAGGATTGGAGGGGACCTGAGAAACCTACCTGGACAAAGGCAGCATACAGACATCCAGGAAGGCAGGCAGGCATGCAGGCAGCTCTGGCCTGGGCTCCCTGGATCCCGGGCGCACCTCCACCTGTCTTCTCTTGGCTGCCAGCCCTGAGGTCCGTCGTCGGTCAGCACTGTCTTCCCATCCTTCCGTCCCTCTGTGCCAGGGCCCAGGCGTCTGGGCGCTGTTGCCTGACCTAGTGGCAGGGCAGTTGGGCTGCCCAGTGCCAGTGTGGCCAGCACAGATTGCCAGGGGCTAGGACATCACAGAGGGCTCCTGTGGTTGCTAGGCCACGGGGACCCCGCCCATCCAGTTGACCAGCAGCCATGACCCCCACGCTGAACTTGACCTGAGGGGTGGTGGCCAGCCACCAGAGCCAGAGCCCCAGGCCAAAGCAGGTGCTGGTCGGCCGGGCCAAGGGGCTATGGGCAGATTGGTGTGTGTCTGGGCATGGGGCTGGCATCTGACAGTCCAGGGCGGGGGACCAAGGTCCACCAGGCCCCTGTCCCACCATGTGCACTGACACACAGTCTTGCTGACTGACTAACAGTCCCCGCCCCAGAGATACCCACACCAAGTCCCTGGGTGCCCTGAGCTGCCCCTGAGGGTTGGTGGGTGCCTGCCTGGACACATGCCACCGTAATGGAGGCCTCCATTAATCCCATTGCCTATTGACAGCTGCCCTCCTGGCCCTCCTCCTCCTCCTCCGCCTCCTCCTCCTCAGCCGCCTCCTCCTCCTCCTCCTCTTCTTCTTCCTCCTCTTCTTCCTCCTCTTCCTCCAGATCTTCCTCCTCCTCCTCCCCCTCCACCCCCTCCTCCTCTTCCTCATCCTCAGAGGGACTCACTCAGGGCCCTTGGCCTAGGCAAGCCAGGGCTGCTGCTCTGGCTTCTGCAGCTTCTATCCAGTGGGGGGGGTGTAGGAATCTGTTCCTGTCAGTCCCTGATTCCTGGGACCTTCCATGCCTCCTGCTGCCCCCACTCTCTAGTCCTGACCCCTCCTCAAGGATGCCCCCTTTCCCCTTACCCTCTGTCCCCCAGCTCCCAACTAACATCTACTGTGTTCCTCCCTGCGCTACTTTACTGCCACCCTGCTTCTGCCCTTCAGCCATGAGGGCCCAGGGCCAGCCCAGCTGCCATCTCACCATCCAGCAGGGGGACCTGCCCTAACCCCCTGCCACCACACCCACACACACAGCCCTGCACACACTCCTGGGCTCCCCTGCCTGCAGCCTGCCTCTCAAACAGTCTCCTTCTGCCCCCTAGCCCCCTTACAGCCTCTGCCACGGACCCCCACAGACACCTGGGCATGAGCAGTGCAGACATGCAAACAGCTCCCCTCGCCCACACTCCAGTTGCTCCAAGGTTGTCAAGAGTCTTTTTTTCATGCTGTAGGGGAGGGAGTTGAGACAGTCCAATGTCCTGGGGAGCAAGAACTGCAAACAGTCCATCTACAATGTAACATTTGGGTCTCAAGCCGCCCAATCCCTAGTGCGCTGTGCAGACCTATGACTGACAAAAACACCCCATCTGAGCGTGAGATCTGGCTGGGCTAGTGGCTCTTTCTGTGGACTAAGAGACAGACAGACAGAGTTTTCAGGTTCAAAACCTATACTTGCCAGAAGATGGTCATTCACTTCGGTAAAAAAAAAAAAAAAAAAAAAAAAAAGGCTTTTTATTTTTTTTTCCCCTGCCTGGGTAACCTGTCTGCTGCCTGTTTCAAAGTGAAAAAAGGGAAAAATCTTTTTTGGAGGGAAAAGGACCAAAATGCAGGCAGGTGGACTCCGTGGAGGGTGCATGGGGAGGTGCTCCTGCCCTGGCACTAGAGCCCCAGCTGCTGTTCCAGGTGCTCTCTGATAACAGAGATCTCCGTGTGTCGTGTCATGACACTGTCATCAGGACTGACCCTCAGGATAATGAGGATTCAAAACGAGGCAGGTGATACTGCCTTCAAAAGTAAATCCAGGGAGGTTTGGCGGTATGTCAGAGGGTTAAGGGCTTGTGGCGCTCACAAATAGAGGGGACAGGTGGAGGGGTTTGGGGTCTGGCCCCCAGACCGCCACCTGCAGGGGAGTCGCTTTACAGGGGGTGAAGCAGGTCTTTAGGAGCTCTATCTTTCTCTCCCACCCTGTATTTCCTCTGCTCTCTCCTTTTGTTTCTGTCAGATGCAAGGTCAGTAACAACAACAACAACAAAAACAATAACCACCACAGTGACCAAGCAACAAGGGCAGCAAAAGGGGAACAAATGGAGTGCAGGAGCTGTGGATTATTCCTGGCGTAGGCACTCAGCTGTGGCAATAACCCCTTGAGGCAATCAATCCATACATGAAGAAGTAATACAGGTAACAGAGACGTATATGTCCCTGTGTGTTTCCACTGAGTTAATGTAAATGCACTTTTATTTACTTCTTCATTTATTGATTACCTTGCCACGAGAATTTCTTTTCATTGCTAAAAAAAAGTGTCCCATCAAGGGAACCAGGTGGTGCCACACCCAGTTAAGCACTCATGTTACGATGCAGGAGGACTGGGCTTCAACACCCTGGTTCCCACCTGCCAGGGGAAATCTTTACAAGTGGTGCGGAAGTGCTGCAGTTGTCTCTCTCTGTGTCTCAAACTCTCTCTACCTCCCTTCCCTCTCAATTCCTGTCTATTTATTCCAGTGAATAATCAAGATAATAGAAAGTAAAAAAAGAAAAAGGGAAAGGAAATATTCCACGAATTCAAATGGGCTACTCAGGACAATGCTTTCCTTGTTAAGATCCGCACAGCATTCCATATGCAGAAAGGCAAAGACGCCATGTATTTTTTAACCCAGTTTTTATATTTATCTATTTATTTAGGTGCTTATTCATTTTTGTTATTGATGAATTAATGTTTTACATTTGACATTGACTAAGGATCTGACACCAGCGGTCTCCAGTACCCCTATATGGTACTCTGCCTCTACAAAACCGATCCATTGACCTGTCCATCCATCCATCCATCCACCCATACATCTATCCATCCATTCATCCATCCATCCATCCATCCATACATCCATCCATCCACCAGTCAACCAAGCTAAGTACAAAAGGAGATCTCTCCTTAATGGTGAGGAGAAACAACGATGCATAGGTAGGTTGCAAAGGCCCAGTTTGGCTGAATAGGGCAGAGGGGCTGAAGCAGGGAATGTGTTGGGGCGTGTGGGTTTGGGTGGGGTGAGCCGGAGACCCTGTGAGCTGGGTCACATTAGGGGCAGGCAGGGGGTGGAAGGGCTTGCTAACAGCTGTCACTGGAGAACCATCACAAGTGTTGGAGCTGGTGAGCAGGGCACCTGGAAGAGAGGACAGACAAAGGAGAGAAGCAAAGTGAGGAGGAGAGGAGAGGCGAGAGGATGGTGAGGACAGGAGAGGACAGGAGAGGACAGGATTGGAGGGGACCTGAGAAACCTACCTGGACAAAGGCAGCATACAGACATCCAGGAAGGCAGGCAGGCATGCAGGCAGCTCTGGCCTGGGCTCCCTGGATCCCGGGCGCACCTCCACCTGTCTTCTCTTGGCTGCCAGCCCTGAGGTCCGTCGTCGGTCAGCACTGTCTTCCCATCCTTCCGTCCCTCTGTGCCAGGGCCCAGGCGTCTGGGCGCTGTTGCCTGACCTAGTGGCAGGGCAGTTGGGCTGCCCAGTGCCAGTGTGGCCAGCACAGATTGCCAGGGGCTAGGACATCACAGAGGGCTCCTGTGGTTGCTAGGCCACGGGGACCCCGCCCATCCAGTTGACCAGCAGCCATGACCCCCACGCTGAACTTGACCTGAGGGGTGGTGGCCAGCCACCAGAGCCAGAGCCCCAGGCCAAAGCAGGTGCTGGTCGGCCGGGCCAAGGGGCTATGGGCAGATTGGTGTGTGTCTGGGCATGGGGCTGGCATCTGACAGTCCAGGGCGGGGGACCAAGGTCCACCAGGCCCCTGTCCCACCATGTGCACTGACACACAGTCTTGCTGACTGACTAACAGTCCCCGCCCCAGAGATACCCACACCAAGTCCCTGGGTGCCCTGAGCTGCCCCTGAGGGTTGGTGGGTGCCTGCCTGGACACATGCCACCGTAATGGAGGCCTCCATTAATCCCATTGCCTATTGACAGCTGCCCTCCTGGCCCTCCTCCTCCTCCTCCGCCTCCTCCTCCTCAGCCGCCTCCTCCTCCTCCTCCTCCTCTTCTTCCTCCTCTTCTTCCTCCTCTTCCTCCAGATCTTCCTCCTCCTCCTCCTCCTCCACCCCCTCCTCCTCTTCCTCATCCTCAGAGGGACTCACTCAGGGCCCTTGGCCTAGGCAAGCCAGGGCTGCTGCTCTGGCTTCTGCAGCTTCTATCCAGTGTGGGGGGGTGTAGGAATCTGTTCCTGTCAGTCCCTGATTCCTGGGACCTTCCTTGCCTCCTGCTGCCCCCACTCTCTAGTCCTGACCCCTCCTCAAGGATGCCCCCTTTCCCCTTACCCTCTGTCCCCCAGCTCCCAACTAACATCTACTGTGTTCCTCCCTGCGCTACTTTACTGCCACCCTGCTTCTGCCCTTCAGCCATGAGGGCCCAGGGCCAGCCCAGCTGCCATCTCACCATCCAGCAGGGGGACCTGCCCTAACCCCCTGCCACCACACCCACACACACAGCCCTGCACACACTCCTGGGCTCCCCTGCCTGCAGCCTGCCTCTCAAACAGTCTCCTTCTGCCCCCTAGCCCCCTTACAGCCTCTGCCACGGACCCCCACAGACACCTGGGCATGAGCAGTGCAGACATGCAAACAGCTCCCCTCGCCCCCACTCCAGTTGCTCCAAGGTTGTCAAGAGTCTTTTTTTCATGCTGTAGGGGAGGGAGTTGAGACAGTCCAATGTCCTGGGGAGCAAGAACTGCAAACAGTCCATCTACAATGTAACATTTGGGTCTCAAGCCGCCCAATCCCTAGTGCGCTGTGCAGACCTTTGACTGGCAAAAACACCCCATCTGAGCGTGAGATCTGGCTGGGCTAGTGGCTCTTTCTGTGGACTAAGAGACAGACAGACAGAGTTTTCAGGTTCAAAACCTATACTTGCCAGAAGATGGTCATTCACTTCGGTAAAAAAAAAAAAAAAAAAAAAAAAGGCTTTTTATTTTTTTTTCCCCTGCCTGGGTAACCTGTCTGCTGCCTGTTTCAAAGTGAAAAAAGGGAAAAATCTTTTTTGGAGGGAAAAGGACCAAAATGCAGGCAGGTGGACTCCGTGGAGGGTGCATGGGGAGGTGCTCTTGCCCTGGCACTAGAGCCCCAGCTGCTGTTCCAGGTGCTCTCTGATAACAGAGATCTCCGTGTGTCGTGTCATGACACTGTCATCAGGACTGACCCTCAGGATAATGAGGATTCAAAACGAGGCAGGTGATACTGCCTTCAAAAGTAAATCCAGGGAGGTTTGGCGGTATGTCAGAGGGTTAAGGGCTTGTGGCGCTCACGAATAGAGGGGACAGGTGGAGGGGTGTGGGGTCTGGCCCCCAGACCGCCACCTGCAGGGGAGTCGCTTTACAGGGGGTGAAGCAGGTCTTTAGGAGCTCTATCTTTCTCTCCCACCCTGTATTTCCTCTGCTCTCTCCTTTTGTGTCTGTCAGATGCAAGGTCAGTAACAACAACAACAACAAAAACAATAACCACCACAGTGACCAAGCAACAAGGGCAGCGAAAGGGGAACAAATGGAGTGCAGGAGCTGTGGATTATTCCTGGCGTAGGCACTCAGCTGTGGCAATAACCCCTTGAGGCAATCAATCCATACATGAAGAAGTAATACAGGTAACAGAGACGTATATGTCCCTGTGTGTTTCCACTGAGTTAATGTAAATGCACTTTTATTTACTTCTTCATTTATTGATTACCTTGCCACGAGAATTTCTTTTCATTGCTAAAAAAAAGTGTCCCATCAAGGGAACCAGGTGGTGCCACACCCAGTTAAGCACTCATGTTACGATGCAGGAGGACTGGGCTTCAACACCCTGGTTCCCACCTGCCAGGGGAAATCTTTACAAGTGGTGCGGAAGTGCTGCAGTTGTCTCTCTCTGTGTCTCAAACTCTCTCTACCTCCCTTCCCTCTCAATTCCTGTCTATTTATTCCAGTGAATAATCAAGATAATAGAAAGTAAAAAAAGAAAAAGGGAAAGGAAATATTCCACGAATTCAAATGGGCTACTCAGGACAATGCTTTCCTTGTTAAGATCCGCACAGCATTCCATATGCAGAAAGGCAAAGATGCCATGTATTTTTTAACCCAGTTTTTATATTTATCTATTTATTTAGGTGCTTATTCATTTTTGTTATTGATGAATTAATGTTTTACATTTGACATTGACTAAGGATCTGACACCAGCGGTCTCCAGTACCCCTATATGGTACTCTGCCTCTACAAAACCGATCCATTGACCTGTCCATCCATCCATCCATCCACCCATACATCTATCCATCCATTCATCCATCCATCCATCCATCCATACATCCATCCATCCACCAGTCAACCAAGCTAAGTACAAAAGGAGATCTCTCCTTAATGGTGAGGAGAAACAACGATGCATAGGTAGGTTGCAAAGGCCCAGTTTGGCTGAATAGGGCAGAGGGGCTGAAGCAGGGAATGTGTTGGGGCGTGTGGGTTTGGGTGGGGTGAGCCGGAGACCCTGTGAGCTGGGTCACATTAGGGGCAGGCAGGGGGTGGAAGGGCTTGCGAACAGCTGTCACTGGAGAACCATCACAAGTGTTGGAGCTGGTGAGCAGGGCACCTGGAAGAGAGGACAGACAAAGGAGAGAAGCAAAGTGCGGAGGAGAGGAGAGGCGAGAGGATGGTGAGGACAGGAGAGGACAGGAGAGGACAGGATTGGAGGGGACCTGAGAAACCTACCTGGACAAAGGCAGCATACAGACATCCAGGAAGGCAGGCAGGCATGCAGGCAGCTCTGGCCTGGGCTCCCTGGATCCCGGGCGCACCTCCACCTGTCTTCTCTTGGCTGCCAGCCCTGAGGTCCGTCGTCGGTCAGCACTGTCTTCCCATCCTTCCGTCCCTCTGTGCCAGGGCCCAGGCGTCTGGGCGCTGTTGCCTGACCTAGTGGCAGGGCAGTTGGGCTGCCCAGTGCCAGTGTGGCCAGCACAGATTGCCAGGGGCTAGGACATCACAGAGGGCTCCTGTGGTTGCTAGGCCACGGGGACCCCGCCCATCCAGTTGACCAGCAGCCATGACCCCCACGCTGAACTTGACCTGAGGGGTGGTGTCCAGCCACCAGAGCCAGAGCCCCAGGCCAAAGCAGGTGCTGGTCGGCCGGGCCAAGGGGCTATGGGCAGATTGGTGTGTGTCTGGGCATGGGGCTGGCATCTGACAGTCCAGGGCGGGGGACCAAGGTCCACCAGGCCCCTGTCCCACCATGTGCACTGACACACAGTCTTGCTGACTGACTAACAGTCCCCGCCCCAGAGATACCCACACCAAGTCCCTGGGTGCCCTGAGCTGCCCCTGAGGGTTGGTGGGTGCCTGCCTGGACACATGCCACCGTAATGGAGGCCTCCATTAATCCCATTGCCTATTGACAGCTGCCCTCCTGGCCCTCCTCCTCCTCCTCCGCCTCCTCCTCCTCAGCCGCCTCCTCCTCCTCCTCCTCCTCTTCTTCCTCCTCTTCTTCCTCCTCTTCCTCCAGATCTTCCTCCTCCTCCTCCTCCTCCACCCCCTCCTCCTCTTCCTCATCCTCAGAGGGACTCACTCAGGGCCCTTGGCCTAGGCAAGCCAGGGCTGCTGCTCTGGCTTCTGCAGCTTCTATCCAGTGGGGGGGGGTGTAGGAATCTGTTCCTGTCAGTCCCTGATTCCTGGGACCTTCCTTGCCTCCTGCTGCCCCCACTCTCTAGTCCTGACCCCTCCTCAAGGATGCCCCCTTTCCCCTTACCCTCTGTCCCCCAGCTCCCAACTAACATCTACTGTGTTCCTCCCTGCGCTACTTTACTGCCACCCTGCTTCTGCCCTTCAGCCATGAGGGCCCAGGGCCAGCCCAGCTGCCATCTCACCATCCAGCAGGGGGACCTGCCCTAACCCCCTGCCACCACACCCACACACACAGCCCTGCACACACTCCTGGGCTCCCCTGCCTGCAGCCTGCCTCTCAAACAGTCTCCTTCTGCCCCCTAGCCCCCTTACAGCCTCTGCCACGGACCCCCACAGACACCTGGGCATGAGCAGTGCAGACATGCAAACAGCTCCCCTCGCCCCCACTCCAGTTGCTCCAAGGTTGTCAAGAGTCTTTTTTTCATGCTGTAGGGGAGGGAGTTGAGACAGTCCAATGTCCTGGGGAGCAAGAACTGCAAACAGTCCATCTACAATGTAACATTTGGGTCTCAAGCCGCCCAATCCCTAGTGCGCTGTGCAGACCTATGACTGGCAAAAACACCCCATCTGAGCGTGAGATCTGGCTGGGCTAGTGGCTCTTTCTGTGGACTAAGAGACAGACAGACAGAGTTTTCAGGTTCAAAACCTATACTTGCCAGAAGATGGTCATTCACTTCGGTTAAAAAAAAAAAAAAAAAAAAAGGCTTTTTATTTTTTTTTTCCCTGCCTGGGTAACCTGTCTGCTGCCTGTTTCAAAGTGAAAAAAGGGAAAAATCTTTTTTGGAGGGAAAAGGACCAAAATGCAGGCAGGTGGACTCCGTGGAGGGTGCATGGGGAGGTGCTCCTGCCCTGGCACTAGAGCCCCAGCTGCTGTTCCAGGTGCTCTCTGATAACAGAGATCTCCCTGTGTCGTGTCATGACACTGTCATCAGGACTGACCCTCAGGATAATGAGGATTCAAAACGAGGCAGGTGATACTGCCTTCAAAAGTAAATCCAGGGAGGTTTGGCGGTATGTCAGAGGGTTAAGGGCTTGTGGCGCTCACGAATAGAGGGGACAGGTGGAGGGGTGTGGGGTCTGGCCCCCAGACCGCCACCTGCAGGGGAGTCGCTTTACAGGGGGTGAAGCAGGTCTTTAGGAGCTCTATCTTTCTCTCCCACCCTGTATTTCCTCTGCTCTCTCCTTTTGTGTCTGTCAGATGCAAGGTCAGTAACAACAACAACAACAAAAACAATAACCACCACAGTGACCAAGCAACAAGGGCAGCGAAAGGGGAACAAATGGAGTGCAGGAGCTGTGGATTATTCCTGGCGTAGGCACTCAGCTGTGGCAATAACCCCTTGAGGCAATCAATCCATACATGAAGAAGTAATACAGGTAACAGAGACGTATATGTCCCTGTGTGTTTCCACTGAGTTAATGTAAATGCACTTTTATTTACTTCTTCATTTATTGATTACCTTGCCACGAGAATTTCTTTTCATTGCTAAAAAAAAGTGTCCCATCAAGGGAACCAGGTGGTGCCACACCCAGTTAAGCACTCATGTTACGATGCAGGAGGACTGGGCTTCAACACCCTGGTTCCCACCTGCCAGGGGAAATCTTTACAAGTGGTGCGGAAGTGCTGCAGTTGTCTCTCTCTGTGTCTCAAACTCTCTCTACCTCCCTTCCCTCTCAATTCCTGTCTATTTATTCCAGTGAATAATCAAGATAATAGAAAGTAAAAAAAGAAAAAGGGAAAGGAAATATTCCACGAATTCAAATGGGCTACTCAGGACAATGCTTTCCTTGTTAAGATCCGCACAGCATTCCATATGCAGAAAGGCAAAGATGCCATGTATTTTTTAACCCAGTTTTTATATTTATCTATTTATTTAGGTGCTTATTCATTTTTGTTATTGATGAATTAATGTTTTACATTTGACATTGACTAAGGATCTGACACCAGCGGTCTCCAGTACCCCTATATGGTACTCTGCCTCTACAAAACCGATCCATTGACCTGTCCATCCATCCATCCATCCACCCATACATCTATCCATCCATTCATCCATCCATCCATCCATCCATACATCCATCCATCCACCAGTCAACCAAGCTAAGTCCAAAAGGAGATCTCTCCTTAATGGTGAGGAGAAACAACGATGCATAGGTAGGTTGCAAAGGCCCAGTTTGGCTGAATAGGGCAGAGGGGCTGAAGCAGGGAATGTGTTGGGGCGTGTGGGTTTGGGTGGGGTGAGCCGGAGACCCTGTGAGCTGGGTCACATTAGGGGCAGGCAGGGGGTGGAAGGGCTTGCGAACAGCTGTCACTGGAGAACCATCACAAGTGTTGGAGCTGGTGAGCAGGGCACCTGGAAGAGAGGACAGACAAAGGAGAGAAGCAAAGTGCGGAGGAGAGGAGAGGCGAGAGGATGGTGAGGACAGGAGAGGACAGGAGAGGACAGGATTGGAGGGGACCTGAGAAACCTACCTGGACAAAGGCAGCATACAGACATCCAGGAAGGCAGGCAGGCATGCAGGCAGCTCTGGCCTGGGCTCCCTGGATCCCGGGCGCACCTCCACCTGTCTTCTCTTGGCTGCCAGCCCTGAGGTCCGTCGTCGGTCAGCACTGTCTTCCCATCCTTCCGTCCCTCTGTGCCAGGGCCCAGGCGTCTGGGCGCTGTTGCCTGACCTAGTGGCAGGGCAGTTGGGCTGCCCAGTGCCAGTGTGGCCAGCACAGATTGCCAGGGGCTAGGACATCACAGAGGGCTCCTGTGGTTGCTAAGCCACGGGGACCCCGCCCATGCAGTTGACCAGCAGCCATGACCCCCACGCTGAACTTGACCTGAGGGGTGGTGGCCAGCCACCAGAGCCAGAGCCCCAGGCCAAAGCAGGTGCTGGTCGGCCGGGCCAAGGGGCTATGGGCAGATTGGTGTGTGTCTGGGCATGGGGCTGGCATCTGACAGTCCAGGGCGGGGGACCAAGGTCCACCAGGCCCCTGTCCCACCATGTGCACTGACACACAGTCTTGCTGACTGACTAACAGTCCCCGCCCCAGAGATACCCACACCAAGTCCCTGGGTGCCCTGAGCTGCCCCTGAGGGTTGGTGGGTGCCTGCCTGGACACATGCCACCGTAATGGAGGCCTCCATTAATCCCATTGCCTATTGACAGCTGCCCTCCTGGCCCTCCTCCTCCTCCTCCGCCTCCTCCTCCTCAGCCGCCTCCTCCTCCTCCTCCTCTTCTTCTTCCTCCTCTTCTTCCTCCTCTTCCTCCAGATCTTCCTCCTCCTCCTCCCCCTCCACCCCCTCCTCCTCTTCCTCATCCTCAGAGGGACTCACTCAGGGCCCTTGGCCTAGGCAAGCCAGGGCTGCTGCTCTGGCTTCTGCAGCTTCTATCCAGTGGGGGGGGGTGTAGGAATCTGTTCCTGTCAGTCCCTGATTCCTGGGACCTTCCATGCCTCCTGCTGCCCCCACTCTCTAGTCCTGACCCCTCCTCAAGGATGCCCCCTTTCCCCTTACCCTCTGTCCCCCAGCTCCCAACTAACATCTACTGTGTTCCTCCCTGCGCTACTTTACTGCCACCCTGCTTCTGCCCTTCAGCCATGAGGGCCCAGGGCCAGCCCAGCTGCCATCTCACCATCCAGCAGGGGGACCTGCCCTAACCCCCTGCCACCACACCCACACACACAGCCCTGCACACACTCCTGGGCTCCCCTGCCTGCAGCCTGCCTCTCAAACAGTCTCCTTCTGCCCCCTAGCCCCCTTACAGCCTCTGCCACGGACCCCCACAGACACCTGGGCATGAGCAGTGCAGACATGCAAACAGCTCCCCTCGCCCACACTCCAGTTGCTCCAAGGTTGTCAAGAGTCTTTTTTTCATGCTGTAGGGGAGGGAGTTGAGACAGTCCAATGTCCTGGGGAGCAAGAACTGCAAACAGTCCATCTACAATGTAACATTTGGGTCTCAAGCCGCCCAATCCCTAGTGCGCTGTGCAGACCTATGACTGGCAAAAACACCCCATCTGAGCGTGAGATCTGGCTGGGCTAGTGGCTCTTTCTGTGGACTAAGAGACAGACAGACAGAGTTTTCAGGTTCAAAACCTATACTTGCCAGAAGATGGTCATTCACTTCGGTAAAAAAAAAAAAAAAAAAAAAAAGGCTTTTTATTTTTTTTTCCCCTGCCTGGGTAACCTGTCTGCTGCCTGTTTCAAAGTGAAAAAAGGGAAAAATCTTTTTTGGAGGGAAAAGGACCAAAATGCAGGCAGGTGGACTCCGTGGAGGGTGCATGGGGAGGTGCTCCTGCCCTGGCACTAGAGCCCCAGCTGCTGTTCCAGGTGCTCTCTGATAACAGAGATCTCCGTGTGTCGTGTCATGACACTGTCATCAGGACTGACCCTCAGGATAATGAGGATTCAAAACGAGGCAGGTGATACTGCCTTCAAAAGTAAATCCAGGGAGGTTTGGCGGTATGTCAGAGGGTTAAGGGCTTGTGGCGCTCACAAATAGAGGGGACAGGTGGAGGGGTTTGGGGTCTGGCCCCCAGACCGCCACCTGCAGGGGAGTCGCTTTACAGGGGGTGAAGCAGGTCTTTAGGAGCTCTATCTTTCTCTCCCACCCTGTATTTCCTCTGCTCTCTCCTTTTGTTTCTGTCAGATGCAAGGTCAGTAACAACAACAACAACAAAAACAATAACCACCACAGTGACCAAGCAACAAGGGCAGCAAAAGGGGAACAAATGGAGTGCAGGAGCTGTGGATTATTCCTGGCGTAGGCACTCAGCTGTGGCAATAACCCCTTGAGGCAATCAATCCATACATGAAGAAGTAATACAGGTAACAGAGACGTATATGTCCCTGTGTGTTTCCACTGAGTTAATGTAAATGCACTTTTATTTACTTCTTCATTTATTGATTACCTTGCCACGAGAATTTCTTTTCATTGCTAAAAAAAAGTGTCCCATCAAGGGAACCAGGTGGTGCCACACCCAGTTAAGCACTCATGTTACGATGCAGGAGGACTGGGCTTCAACACCCTGGTTCCCACCTGCCAGGGGAAATCTTTACAAGTGGTGCGGAAGTGCTGCAGTTGTCTCTCTCTGTGTCTCAAACTCTCTCTACCTCCCTTCCCTCTCAATTCCTGTCTATTTATTCCAGTGAATAATCAAGATAATAGAAAGTAAAAAAAGAAAAAGGGAAAGGAAATATTCCACGAATTCAAATGGGCTACTCAGGACAATGCTTTCCTTGTTAAGATCCGCACAGCATTCCATATGCAGAAAGGCAAAGACGCCATGTATTTTTTAACCCAGTTTTTATATTTATCTATTTATTTAGGTGCTTATTCATTTTTGTTATTGATGAATTAATGTTTTACATTTGACATTGACTAAGGATCTGACACCAGCGGTCTCCAGTACCCCTATATGGTACTCTGCCTCTACAAAACCGATCCATTGACCTGTCCATCCATCCATCCATCCACCCATACATCTATCCATCCATTCATCCATCCATCCATCCATCCATACATCCATCCATCCACCAGTCAACCAAGCTAAGTACAAAAGGAGATCTCTCCTTAATGGTGAGGAGAAACAACGATGCATAGGTAGGTTGCAAAGGCCCAGTTTGGCTGAATAGGGCAGAGGGGCTGAAGCAGGGAATGTGTTGGGGCGTGTGGGTTTGGGTGGGGTGAGCCGGAGACCCTGTGAGCTGGGTCACATTAGGGGCAGGCAGGGGGTGGAAGGGCTTGCTAACAGCTGTCACTGGAGAACCATCACAAGTGTTGGAGCTGGTGAGCAGGGCACCTGGAAGAGAGGACAGACAAAGGAGAGAAGCAAAGTGAGGAGGAGAGGAGAGGCGAGAGGATGGTGAGGACAGGAGAGGACAGGAGAGGACAGGATTGGAGGGGACCTGAGAAACCTACCTGGACAAAGGCAGCATACAGACATCCAGGAAGGCAGGCAGGCATGCAGGCAGCTCTGGCCTGGGCTCCCTGGATCCCGGGCGCACCTCCACCTGTCTTCTCTTGGCTGCCAGCCCTGAGGTCCGTCGTCGGTCAGCACTGTCTTCCCATCCTTCCGTCCCTCTGTGCCAGGGCCCAGGCGTCTGGGCGCTGTTGCCTGACCTAGTGGCAGGGCAGTTGGGCTGCCCAGTGCCAGTGTGGCCAGCACAGATTGCCAGGGGCTAGGACATCACAGAGGGCTCCTGTGGATGCTAGGCCACGGGGACCCCGCCCATCCAGTTGACCAGCAGCCATGACCCCCACGCTGAACTTGACCTGAGGGGTGGTGTCCAGCCACCAGAGCCAGAGCCCCAGGCCAAAGCAGGTGCTGGTCGGCCGGGCCAAGGGGCTATGGGCAGATTGGTGTGTGTCTGGGCATGGGGCTGGCATCTGACAGTCCAGGGCGGGGGACCAAGGTCCACCAGGCCCCTGTCCCACCATGTGCACTGACACACAGTCTTGCTGACTGACTAACAGTCCCCGCCCCAGAGATACCCACACCAAGTCCCTGGGTGCCCTGAGCTGCCCCTGAGGGTTGGTGGGTGCCTGCCTGGACACATGCCACCGTAATGGAGGCCTCCATTAATCCCATTGCCTATTGACAGCTGCCCTCCTGGCCCTCCTCCTCCTCCTCCGCCTCCTCCTCCTCAGCCGCCTCCTCCTCCTCCTCCTCCTCTTCTTCCTCCTCTTCTTCCTCCTCTTCCTCCAGATCTTCCTCCTCCTCCTCCTCCTCCACCCCCTCCTCCTCTTCCTCATCCTCAGAGGGACTCACTCAGGGCCCTTGGCCTAGGCAAGCCAGGGCTGCTGCTCTGGCTTCTGCAGCTTCTATCCAGTGTGGGGGGGTGTAGGAATCTGTTCCTGTCAGTCCCTGATTCCTGGGACCTTCCTTGCCTCCTGCTGCCCCCACTCTCTAGTCCTGACCCCTCCTCAAGGATGCCCCCTTTCCCCTTACCCTCTGTCCCCCAGCTCCCAACTAACATCTACTGTGTTCCTCCCTGCGCTACTTTACTGCCACCCTGCTTCTGCCCTTCAGCCATGAGGGCCCAGGGCCAGCCCAGCTGCCATCTCACCATCCAGCAGGGGGACCTGCCCTAACCCCCTGCCACCACACCCACACACACAGCCCTGCACACACTCCTGGGCTCCCCTGCCTGCAGCCTGCCTCTCAAACAGTCTCCTTCTGCCCCCTAGCCCCCTTACAGCCTCTGCCACGGACCCCCACAGACACCTGGGCATGAGCAGTGCAGACATGCAAACAGCTCCCCTCGCCCACACTCCAGTTGCTCCAAGGTTGTCAAGAGTCTTTTTTTCATGCTGTAGGGGAGGGAGTTGAGACAGTCCAATGTCCTGGGGAGCAAGAACTGCAAACAGTCCATCTACAATGTAACATTTGGGTCTCAAGCCGCCCAATCCCTAGTGCGCTGTGCAGACCTTTGACTGGCAAAAACACCCCATCTGAGCGTGAGATCTGGCTGGGCTAGTGGCTCTTTCTGTGGACTAAGAGACAGACAGACAGAGTTTTCAGGTTCAAAACCTATACTTGCCAGAAGATGGTCATTCACTTCGGTAAAAAAAAAAAAAAAAAAAAAAAAAGGCTTTTTATTTTTTTTTCCCCTGCCTGGGTAACCTGTCTGCTGCCTGTTTCAAAGTGAAAAAAGGGAAAAATCTTTTTTGGAGGGAAAAGGACCAAAATGCAGGCAGGTGGACTCCGTGGAGGGTGCATGGGGAGGTGCTCTTGCCCTGGCACTAGAGCCCCAGCTGCTGTTCCAGGTGCTCTCTGATAACAGAGATCTCCGTGTGTCCTGTCATGACACTGTCATCAGGACTGACCCTCAGGATAATGAGGATTCAAAACGAGGCAGGTGATACTGCCTTCAAAAGTAAATCCAGGGAGGTTTGGCGGTATGTCAGAGGGTTAAGGGCTTGTGGCGCTCACGAATAGAGGGGACAGGTGGAGGGGTGTGGGGTCTGGCCCCCAGACCGCCACCTGCAGGGGAGTCGCTTTACAGGGGGTGAAGCAGGTCTTTAGGAGCTCTATCTTTCTCTCCCACCCTGTATTTCCTCTGCTCTCTCCTTTTGTGTCTGTCAGATGCAAGGTCAGTAACAACAACAACAACAAAAACAATAACCACCACAGTGACCAAGCAACAAGGGCAGCGAAAGGGGAACAAATGGAGTGCAGGAGCTGTGGATTATTCCTGGCGTAGGCACTCAGCTGTGGCAATAACCCCTTGAGGCAATCAATCCATACATGAAGAAGTAATACAGGTAACAGAGACGTATATGTCCCTGTGTGTTTCCACTGAGTTAATGTAAATGCACTTTTATTTACTTCTTCATTTATTGATTACCTTGCCACGAGAATTTCTTTTCATTGCTAAAAAAAAGTGTCCCATCAAGGGAACCAGGTGGTGCCACACCCAGTTAAGCACTCATGTTACGATGCAGGAGGACTGGGCTTCAACACCCTGGTTCCCACCTGCCAGGGGAAATCTTTACAAGTGGTGCGGAAGTGCTGCAGTTGTCTCTCTCTGTGTCTCAAACTCTCTCTACCTCCCTTCCCTCTCAATTCCTGTCTATTTATTCCAGTGAATAATCAAGATAATAGAAAGTAAAAAAAGAAAAAGGGAAAGGAAATATTCCACGAATTCAAATGGGCTACTCAGGACAATGCTTTCCTTGTTAAGATCCGCACAGCATTCCATATGCAGAAAGGCAAAGATGCCATGTATTTTTTAACCCAGTTTTTATATTTATCTATTTATTTAGGTGCTTATTCATTTTTGTTATTGATGAATTAATGTTTTACATTTGACATTGACTAAGGATCTGACACCAGCGGTCTCCAGTACCCCTATATGGTACTCTGCCTCTACAAAACCGATCCATTGACCTGTCCATCCATCCATCCATCCACCCATACATCTATCCATCCATTCATCCATCCATCCATCCATCCATACATCCATCCATCCACCAGTCAACCAAGCTAAGTCCAAAAGGAGATCTCTCCTTAATGGTGAGGAGAAACAACGATGCATAGGTAGGTTGCAAAGGCCCAGTTTGGCTGAATAGGGCAGAGGGGCTGAAGCAGGGAATGTGTTGGGGCATGTGGGTTTGGGTGGGGTGAGCCGGAGACCCTGTGAGCTGGGTCACATTAGGGGCAGGCAGGGGGTGGAAGGGCTTGCGAACAGCTGTCACTGGAGAACCATCACAAGTGTTGGAGCTGGTGAGCAGGGCACCTGGAAGAGAGGACAGACAAAGGAGAGAAGCAAAGTGCGGAGGAGAGGAGAGGCGAGAGGATGGTGAGGACAGGAGAGGACAGGAGAGGACAGGATTGGAGGGGACCTGAGAAACCTACCTGGACAAAGGCAGCATACAGACATCCAGGAAGGCAGGCAGGCATGCAGGCAGCTCTGGCCTGGGCTCCCTGGATCCCGGGCGCACCTCCACCTGTCTTCTCTTGGCTGCCAGCCCTGAGGTCCGTCGTCGTTCAGCACTGTCTTCCCATCCTTCCGTCCCTCTGTGCCAGGGCCCAGGCGTCTGGGCGCTGTTGCCTGACCTAGTGGCAGGGCAGTTGGGCTGCCCAGTGCCAGTGTGGCCAGCACAGATTGCCAGGGGCTAGGACATCACAGAGGGCTCCTGTGGTTGCTAGGCCACGGGGACCCCGCCCATCCAGTTGACCAGCAGCCATGACCCCCACGCTGAACTTGACCTGAGGGGTGGT
This sequence comes from Erinaceus europaeus, assembly GCF_950295315.1. Taxonomy (NCBI): domain Eukaryota; kingdom Metazoa; phylum Chordata; class Mammalia; order Eulipotyphla; family Erinaceidae; genus Erinaceus; species Erinaceus europaeus. Next base: position 47,620 of record NW_026647146.1, on the reverse strand, counting down.
GGCCAGCCACCAGAGCCAGAGCCCCAGGCCAAAGCAGGTGCTGGTCGGCCGGGCCAAGGGGCTATGGGCAGATTGGTGTGTGTCTGGGCATGGGGCTGGCATCTGACAGTCCAGGGCGGGGGACCAAGGTCCACCAGGCCCCTGTCCCACCATGTGCACTGACACACAGTCTTGCTGACTGACTAACAGTCCCCGCCCCAGAGATACCCACACCAAGTCCCTGGGTGCCCTGAGCTGCCCCTGAGGGTTGGTGGGTGCCTGCCTGGACACATGCCACCGTAATGGAGGCCTCCATTAATCCCATTGCCTATTGACAGCTGCCCTCCTGGCCCTCCTCCTCCTCCTCCGCCTCCTCCTCCTCAGCCGCCTCCTCCTCCTCCTCCTGCTCTTCTTCCTCCTCTTCTTCCTCCTCTTCCTCCAGATCTTCCTCCTCCTCCTCCTCCTCCACCCCCTCCTCCTCTTCCTCATCCTCAGAGGGACTCACTCAGGGCCCTTGGCCTAGGCAAGCCAGGGCTGCTGCTCTGGCTTCTGCAGCTTCTATCCAGTGTGGGGGGGGGTGTAGGAATCTGTTCCTGTCAGTCCCTGATTCCTGGGACCTTCCTTGCCTCCTGCTGCCCCCACTCTCTAGTCCTGACCCCTCCTCAAGGATGCCCCCTTTCCCCTTACCCTCTGTCCCCCAGCTCCCAACTAACATCTACTGTGTTCCTCCCTGCGCTACTTTACTGCCACCCTGCTTCTGCCCTTCAGCCATGAGGGCCCAGGGCCAGCCCAGCTGCCATCTCACCATCCAGCAGGGGGACCTGCCCTAACCCCCTGCCACCACACCCACACACACAGCCCTGCACACACTCCTGGGCTCCCCTGCCTGCAGCCTGCCTCTCAAACAGTCTCCTTCTGCCCCCTAGCCCCCTTACAGCCTCTGCCACGGACCCCCACAGACACCTGGGCATGAGCAGTGCAGACATGCAAACAGCTCCCCTCGCCCACACTCCAGTTGCTCCAAGGTTGTCAAGAGTCTTTTTTTCATGCTGTAGGGGAGGGAGTTGAGACAGTCCAATGTCCTGGGGAGCAAGAACTGCAAACAGTCCATCTACAATGTAACATTTGGGTCTCAAGCCGCCCAATCCCTAGTGCGCTGTGCAGACCTATGACTGGCAAAAACACCCCATCTGAGCGTGAGATCTGGCTGGGCTAGTGGCTCTTTCTGTGGACTAAGAGACAGACAGACAGAGTTTTCAGGTTCAAAACCTATACTTGCCAGAAGATGGTCATTCACTTCGGTTAAAAAAAAAAAAAAAAAAAAAAAGGCTTTTTATTTTTTTTTTCCCTGCCTGGGTAACCTGTCTGCTGCCTGTTTCAAAGTGAAAAAAGGGAAAAATCTTTTTTGGAGGGAAAAGGACCAAAATGCAGGCAGGTGGACTCCGTGGAGGGTGCATGGGGAGGTGCTCCTGCCCTGGCACTAGAGCCCCAGCTGCTGTTCCAGGTGCTCTCTGATAACAGAGATCTCCCTGTGTCGTGTCATGACACTGTCATCAGGACTGACCCTCAGGATAATGAGGATTCAAAACGAGGCAGGTGATACTGCCTTCAAAAGTAAATCCAGGGAGGTTTGGCGGTATGTCAGAGGGTTAAGGGCTTGTGGCGCTCACGAATAGAGGGGACAGGTGGAGGGGTGTGGGGTCTGGCCCCCAGACCGCCACCTGCAGGGGAGTCGCTTTACAGGGGGTGAAGCAGGTCTTTAGGAGCTCTATCTTTCTCTCCCACCCTGTATTTCCTCTGCTCTCTCCTTTTGTGTCTGTCAGATGCAAGGTCAGTAACAACAACAACAACAAAAACAATAACCACCACAGTGACCAAGCAACAAGGGCAGCGAAAGGGGAACAAATGGAGTGCAGGAGCTGTGGATTATTCCTGGCGTAGGCACTCAGCTGTGGCAATAACCCCTTGAGGCAATCAATCCATACATGAAGAAGTAATACAGGTAACAGAGACGTATATGTCCCTGTGTGTTTCCACTGAGTTAATGTAAATGCACTTTTATTTACTTCTTCATTTATTGATTACCTTGCCACGAGAATTTCTTTTCATTGCTAAAAAAAAGTGTCCCATCAAGGGAACCAGGTGGTGCCACACCCAGTTAAGCACTCATGTTACGATGCAGGAGGACTGGGCTTCAACACCCTGGTTCCCACCTGCCAGGGGAAATCTTTACAAGTGGTGCGGAAGTGCTGCAGTTGTCTCTCTCTGTGTCTCAAACTCTCTCTACCTCCCTTCCCTCTCAATTCCTGTCTATTTATTCCAGTGAATAATCAAGATAATAGAAAGTAAAAAAAGAAAAAGGGAAAGGAAATATTCCACGAATTCAAATGGGCTACTCAGGACAATGCTTTCCTTGTTAAGATCCGCACAGCATTCCATATGCAGAAAGGCAAAGATGCCATGTATTTTTTAACCCAGTTTTTATATTTATCTATTTATTTAGGTGCTTATTCATTTTTGTTATTGATGAATTAATGTTTTACATTTGACATTGACTAAGGATCTGACACCAGCGGTCTCCAGTACCCCTATATGGTACTCTGCCTCTACAAAACCGATCCATTGACCTGTCCATCCATCCATCCATCCACCCATACATCTATCCATCCATTCATCCATCCATCCATCCATCCATACATCCATCCATCCACCAGTCAACCAAGCTAAGTACAAAAGGAGATCTCTCCTTAATGGTGAGGAGAAACAACGATGCATAGGTAGGTTGCAAAGGCCCAGTTTGGCTGAATAGGGCAGAGGGGCTGAAGCAGGGAATGTGTTGGGGCGTGTGGGTTTGGGTGGGGTGAGCCGGACACCCTGTGAGCTGGGTCACATTAGGGGCAGGCAGGGGGTGGAAGGGCTTGCGAACAGCTGTCACTGGAGAACCATCACAAGTGTTGGAGCTGGTGAGCAGGGCACCTGGAAGAGAGGACAGACAAAGGAGAGAAGCAAAGTGCGGAGGAGAGGAGAGGCGAGAGGATGGTGAGGACAGGAGAGGACAGGAGAGGACAGGATTGGAGGGGACCTGAGAAACCTACCTGGACAAAGGCAGCATACAGACATCCAGGAAGGCAGGCAGGCATGCAGGCAGCTCTGGCCTGGGCTCCCTGGATCCCGGGCGCACCTCCACCTGTCTTCTCTTGGCTGCCAGCCCTGAGGTCCGTCGTCGGTCAGCACTGTCTTCCCATCCTTCCGTCCCTCTGTGCCAGGGCCCAGGCGTCTGGGCGCTGTTGCCTGACCTAGTGGCAGGGCAGTTGGGCTGCCCAGTGCCAGTGTGGCCAGCACAGATTGCCAGGGGCTAGGACATCACAGAGGGCTCCTGTGGTTGCTAGGCCACGGGGACCCCGCCCATGCAGTTGACCAGCAGCCATGACCCCCACGCTGAACTTGACCTGAGGGGTGGTGGCCAGCCACCAGAGCCAGAGCCCCAGGCCAAAGCAGGTGCTGGTCGGCCGGGCCAAGGGGCTATGGGCAGATTGGTGTGTGTCTGGGCATGGGGCTGGCATCTGACAGTCCAGGGCGGGGGACCAAGGTCCACCAGGCCCCTGTCCCACCATGTGCACTGACACACAGTCTTGCTGACTGACTAACAGTCCCCGCCCCAGAGATACCCACACCAAGTCCCTGGGTGCCCTGAGCTGCCCCTGAGGGTTGGTGGGTGCCTGCCTGGACACATGCCACCGTAATGGAGGCCTCCATTAATCCCATTGCCTATTGACAGCTGCCCTCCTGGCCCTCCTCCTCCTCCTCCGCCTCCTCCTCCTCAGCCGCCTCCTCCTCCTCCTCCTCTTCTTCTTCCTCCTCTTCTTCCTCCTCTTCCTCCAGATCTTCCTCCTCCTCCTCCCCCTCCACCCCCTCCTCCTCTTCCTCATCCTCAGAGGGACTCACTCAGGGCCCTTGGCCTAGGCAAGCCAGGGCTGCTGCTCTGGCTTCTGCAGCTTCTATCCAGTGGGGGGGGTGTAGGAATCTGTTCCTGTCAGTCCCTGATTCCTGGGACCTTCCTTGCCTCCTGCTGCCCCCACTCTCTAGTCCTGACCCCTCCTCAAGGATGCCCCCTTTCCCCTTACCCTCTGTCCCCCAGCTCCCAACTAACATCTACTGTGTTCCTCCCTGCGCTACTTTACTGCCACCCTGCTTCTGCCCTTCAGCCATGAGGGCCCAGGGCCAGCCCAGCTGCCATCTCACCATCCAGCAGGGGGACCTGCCCTAACCCCCTGCCACCACACCCACACACACAGCCCTGCACACACTCCTGGGCTCCCCTGCCTGCAGCCTGCCTCTCAAACAGTCTCCTTCTGCCCCCTAGCCCCCTTACAGCCTCTGCCACGGACCCCCACAGACACCTGGGCATGAGCAGTGCAGACATGCAAACAGCTCCCCTCGCCCACACTCCAGTTGCTCCAAGGTTGTCAAGAGTCTTTTTTTCATGCTGTAGGGGAGGGAGTTGAGACAGTCCAATGTCCTGGGGAGCAAGAACTGCAAACAGTCCATCTACAATGTAACATTTGGGTCTCAAGCCGCCCAATCCCTAGTGCGCTGTGCAGACCTATGACTGGCAAAAACACCCCATCTGAGCGTGAGATCTGGCTGGGCTAGTGGCTCTTTCTGTGGACTAAGAGACAGACAGACAGAGTTTTCAGGTTCAAAACCTATACTTGCCAGAAGATGGTCATTCACTTCGGTAAAAAAAAAAAAAAAAAAAAAAAGGCTTTTTATTTTTTTTTCCCCTGCCTGGGTAACCTGTCTGCTGCCTGTTTCAAAGTGAAAAAAGGGAAAAATCTTTTTTGGAGGGAAAAGGACCAAAATGCAGGCAGGTGGACTCCGTGGAGGGTGCATGGGGAGGTGCTCCTGCCCTGGCACTAGAGCCCCAGCTGCTGTTCCAGGTGCTCTCTGATAACAGAGATCTCCGTGTGTCGTGTCATGACACTGTCATCAGGACTGACCCTCAGGATAATGAGGATTCAAAACGAGGCAGGTGATACTGCCTTCAAAAGTAAATCCAGGGAGGTTTGGCGGTATGTCAGAGGGTTAAGGGCTTGTGGCGCTCACAAATAGAGGGGACAGGTGGAGGGGTTTGGGGTCTGGCCCCCAGACCGCCACCTGCAGGGGAGTCGCTTTACAGGGGGTGAAGCAGGTCTTTAGGAGCTCTATCTTTCTCTCCCACCCTGTATTTCCTCTGCTCTCTCCTTTTGTTTCTGTCAGATGCAAGGTCAGTAACAACAACAACAACAAAAACAATAACCACCACAGTGACCAAGCAACAAGGGCAGCAAAAGGGGAACAAATGGAGTGCAGGAGCTGTGGATTATTCCTGGCGTAGGCACTCAGCTGTGGCAATAACCCCTTGAGGCAATCAATCCATACATGAAGAAGTAATACAGGTAACAGAGACGTATATGTCCCTGTGTGTTTCCACTGAGTTAATGTAAATGCACTTTTATTTACTTCTTCATTTATTGATTACCTTGCCACGAGAATTTCTTTTCATTGCTAAAAAAAAGTGTCCCATCAAGGGAACCAGGTGGTGCCACACCCAGTTAAGCACTCATGTTACGATGCAGGAGGACTGGGCTTCAACACCCTGGTTCCCACCTGCCAGGGGAAATCTTTACAAGTGGTGCGGAAGTGCTGCAGTTGTCTCTCTCTGTGTCTCAAACTCTCTCTACCTCCCTTCCCTCTCAATTCCTGTCTATTTATTCCAGTGAATAATCAAGATAATAGAAAGTAAAAAAAGAAAAAGGGAAAGGAAATATTCCACGAATTCAAATGGGCTACTCAGGACAATGCTTTCCTTGTTAAGATCCGCACAGCATTCCATATGCAGAAAGGCAAAGACGCCATGTATTTTTTAACCCAGTTTTTATATTTATCTATTTATTTAGGTGCTTATTCATTTTTGTTATTGATGAATTAATGTTTTACATTTGACATTGACTAAGGATCTGACACCAGCGGTCTCCAGTACCCCTATATGGTACTCTGCCTCTACAAAACCGATCCATTGACCTGTCCATCCATCCATCCATCCACCCATACATCTATCCATCCATTCATCCATCCATCCATCCATCCATACATCCATCCATCCACCAGTCAACCAAGCTAAGTACAAAAGGAGATCTCTCCTTAATGGTGAGGAGAAACAACGATGCATAGGTAGGTTGCAAAGGCCCAGTTTGGCTGAATAGGGCAGAGGGGCTGAAGCAGGGAATGTGTTGGGGCGTGTGGGTTTGGGTGGGGTGAGCCGGAGACCCTGTGAGCTGGGTCACATTAGGGGCAGGCAGGGGGTGGAAGGGCTTGCGAACAGCTGTCACTGGAGAACCATCACAAGTGTTGGAGCTGGTGAGCAGGGCACCTGGAAGAGAGGACAGACAAAGGAGAGAAGCAAAGTGCGGAGGAGAGGAGAGGCGAGAGGATGGTGAGGACAGGAGAGGACAGGAGAGGACAGGATTGGAGGGGACCTGAGAAACCTACCTGGACAAAGGCAGCATACAGACATCCAGGAAGGCAGGCAGGCATGCAGGCACCTCTGGCCTGGGCTCCCTGGATCCCGGGCGCACCTCCACCTGTCTTCTCTTGGCTGCCAGCCCTGAGGTCCGTCGTCGGTCAGCACTGTCTTCCCATCCTTCCGTCCCTCTGTGCCAGGGCCCAGGCGTCTGGGCGCTGTTGCCTGACCTAGTGGCAGGGCAGGTGGGCTGCCCAGTGCCAGTGTGGCAAGCACAGATTGCCAGGGGCTAGGACATCACAGAGGGCTCCTGTGGTTGCTAGGCCACGGGGACCCCGCCCATGCAGTTGACCAGCAGCCATGACCCCCACGCTGAACTTGACCTGAGGAGTGGTGGCCAGCCACCAGAGCCAGAGCCCCAGGCCAAAGCAGGTGCTGGTCGGCCGGGCCAAGGGGCTATGGGCAGATTGGTGTGTGTCTGGGCATGGGGCTGGCATCTGACAGTCCAGGGCGGGGGACCAAGGTCCACCAGGCCCCTGTCCCACCATGTGCACTGACACACAGTCTTGCTGACTGACTAACAGTCCCCGCCCCAGAGATACCCACACCAAGTCCCTGGGTGCCCTGAGCTGCCCCTGAGGGTTGGTGGGTGCCTGCCTGGACACATGCCACCGTAATGGAGGCCTCCATTAATCCCATTGCCTATTGACAGCTGCCCTCCTGGCCCTCCTCCTCCTCCTCCGCCTCCTCCTCCTCAGCCGCCTCCTCCTCCTCCTCCTCTTCTTCTTCCTCCTCTTCTTCCTCCTCTTCCTCCAGATCTTCCTCCTCCTCCTCCCCCTCCACCCCCTCCTCCTCTTCCTCATCCTCAGAGGGACTCACTCAGGGCCCTTGGCCTAGGCAAGCCAGGGCTGCTGCTCTGGCTTCTGCAGCTTCTATCCAGTGGGGGGGGTGTAGGAATCTGTTCCTGTCAGTCCCTGATTCCTGGGACCTTCCATGCCTCCTGCTGCCCCCACTCTCTAGTCCTGACCCCTCCTCAAGGATGCCCCCTTTCCCCTTACCCTCTGTCCCCCAGCTCCCAACTAACATCTACTGTGTTCCTCCCTGCGCTACTTTACTGCCACCCTGCTTCTGCCCTTCAGCCATGAGGGCCCAGGGCCAGCCCAGCTGCCATCTCACCATCCAGCAGGGGGACCTGCCCTAACCCCCTGCCACCACACCCACACACACAGCCCTGCACACACTCCTGGGCTCCCCTGCCTGCAGCCTGCCTCTCAAACAGTCTCCTTCTGCCCCCTAGCCCCCTTACAGCCTCTGCCACGGACCCCCACAGACACCTGGGCATGAGCAGTGCAGACATGCAAACAGCTCCCCTCGCCCACACTCCAGTTGCTCCAAGGTTGTCAAGAGTCTTTTTTTCATGCTGTAGGGGAGGGAGTTGAGACAGTCCAATGTCCTGGGGAGCAAGAACTGCAAACAGTCCATCTACAATGTAACATTTGGGTCTCAAGCCGCCCAATCCCTAGTGCGCTGTGCAGACCTATGACTGGCAAAAACACCCCATCTGAGCGTGAGATCTGGCTGGGCTAGTGGCTCTTTCTGTGGACTAAGAGACAGACAGACAGAGTTTTCAGGTTCAAAACCTATACTTGCCAGAAGATGGTCATTCACTTCGGTAAAAAAAAAAAAAAAAAAAAAAGGCTTTTTATTTTTTTTTCCCCTGCCTGGGTAACCTGTCTGCTGCCTGTTTCAAAGTGAAAAAAGGGAAAAATCTTTTTTGGAGGGAAAAGGACCAAAATGCAGGCAGGTGGACTCCGTGGAGGGTGCATGGGGAGGTGCTCCTGCCCTGGCACTAGAGCCCCAGCTGCTGTTCCAGGTGCTCTCTGATAACAGAGATCTCCGTGTGTCGTGTCATGACACTGTCATCAGGACTGACCCTCAGGATAATGAGGATTCAAAACGAGGCAGGTGATACTGCCTTCAAAAGTAAATCCAGGGAGGTTTGGCGGTATGTCAGAGGGTTAAGGGCTTGTGGCGCTCACAAATAGAGGGGACAGGTGGAGGGGTTTGGGGTCTGGCCCCCAGACCGCCACCTGCAGGGGAGTCGCTTTACAGGGGGTGAAGCAGGTCTTTAGGAGCTCTATCTTTCTCTCCCACCCTGTATTTCCTCTGCTCTCTCCTTTTGTTTCTGTCAGATGCAAGGTCAGTAACAACAACAACAACAAAAACAATAACCACCACAGTGACCAAGCAACAAGGGCAGCAAAAGGGGAACAAATGGAGTGCAGGAGCTGTGGATTATTCCTGGCGTAGGCACTCAGCTGTGGCAATAACCCCTTGAGGCAATCAATCCATACATGAAGAAGTAATACAGGTAACAGAGACGTATATGTCCCTGTGTGTTTCCACTGAGTTAATGTAAATGCACTTTTATTTACTTCTTCATTTATTGATTACCTTGCCACGAGAATTTCTTTTCATTGCTAAAAAAAAGTGTCCCATCAAGGGTACCAGGTGGTGCCACACCCAGTTAAGCACTCATGTTACGATGCAGGAGGACTGGGCTTCAACACCCTGGTTCCCACCTGCCAGGGGAAATCTTTACAAGTGGTGCGGAAGTGCTGCAGTTGTCTCTCTCTGTGTCTCAAACTCTCTCTACCTCCCTTCCCTCTCAATTCCTCTCTATTTATTCCAGTGAATAATCAAGATAATAGAAAGTAAAAAAAGAAAAAGGGAAAGGAAATATTCCACGAATTCAAATGGGCTACTCAGGACAATGCTTTCCTTGTTAAGATCCGCACAGCATTCCATATGCAGAAAGGCAAAGACGCCATGTATTTTTTAACCCAGTTTTTATATTTATCTATTTATTTAGGTGCTTATTCATTTTTGTTATTGATGAATTAATGTTTTACATTTGACATTGACTAAGGATCTGACACCAGCGGTCTCCAGTACCCCTATATGGTACTCTGCCTCTACAAAACCGATCCATTGACCTGTCCATCCATCCATCCATCCACCCATACATCTATCCATCCATTCATCCATCCATCCATCCATCCATCCATACATCCATCCATCCACCAGTCAACCAAGCTAAGTACAAAAGGAGATCTCTCCTTAATGGTGAGGAGAAACAACGATGCATAGGTAGGTTGCAAAGGCCCAGTTTGGCTGAATAGGGCAGAGGGGCTGAAGCAGGGAATGTGTTGGGGCGTGTGGGTTTGGGTGGGGTGAGCCGGAGACCCTGTGAGCTGGGTCACATTAGGGGCAGGCAGGGGGTGGAAGGGCTTGCTAACAGCTGTCACTGGAGAACCATCACAAGTGTTGGAGCTGGTGAGCAGGGCACCTGGAAGAGAGGACAGACAAAGGAGAGAAGCAAAGTGAGGAGGAGAGGAGAGGCGAGAGGATGGTGAGGACAGGAGAGGACAGGAGAGGACAGGATTGGAGGGGACCTGAGAAACCTACCTGGACAAAGGCAGCATACAGACATCCAGGAAGGCAGGCAGGCATGCAGGCAGCTCTGGCCTGGGCTCCCTGGATCCCGGGCGCACCTCCACCTGTCTTCTCTTGGCTGCCAGCCCTGAGGTCCGTCGTAGGTCAGCACTGTCTTCCCATCCTTCCGTCCCTCTGTGCCAGGGCCCAGGCGTCTGGGCGCTGTTGCCTGACATAGTGGCAGGGCAGTTGGGCTACCCAGTGCCAGTGTGGCCAGCACAGATTGCCAGGGGCTAGGACATCACAGAGGGCTCCTGTGGTTGCTAGGCCACGGGGACCCCGCCCATCCAGTTGACCAGCAGCCATGACCCCCACGCTGAACTTGACCTGAGGGGTGGTGGCCAGCCACCAGAGCCAGAGCCCCAGGCCAAAGCAGGTGCTGGTCGGCCGGGCCAAGGGGCTATGGGCAGATTGGTGTGTGTCTGGGCATGGGGCTGGCATCTGACAGTCCAGGGCGGGGGACCAAGGTCCACCAGGCCCCTGTCCCACCATGTGCACTGACACACAGTCTTGCTGACTGACTAACAGTCCCCGCCCCAGAGATACCCACACCAAGTCCCTGGGTGCCCTGAGCTGCCCCTGAGGGTTGGTGGGTGCCTGCCTGGACACATGCCACCGTAATGGAGGCCTCCATTAATCCCATTGCCTATTGACAGCTGCCCTCCTGGCCCTCCTCCTCCTCCTCCGCCTCCTCCTCCTCAGCCGCCTCCTCCTCCTTCTTCTCCTCCTCTTCTTCCTCCTCTTCTTCCTCCTCTTCCTCCAGATCTTCCTCCTCCTCCTCCTCCTCCACCCCCTCCTCCTCTTCCTCATCCTCAGAGGGACTCACTCAGGGCCCTTGGCCTAGGCAAGCCAGGGCTGCTGCTCTGGCTTCTGCAGCTTCTATCCAGTGTGGGGGGGTGTAGGAATCTGTTCCTGTCAGTCCCTGATTCCTGGGACCTTCCTTGCCTCCTGCTGCCCCCACTCTCTAGTCCTGACCCCTCCTCAAGGATGCCCCCTTTCCCCTTACCCTCTGTCCCCCAGCTCCCAACTAACATCTACTGTGTTCCTCCCTGCGCTACTTTACTGCCACCCTGCTTCTGCCCTTCAGCCATGAGGGCCCAGGGCCAGCCCAGCTGCCATCTCACCATCCAGCAGGGGGACCTGCCCTAACCCCCTGCCACCACACCCACACACACAGCCCTGCACACACTCCTGGGCTCCCCTGCCTGCAGCCTGCCTCTCAAACAGTCTCCTTCTGCCCCCTAGCCCCCTTACAGCCTCTGCCACGGACCCCCACAGACACCTGGGCATGAGCAGTGCAGACATGCAAACAGCTCCCCTCGCCCCCACTCCAGTTGCTCCAAGGTTGTCAAGAGTCTTTTTTTCATGCTGTAGGGGAGGGAGTTGAGACAGTCCAATGTCCTGGGGAGCAAGAACTGCAAACAGTCCATCTACAATGTAACATTTGGGTCTCAAGCCGCCCAATCCCTAGTGCGCTGTGCAGACCTTTGACTGGCAAAAACACCCCATCTGAGCGTGAGATCTGGCTGGGCTAGTGGCTCTTTCTGTGGACTAAGAGACAGACAGACAGAGTTTTCAGGTTCAAAACCTATACTTGCCAGAAGATGGTCATTCACTTCGGTAAAAAAAAAAAAAAAAAAAAAAAAGGCTTTTTATTTTTTTTTCCCCTGCCTGGGTAACCTGTCTGCTGCCTGTTTCAAAGTGAAAAAAGGGAAAAATCTTTTTTGGAGGGAAAAGGACCAAAATGCAGGCAGGTGGACTCCGTGGAGGGTGCATGGGGAGGTGCTCTTGCCCTGGCACTAGAGCCCCAGCTGCTGTTCCAGGTGCTCTCTGATAACAGAGATCTCCGTGTGTCGTGTCATGACACTGTCATCAGGACTGACCCTCAGGATAATGAGGATTCAAAACGAGGCAGGTGATACTGCCTTCAAAAGTAAATCCAGGGAGGTTTGGCGGTATGTCAGAGGGTTAAGGGCTTGTGGCGCTCACGAATAGAGGGGACAGGTGGAGGGGTGTGGGGTCTGGCCCCCAGACCGCCACCTGCAGGGGAGTCGCTTTACAGGGGGTGAAGCAGGTCTTTAGGAGCTCTATCTTTCTCTCCCACCCTGTATTTCCTCTGCTCTCTCCTTTTGTGTCTGTCAGATGCAAGGTCAGTAACAACAACAACAACAAAAACAATAACCACCACAGTGACCAAGCAACAAGGGCAGCGAAAGGGGAACAAATGGAGTGCAGGAGCTGTGGATTATTCCTGGCGTAGGCACTCAGCTGTGGCAATAACCCCTTGAGGCAATCAATCCATACATGAAGAAGTAATACAGGTAACAGAGACGTATATGTCCCTGTGTGTTTCCACTGAGTTAATGTAAATGCACTTTTATTTACTTCTTCATTTATTGATTACCTTGCCACGAGAATTTCTTTTCATTGCTAAAAAAAAGTGTCCCATCAAGGGAACCAGGTGGTGCCACACCCAGTTAAGCATTCATGTTACGATGCAGGAGGACTGGGCTTCAACACCCTGGTTCCCACCTGCCAGGGGAAATCTTTACAAGTGGTGCGGAAGTGCTGCAGTTGTCTCTCTCTGTGTCTCAAACTCTCTCTACCTCCCTTCCCTCTCAATTCCTGTCTATTTATTCCAGTGAATAATCAAGATAATAGAAAGTAAAAAAAGAAAAAGGGAAAGGAAATATTCCACGAATTCAAATGGGCTACTCAGGACAATGCTTTCCTTGTTAAGATCCGCACAGCATTCCATATGCAGAAAGGCAAAGATGCCATGTATTTTTTAACCCAGTTTTTATATTTATCTATTTATTTAGGTGCTTATTCATTTTTGTTATTGATGAATTAATGTTTTACATTTGACATTGACTAAGGATCTGACACCAGCGGTCTCCAGTACCCCTATATGGTACTCTGCCTCTACAAAACCGATCCATTGACCTGTCCATCCATCCATCCATCCACCCATACATCTATCCATCCATTCATCCATCCATCCATCCATCCATACATCCATACATCCATCCATCAACCAGTCAACCAAGCTAAGTACAAAAGGAGATCTCTCCTTAATGGTGAGGAGAAACAACGATGCATAGGTAGGTTGCAAAGGCCCAGTTTGGCTGAATAGGGCAGAGGGGCTGAAGCAGGGAATGTGTTGGGGCGTGTGGGTTTGGGTGGGGTGAGCCGGAGACCCTGTGAGCTGGGTCACATTAGGGGCAGGCAGGGGGTGGAAGGGCTTGCGAACAGCTGTCACTGGAGAACCATCACAAGTGTTGGAGCTGGTGAGCAGGGCACCTGGAAGAGAGGACAGACAAAGGAGAGAAGCAAAGTGCGGAGGAGAGGAGAGGCGAGAGGATGGTGAGGACAGGAGAGGACAGGAGAGGACAGGATTGGAGGGGACCTGAGAAACCTACCTGGACAAAGGCAGCATACAGACATCCAGGAAGGCAGGCAGGCATGCAGGCAGCTCTGGCCTGGGCTCCCTGGATCCCGGGCGCACCTCCACCTGTCTTCTCTTGGCTGCCAGCCCTGAGGTCCGTCGTCGGTCAGCACTGTCTTCCCATCCTTCCGTCCCTCTGTGCCAGGGCCCAGGCGTCTGGGCGCTGTTGCCTGACCTAGTAGCAGGGCAGTTGGGCTGCCCAGTGCCAGTGTGGCCAGCACAGATTGCCAGGGGCTAGGACATCACAGAGGGCTCCTGTGGTTGCTAGGCCACGGGGACCCCGCCCATCCATTTGACCAGCAGCCATGACCCCCACGCTGAACTTGACCTGAGGGGTGGTGGCCAGCCACCAGAGCCAGAGCCCCAGGCCAAAGCAGGTGCTGGTCGGCCGGGCCAAGGGGCTATGGGCAGATTGGTGTGTGTCTGGTCATGGGGCTGGCATCTGACAGTCCAGGGCGGGGGACCAAGGTCCACCAGGCCCCTGTCCTACCATGTGCACTGACACACAGTCTTGCTGACTGACTAACAGTCCCCGCCCCAGAGATACCCACACCAAGTCCCTGGGTGCCCTGAGCTGCCCCTGAGGGTTGGTGGGTGCCTGCCTGGACACATGCCACCGTAATGGAGGCCTCCATTAATCCCATTGCCTATTGACAGCTGCCCTCCTGGCCCTCCTCCTCCTCCTCCGCCTCCTCCTCCTCAGCCACCTCCTCCTCCTCCTCCTCCTCTTCTTCCTCCTCTTCTTCCTCCTCTTCCTCCAGATCTTCCTCCTCCTCCTCCTCCTCCACCCCCTCCTCCTCTTCCTCATCCTCAGAGGGACTCACTCAGGGCCCTTGGCCTAGGCAAGCCAGGGCTGCTGCTCTGGCTTCTGCAGCTTCTATCCAGTGTGGGGGGGGGTGTAGGAATCTGTTCCTGTCAGTCCCTGATTCCTGGGACCTTCCTTGCCTCCTGCTGCCCCCACTCTCTAGTCCTGACCCCTCCTCAAGGATGCCCCCTTTCCCCTTACCCTCTGTCCCCCAGCTCCCAACTAACATCTACTGTGTTCCTCCCTGCGCTACTTTACTGCCACCCTGCTTCTGCCCTTCAGCCATGAGGGCCCAGGGCCAGCCCAGCTGCCATCTCACCATCCAGCAGGGGGACCTGCCCTAACCCCCTGCCACCACACCCACACACACAGCCCTGCACACACTCCTGGGCTCCCCTGCCTGCAGCCTGCCTCTCAAACAGTCTCCTTCTGCCCCCTAGCCCCCTTACAGCCTCTGCCACGGACCCCCACAGACACCTGGGCATGAGCAGTGCAGACATGCAAACAGCTCCCCTCGCCCCCACTCCAGTTGCTCCAAGGTTGTCAAGAGTCTTTTTTTCATGCTGTAGGGGAGGGAGTTGAGACAGTCCAATGTCCTGGGGAGCAAGAACTGCAAACAGTCCATCTACAATGTAACATTTGGGTCTCAAGCCGCCCAATCCCTAGTGCGCTGTGCAGACCTATGACTAGCAAAAACACTCCATCTGAGCGTGAGATCTGGCTGGGCTAGTGGCTCTTTCTGTGGACTAAGAGACAGACAGACAGAGTTTTCAGGTTCAAAACCTATACTTGCCAGAAGATGGTCATTCACTTCGGTTAAAAAAAAAAAAAAAAAAAGGCTTTTTATTTTTTTCCCCTGCCTGGGTAACCTGTCTGCTGCCTGTTTCAAAGTGAAAAAAGGGAAAAATCTTTTTTGGAGGGAAAAGGACCAAAATGCAGGCAGGTGGACTCCGTGGAGGGTGCATGGGGAGGTGCTCCTGCCCTGGCACTAGAGCCCCAGCTGCTGTTCCAGGTGCTCTCTGATAACAGAGATCTCCGTGTGTCGTGTCATGACACTGTCATCAGGACTGACCCTCAGGATAATGAGGATTCAAAACGAGGCAGGTGATACTGCCTTCAAAAGTAAATCCAGGGAGGTTTGGCGGTATGTCAGAGGGTTAAGGGCTTGTGGCGCTCACGAATAGAGGGGACAGGTGGAGGGGTGTGGGGTCTGGCCCCCAGACCGCCACCTGCAGGGGAGTCGCTTTACAGGGGGTGAAGCAGGTCTTTAGGAGCTCTATCTTTCTCTCCCACCCTGTATTTCCTCTGCTCTCTCCTTTTGTGTCTGTCAGATGCAAGGTCAGTAACAACAACAACAACAAAAACAATAACCACCACAGTGACCAAGCAACAAGGGCAGCGAAAGGGGAACAAATGGAGTGCAGGAGCTGTGGATTATTCCTGGCGTAGGCACTCAGCTGTGGCAATAACCCCTTGAGGCCATCAATCCATACATGAAGAAGTAATACAGGTAACAGAGACGTATATGTCCCTGTGTGTTTCCACTGAGTTAATGTAAATGCACTTTTATTTACTTCTTCATTTATTGATTACCTTGCCACGAGAATTTCTTTTCATTGCTAAAAAAAAGTGTCCCATCAAGGGAACCAGGTGGTGCCACACCCAGTTAAGCACTCATGTTAGGATGCAGGAGGACTGGGCTTCAACACCCTGGTTCCCACCTGCCAGGGGAAATCTTTACAAGTGGTGCGGAAGTGCTGCAGTTGTCTCTCTCTGTGTCTCAAACTCTCTCTACCTCCCTTCCCTCTCAATTCCTGTCTATTTATTCCAGTGAATATTCAAGATAATAGAACGTAAAAAAAGAAAAAGGGAAAGGAAATATTCCACGAATTCAAATGGGCTACTCAGGACAATGCTTTCCTTGTTAAGATCCGCACAGCATTCCATATGCAGAAAGGCAAAGATGCCATGTATTTTTTAACCCAGTTTTTATATTTATCTATTTATTTAGGTGCTTATTCATTTTTGTTATTGATGAATTAATGTTTTACATTTGACATTGACTAAGGATCTGACACCAGCGGTCTCCAGTACCCCTATATGGTACTCTGCCTCTACAAAACCGATCCATTGACCTGTCCATCCATCCATCCATCCACCCATACATCTATCCATCCATTCATCCATCCATCCATCCATCCATACATCCATCCATCCACCAGTCAACCAAGCTAAGTCCAAAAGGAGATCTCTCCTTAATGGTGAGGAGAAACAACGATGCATAGGTAGGTTGCAAAGGCCCAGTTTGGCTGAATAGGGCAGAGGGGCTGAAGCAGGGAATGTGTTGGGGCGTGTGGGTTTGGGTGGGGTGAGCCGGAGACCCTGTGAGCTGGGTCACATTAGGGGCAGGCAGGGGGTGGAAGGGCTTGCGAACAGCTGTCACTGGAGAACCATCACAAGTGTTGGAGCTGGTGAGCAGGGCACCTGGAAGAGAGGACAGACAAAGGAGAGAAGCAAAGTGCGGAGGAGAGGAGAGGCGAGAGGATGGTGAGGACAGGAGAGGACAGGAGAGGACAGGATTGGAGGGGACCTGAGAAACCTACCTGGACAAAGGCAGCATACAGACATCCAGGAAGGCAGGCAGGCATGCAGGCAGCTCTGGCCTGGGCTCCCTGGATCCCGGGCGCACCTCCACCTGTCTTCTCTTGGCTGCCAGCCCTGAGGTCCGTCGTCGGTCAGCACTGTCTTCCCATCCTTCCGTCCCTCTGTGCCAGGGCCCAGGCGTCTGGGCGCTGTTGCCTGACCTAGTGGCAGGGCAGTTGGGCTGCCCAGTGCCAGTGTGGCCAGCACAGATTGCCAGGGGCTAGGACATCACAGAGGGCTCCTGTGGTTGCTAGGCCACGGGGACCCCGCCCATGCAGTTGACCAGCAGCCATGACCCCCACGCTGAACTTGACCTGAGGGGTGGTGGCCAGCCACCAGAGCCAGAGCCCCAGGCCAAAGCAGGTGCTGGTCGGCCGGGCCAAGGGGCTATGGGCAGATTGGTGTGTGTCTGGGCATGGGGCTGGCATCTGACAGTCCAGGGCGGGGGACCAAGGTCCACCAGGCCCCTGTCCCACCATGTGCACTGACACACAGTCTTGCTGACTGACTAACAGTCCCCGCCCCAGAGATACCCACACCAAGTCCCTGGGTGCCCTGAGCTGCCCCTGAGGGTTGGTGGGTGCCTGCCTGGACACATGCCACCGTAATGGAGGCCTCCATTAATCCCATTGCCTATTGACAGCTGCCCTCCTGGCCCTCCTCCTCCTCCTCCGCCTCCTCCTCCTCAGCCGCCTCCTCCTCCTCCTCCTCTTCTTCTTCCTCCTCTTCTTCCTCCTCTTCCTCCAGATCTTCCTCCTCCTCCTCCCCCTCCACCCCATCCTCCTCTTCCTCATCCTCAGAGGGACTCACTCAGGGCCCTTGGCCTAGGCAAGCCAGGGCTGCTGCTCTGGCTTCTGCAGCTTCTATCCAGTGGGGGGGGGTGTAGGAATCTGTTCCTGTCAGTCCCTGATTCCTGGGACCTTCCATGCCTCCTGCTGCCCCCACTCTCTAGTCCTGACCCCTCCTCAAGGATGCCCCCTTTCCCCTTACCCTCTGTCCCCCAGCTCCCAACTAACATCTACTGTGTTCCTCCCTGCGCTACTTTACTGCCACCCTGCTTCTGCCCTTCAGCCATGAGGGCCCAGGGCCAGCCCAGCTGCCATCTCACCATCCAGCAGGGGGACCTGCCCTAACCCCCTGCCACCACACCCACACACACAGCCCTGCACACACTCCTGGGCTCCCCTGCCTGCAGCCTGCCTCTCAAACAGTCTCCTTCTGCCCCCTAGCCCCCTTACAGCCTCTGCCACGGACCCCCACAGACACCTGGGCATGAGCAGTGCAGACATGCAAACAGCTCCCCTCGCCCCCACTCCAGTTGCTCCAAGGTTGTCAAGAGTCTTTTTTTCATGCTGTAGGGGAGGGAGTTGAGACAGTCCAATGTCCTGGGGAGCAAGAACTGCAAACAGTCCATCTACAATGTAACATTTGGGTCTCAAGCCGCCCAATCCCTAGTGCGCTGTGCAGACCTATGACTGGCAAAAACACCCCATCTGAGCGTGAGATCTGGCTGGGCTAGTGGCTCTTTCTGTGGACTAAGAGACAGACAGACAGAGTTTTCAGGTTCAAAACCTATACTTGCCAGAAGATGGTCATTCACTTCGGTAAAAAAAAAAAAAAAAAAAAAAAAAGGCTTTTTATTTTTTTTTCCCCTGCCTGGGTAACCTGTCTGCTGCCTGTTTCAAAGTGAAAAAAGGGAAAAATCTTTTTTGGAGGGAAAAGGACCAAAATGCAGGCAGGTGGACTCCGTGGAGGGTGCATGGGGAGGTGCTCCTGCCCTGGCACTAGAGCCCCAGCTGCTGTTCCAGGTGCTCTCTGATAACAGAGATCTCCGTGTGTCGTGTCATGACACTGTCATCAGGACTGACCCTCAGGATAATGAGGATTCAAAACGAGGCAGGTGATACTGCCTTCAAAAGTAAATCCAGGGAGGTTTGGCGGTATGTCAGAGGGTTAAGGGCTTGTGGCGCTCACAAATAGAGGGGACAGGTGGAGGGGTTTGGGGTCTGGCCCCCAGACCGCCACCTGCAGGGGAGTCGCTTTACAGGGGGTGAAGCAGGTCTTTAGGAGCTCTATCTTTCTCTCCCACCCTGTATTTCCTCTGCTCTCTCCTTTTGTTTCTGTCAGATGCAAGGTCAGTAACAACAACAACAACAAAAACAATAACCACCACAGTGACCAAGCAACAAGGGCAGCAAAAGGGGAACAAATGGAGTGCAGGAGCTGTGGATTATTCCTGGCGTAGGCACTCAGCTGTGGCAATAACCCCTTGAGGCAATCAATCCATACATGAAGAAGTAATACAGGTAACAGAGACGTATATGTCCCTGTGTGTTTCCACTGAGTTAATGTAAATGCACTTTTATTTACTTCTTCATTTATTGATTACCTTGCCACGAGAATTTCTTTTCATTGCTAAAAAAAAGTGTCCCATCAAGGGAACCAGGTGGTGCCACACCCAGTTAAGCACTCATGTTACGATGCAGGAGGACTGGGCTTCAACACCCTGGTTCCCACCTGCCAGGGGAAATCTTTACAAGTGGTGCGGAAGTGCTGCAGTTGTCTCTCTCTGTGTCTCAAACTCTCTCTACCTCCCTTCCCTCTCAATTCCTCTCTATTTATTCCAGTGAATAATCAAGATAATAGAAAGTAAAAAAAGAAAAAGGGAAAGGAAATATTCCACGAATTCAAATGGGCTACTCAGGACAATGCTTTCCTTGTTAAGATCCGCACAGCATTCCATATGCAGAAAGGCAAAGACGCCATGTATTTTTTAACCCAGTTTTTATATTTATCTATTTATTTAGGTGCTTATTCATTTTTGTTATTGATGAATTAATGTTTTACATTTGACATTGACTAAGGATCTGACACCAGCGGTCTCCAGTACCCCTATATGGTACTCTGCCTCTACAAAACCGATCCATTGACCTGTCCATCCATCCATCCATCCACCCATACATCTATCCATCCATTCATCCATCCATCCATCCATCCATACATCCATACATCCATCCATCAACCAGTCAACCAAGCTAAGTACAAAAGGAGATCTCTCCTTAATGGTGAGGAGAAACAACGATGCATAGGTAGGTTGCAAAGGCCCAGTTTGGCTGAATAGGGCAGAGGGGCTGAAGCAGGGAATGTGTTGGGGCGTGTGGGTTTGGGTGGGGTGAGCCGGAGACCCTGTGAGCTGGGTCACATTAGAGGCAGGCAGGGGGTGGAAGGGCTTGCGAACAGCTGTCACTGGAGAACCATCACAAGTGCTGGAGCTGGTGAGCAGGGCACCTGGAAGAGAGGACAGACAAAGGAGAGAAGCAAAGTGCGGAGGAGAGGAGAGGCGAGAGGATGGTGAGGACAGGAGAGGACAGGAGAGGACAGGATTGGAGGGGACCTGAGAAACCTACCTGGACAAAGGCAGCATACAGACATCCAGGAAGGCAGGCAGGCATGCAGGCAGCTCTGGCCTGGGCTCCCTGGATCCCGGGCGCACCTCCACCTGTCTTCTCTTGGCTGCCAGCCCTGAGGTCCGTCGTCGGTCAGCACTGTCTTCCCATCCTTCCGTCCCTCTGTGCCAGGGCCCAGGCGTCTGGGCGCTGTTGCCTGACCTAGTGGCAGGGCAGTTGGGCTGCCCAGTGCCAGTGTGGCCAGCACAGATTGCCAGGGGCTAGGACATCACAGAGGGCTCCTGTGGTTGCTAGGCCACGGGGACCCCGCCCATCCATTTGACCAGCAGCCATGACCCCCACGCTGAACTTGACCTGAGGGGTGGTGGCCAGCCACCAGAGCCAGAGCCCCAGGCCAAAGCAGGTGCTGGTCGGCCGGGCCAAGGGGCTATGGGCAGATTGGTGTGTGTCTGGGCATGGGGCTGGCATCTGACAGTCCAGGGCGGGGGACCAAGGTCCACCAGGCCCCTGTCCCACCATGTGCACTGACACACAGTCTTGCTGACTGACTAACAGTCCCCGCCCCAGAGATACCCACACCAAGTCCCTGGGTGCCCTGAGCTGCCCCTGAGGGTTGGTGGGTGCCTGCCTTGACACATGCCACCGTAATGGAGGCCTCCATTAATCCCATTGCCTATTGACAGCTGCCCTCCTGGCCCTCCTCCTCCTCCTCCGCCTCCTCCTCCTCAGCCGCCTCCTCCTCCTCCTCCTCCTCTTCTTCCTCCTCTTCTTCCTCCTCTTCCTCCAGATCTTCCTCCTCCTCCTCCTCCTCCACCCCCTCCTCCTCTTCCTCATCCTCAGAGGGACTCACTCAGGGCCCTTGGCCTAGGCAAGCCAGGGCTGCTGCTCTGGCTTCTGCAGCTTCTATCCAGTGTGGGGGGGTGTAGGAATCTGTTCCTGTCAGTCCCTGATTCCTGGGACCTTCCTTGCCTCCTGCTGCCCCCACTCTCTAGTCCTGACCCCTCCTCAAGGATGCCCCCTTTCCCCTTACCCTCTGTCCCCCAGCTCCCAACTAACATCTACTGTGTTCCTCCCTGCGCTACTTTACTGCCACCCTGCTTCTGCCCTTCAGCCATGAGGGCCCAGGGCCAGCCCAGCTGCCATCTCACCATCCAGCAGGGGGACCTGCCCTAACCCCCTGCCACCACACCCACACACACAGCCCTGCACACACTCCTGGGCTCCCCTGCCTGCAGCCTGCCTCTCAAACAGTCTCCTTCTGCCCCCTAGCCCCCTTACAGCCTCTGCCACGGACCCCCACAGACACCTGGGCATGAGCAGTGCAGACATGCAAACAGCTCCCCTCGCCCCCACTCCAGTTGCTCCAAGGTTGTCAAGAGTCTTTTTTTCATGCTGTAGGGGAGGGAGTTGAGACAGTCCAATGTCCTGGGGAGCAAGAACTGCAAACAGTCCATCTACAATGTAACATTTGGGTCTCAAGCCGCCCAATCCCTAGTGCGCTGTGCAGACCTATGACTAGCAAAAACACTCCATCTGAGCGTGAGATCTGGCTGGGCTAGTGGCTCTTTCTGTGGACTAAGAGACAGACAGACAGAGTTTTCAGGTTCAAAACCTATACTTGCCAGAAGATGGTCATTCACTTCGGTAAAAAAAAAAAAAAAAAAAAAAAAGGCTTTTTATTTTTTTTTCCCCTGCCTGGGTAACCTGTCTGCTGCCTGTTTCAAAGTGAAAAAAGGGAAAAATCTTTTTTGGAGGGAAAAGGACCAAAATGCAGGCAGGTGGACTCCGTGGAGGGTGCATGGGGAGGTGCTCATGCCCTGGCACTAGAGCCCCAGCTGCTGTTCCAGGTGCTCTCTGATAACAGAGATCTCCGTGTGTCGTGTCATGACACTGTCATCAGGACTGACCCTCAGGATAATGAGGATTCAAAACGAGGCAGGTGATACTGCCTTCAAAAGTAAATCCAGGGAGGTTTGGCGGTATGTCAGAGGGTTAAGGGCTTGTGGCGCTCACGAATAGAGGGGACAGGTGGAAGGGTGTGGGGTCTGGCCCCCAGACCGCCACCTGCAGGGGAGTCGCTTTACAGGGGGTGAAGCAGGTCTTTAGGAGCTCTATCTTTCTCTCCCACCCTGTATTTCCTCTGCTCTCTCCTTTTGTGTCTGTCAGATGCAAGGTCAGTAACAACAACAACAACAAAAACAATAACCACCACAGTGACCAAGCAACAAGGGCAGCGAAAGGGGAACAAATGGAGTGCAGGAGCTGTGGATTATTCCTGGCGTAGGCACTCAGCTGTGGCAATAACCCCTTGAGGCAATCAATCCATACATGAAGAAGTAATACAGGTAACAGAGACGTATATGTCCCTGTGTGTTTCCACTGAGTTAATGTAAATGCACTTTTATTTACTTCTTCATTTATTGATTACCTTGCCACGAGAATTTCTTTTCATTGCTAAAAAAAAGTGTCCCATCAAGGGAACCAGGTGGTGCCACACCCAGTTAAGCACTCATGTTACGATGCAGGAGGACTGGGCTTCAACACCCTGGTTCCCACCTGCCAGGGGAAATCTTTACAAGTGGTGCGGAAGTGCTGCAGTTGTCTCTCTCTGTGTCTCAAACTCTCTCTACCTCCCTTCCCTCTCAATTCCTCTCTATTTATTCCAGTGAATAATCAAGATAATAGAAAGTAAAAAAAGAAAAAGGGAAAGGAAATATTCCACGAATTCAAATGGGCTACTCAGGACAATGCTTTCCTTGTTAAGATCCGCACAGCATTCCATATGCAGAAAGGCAAAGACGCCATGTATTTTTTAACCCAGTTTTTATATTTATCTATTTATTTAGGTGCTTATTCATTTTTGTTATTGATGAATTAATGTTTTACATTTGACATTGACTAAGGATCTGACACCAGCGGTCTCCAGTACCCCTATATGGTACTCTGCCTCTACAAAACCGATCCATTGACCTGTCCATCCATCCATCCATCCACCCATACATCTATCCATCCATTCATCCATCCATCCATCCATCCATCCATCCATACATCCATCCATCAACCAGTCAACCAAGCTAAGTACAAAAGGAGATCTCTCCTTAATGGTGAGGAGAAACAACGATTCATAGGTAGGTTGCAAAGGCCCAGTTTGGCTGAATAGGGCAGAGGGGCTGAAGCAGGGAATGTGTTGGGGCGTGTGGGTTTGGGTGGGGTGAGCCGGAGACCCTGTGAGCTGGGTCACATTAGGGGCAGGCAGGGGGTGGAAGGGCTTGCGAACAGCTGTCACTGGAGAACCATCACAAGTGTTGGAGCTGGTGAGCAGGGCACCTGGAAGAGAGGACAGACAAAGGAGAGAAGCAAAGTGCGGAGGAGAGGAGAGGCGAGAGGATGGTGAGGACAGGAGAGGACAGGAGAGGACAGGATTGGAGGGGACCTGAGAAACCTACCTGGACAAAGGCAGCATACAGACATCCAGGAAGGCAGGCAGGCATGCAGGCAGCTCTGGCCTGGGCTCCCTGGATCCCGGGCGCACCTCCACCTGTCTTCTCTTGGCTGCCAGCCCTGAGGTCCGTCGTCGGTCAGCACTGTCTTCCCATCCTTCCGTCCCTCTGTGCCAGGGCCCAGGCGTCTGGGCGCTGTTGCCTGACCTAGTGGCAGGGCAGTTGGGCTGCCCAGTGCCAGTGTGGCCAGCACAGATTGCCAGGGGCTAGGACATCACAGAGGGCTCCTGTGGTTGCTAGGCCACGGGGACACCGCCCATCCATTTGACCAGCAGCCATGACCCCCACGCTGAACTTGACCTGAGGGGTGGTGGCCAGCCACCAGAGCCAGAGCCCCAGGCCAAAGCAGGTGCTGGTCGGCCGGGCCAAGGGGCTATGGGCAGATTGGTGTGTGTCTGGGCATGGGGCTGGCATCTGACAGTCCAGGGCGGGGGACCAAGGTCCACCAGGCCCCTGTCCCACCATGTGCACTGACACACAGTCTTGCTGACTGACTAACAGTCCCCGCCCCAGAGATACCCACACCAAGTCCCTGGGTGCCCTGAGCTGCCCCTGAGGGTTGGTGGGTGCCTGCCTTGACACATGCCACCGTAATGGAGGCCTCCATTAATCCCATTGCCTATTGACAGCTGCCCTCCTGGCCCTCCTCCTCCTCCTCCGCCTCCTCCTCCTCAGCCGCCTCCTCCTCCTCCTCCTCCTCTTCTTCCTCCTCTTCTTCCTCCTCTTCCTCCAGATCTTCCTCCTCCTCCTCCTCCTCCACCCCCTCCTCCTCTTCCTCATCCTCAGAGGGACTCACTCAGGGCCCTTGGCCTAGGCAAGCCAGGGCTGCTGCTCTGGCTTCTGCAGCTTCTATCCAGTGGGGGGGGGGGTGTAGGAATCTGTTCCTGTCAGTCCCTGATTCCTGGGACCTTCCATGCCTCCTGCTGCCCCCACTCTCTAGTCCTGACCCCTCCTCAAGGATGCCCCCTTTCCCCTTACCCTCTGTCCCCCAGCTCCCAACTAACATCTACTGTGTTCCTCCCTGCGCTACTTTACTGCCACCCTGCTTCTGCCCTTCAGCCATGAGGGCCCAGGGCCAGCCCAGCTGCCATCTCACCATCCAGCAGGGGGACCTGCCCTAACCCCCTGCCACCACACCCACACACACAGCCCTGCACACACTCCTGGGCTCCCCTGCCTGCAGCCTGCCTCTCAAACAGTCTCCTTCTGCCCCCTAGCCCCCTTACAGCCTCTGCCACGGACCCCCACAGACACCTGGGCATGAGCAGTGCAGACATGCAAACAGCTCCCCTCGCCCCCACTCCAGTTGCTCCAAGGTTGTCAAGAGTCTTTTTTTCATGCTGTAGGGGAGGGAGTTGAGACAGTCCAATGTCCTGGGGAGCAAGAACTGCAAACAGTCCATCTACAATGTAACATTTGGGTCTCAAGCCGCCCAATCCCTAGTGCGCTGTGCAGACCTATGACTGGCAAAAACACCCCATCTGAGCGTGAGATCTGGCTGGGCTAGTGGCTCTTTCTGTGGACTAAGAGACAGACAGACAGAGTTTTCAGGTTCAAAACCTATACTTGCCAGAAGATGGTCATTCACTTCGGTAAAAAAAAAAAAAAAAAAAAAAAAAAGGCTTTTTATTTTTTTTTCCCCTGTCTGGGTAACCTGTCTGCTGCCTGTTTCAAAGTGAAAAAAGGGAAAAATCTTTTTTGGAGGGAAAAGGACCAAAATGCAGGCAGGTGGACTCCGTGGAGGGTGCATGGGGAGGTGCTCCTGCCCTGGCACTAGAGCCCCAGCTGCTGTTCCAGGTGCTCTCTGATAACAGAGATCTCCGTGTGTCGTGTCATGACACTGTCATCAGGACTGACCCTCAGGATAATGAGGATTCAAAACGAGGCAGGTGATACTGCCTTCAAAAGTAAATCCAGGGAGGTTTGGCGGTATGTCAGAGGGTTAAGGGCTTGTGGCGCTCACGAATAGAGGGGACAGGTGGAGGGGTGTGGGGTCTGGCCCCCAGACCGCCACCTGCAGGGGAGTCGCTTTACAGGGGGTGAAGCAGGTCTTTAGGAGCTCTATCTTTCTCTCCCACCCTGTATTTCCTCTGCTCTCTCCTTTTGTGTCTGTCAGATGCAAGGTCAGTAACAACAACAACAACAAAAACAATAACCACCACAGTGACCAAGCAACAAGGGCAGCGAAAGGGGAACAAATGGAGTGCAGGAGCTGTGGATTATTCCTGGCGTAGGCACTCAGCTGTGGCAATAACCCCTTGAGGCAATCAATCCATACATGAAGAAGTAATACAGGTAACAGAGACGTATATGTCCCTGTGTGTTTCCACTGAGTTAATGTAAATGCACTTTTATTTACTTCTTCATTTATTGATTACCTTGCCACGAGAATTTCTTTTCATTGCTAAAAAAAAGTGTCCCATCAAGGGTACCAGGTGGTGCCACACCCAGTTAAGCACTCATGTTACGATGCAGGAGGACTGGGCTTCAACACCCTGGTTCCCACCTGCCAGGGGAAATCTTTACAAGTGGTGCGGAAGTGCTGCAGTTGTCTCTCTCTGTGTCTCAAACTCTCTCTACCTCCCTTCCCTCTCAATTCCTGTCTATTTATTCCAGTGAATAATCAAGATAATAGAAAGTAAAAAAAAGAAAAAGGGAAAGGAAATATTCCACGAATTCAAATGGGCTACTCAGGACAATGCTATCCTTGTTAAGATCCGCACAGCATTCCATATGCAGAAAGGCAAAGACGCCATGTATTTTTTAACCCAGTTTTTATATTTATCTATTTATTTAGGTGCTTATTCATTTTTTGTTATTGATGAATTAATGTTTTACATTTGACATTGACTAAGGATCTGACACCAGCGGTCTCCAGTACCCCTATATGGTACTCTGCCTCTACAAAACCGATCCATTGACCTGTCCATCCATCCATCCATCCACCCATACATCTATCCATCCATTCATCCATCCATCCATCCATCCATCCATCCATACATCCATCCATCCACCAGTCAACCAAGCTAAGTACAAAAGGAGATCTCTCCTTAATGGTGAGGAGAAACAACGATGCATAGGTAGGTTGCAAAGGCCCAGTTTGGCTGAATAGGGCAGAGGGGCTGAAGCAGGGAATGTGTTGGGGCGTGTGGGTTTGGGTGGGGTGAGCCGGAGACCCTGTGAGCTGGGTCACATTAGGGGCAGGCAGGGGGTGGAAGGGCTTGCGAACAGCTGTCACTGGAGAACCATCACAAGTGTTGGAGCTGGTGAGCAGGGCACCTGGAAGAGAGGACAGACAAAGGAGAGAAGCAAAGTGCGGAGGAGAGGAGAGGCGAGAGGATGGTGAGGACAGGAGAGGACAGGAGAGGACAGGATTGGAGGGGACCTGAGAAACCTACCTGGACAAAGGCAGCATACAGACATCCAGGAAGGCAGGCAGGCATGCAGGCAGCTCTGGCCTGGGCTCCCTGGATCCCGGGCGCACCTCCACCTGTCTTCTCTTGGCTGCCAGCCCTGAGGTCCGTCGTCGGTCAGCACTGTCTTCCCATCCTTCCGTCCCTCTGTGCCAGGGCCCAGGCGTCTGGGCGCTGTTGCCTGACCTAGTGGCAGGGCAGTTGGGCTGCCCAGTGCCAGTGTGGCCAGCACAGATTGCCAGGGGCTAGGACATCACAGAGGGCTCCTGTGGTTGCTAGGCCACAGGGACCCCGCCCATCCAGTTGACCAGCAGCCATGACCCCCACGCTGAACTTGACCTGAGGGGTGGTGGCCAGCCACCAGAGCCAGAGCCCCAGGCCAAAGCAGGTGCTGGTCGGCCGGGCCAAGGGGCTATGGGCAGATTGGTGTGTGTCTGGGCATGGGGCTGGCATCTGACAGTCCAGGGCGGGAGACCAAGGTCCACCAGGCCACTGTCCCACCATGTGCACTGACACACAGTCTTGCTGACTGACTAACAGTCCCCGCCCCAGAGATACCCACACCAAGTCCCTGGGTGCCCTGAGCTGCCCCTGAGGGTTGGTGGGTGCCTGCCTGGACACATGCCACCGTAATGGAGGCCTCCATTAATCCCATTGCCTATTGACAGCTGCCCTCCTGGCCCTCCTCCTCCTCCTCCGCCTCCTCCTCCTCATCCGCCTCCTCCTCCTCCTCCTCCTCCTCTTCTTCCTCCTCTTCTTCCTCCTCTTCCTCCAGATCTTCCTCCTCCTCCTCCTCCTCCACCCCCTCCTCCTCTTCCTCATCCTCAGAGGGACTCACTCAGGGCCCTTGGCCTAGGCAAGCCAGGGCTGCTGCTCTGGCTTCTGCAGCTTCTATCCAGTGGGGGGGGGTGTAGGAATCTGTTCCTGTCAGTCCCTGATTCCTGGGACCTTCCATGCCTCCTGCTGCCCCCACTCTCTAGTCCTGACCCCTCCTCAAGGATGCCCCCTTTCCCCTTACCCTCTGTCCCCCAGCTCCCAACTAACATCTACTGTGTTCCTCCCTGCGCTACTTTACTGCCACCCTGCTTCTGCCCTTCAGCCATGAGGGCCCAGGGCCAGCCCAGCTGCCATCTCACCATCCAGCAGGGGGACCTGCCCTAACCCCCTGCCACCACACCCACACACACAGCCCTGCACACACTCCTGGGCTCCCCTGCCTGCAGCCTGCCTCTCAAACAGTCTCCTTCTGCCCCCTAGCCCCCTTACAGCCTCTGCCACGGACCCCCACAGACATCTGGGCATGAGCAGTGCAGACATGCAAACAGCTCCCCTCGCCCCCACTCCAGTTGCTCCAAGGTTGTCAAGAGTCTTTTTTTCTTGCTGTAGGGGAGGGAGTTGAGACAGTCCAATGTCCTGGGGAGCAAGAACTGCAAACAGTCCATCTACAATGTAACATTTGGGTCTCAAGCCGCCCAATCCCTAGTGCGCTGTGCAGACCTATGACTGGCAAAAACACCCCATCTGAGCGTGAGATCTGGCTGGGCTAGTGGCTCTTTCTGTGGACTAAGAGACAGACAGACAGAGTTTTCAGGTTCAAAACCTATACTTGCCAGAAGATGGTCATTCACTTTGGTAAAAAAAAAAAAAAAAAAAAAAAAAAAAGGCTTTTTATTTTTTTTTCCCCTGCCTGGGTAACCTGTCTGCTGCCTGTTTCAAAGTGAAAAAAGGGAAAAATCTTTTTTGGAGGCAACAGGACCAAAATGCAGGCAGGTGGACTCCGTGGAGGGTGCATGGGGAGGTGCTCCTGCCCTGGCACTAGAGCCCCAGCTGCTGTTCCAGGTGCTCTCTGATAACAGAGATCTCCGTGTGTC
The DNA here is from genome assembly GCF_950295315.1 of Erinaceus europaeus. Taxonomy (NCBI): domain Eukaryota; kingdom Metazoa; phylum Chordata; class Mammalia; order Eulipotyphla; family Erinaceidae; genus Erinaceus; species Erinaceus europaeus. Next base: position 18,557 of record NW_026647146.1, on the reverse strand, counting down.
GTGTCATGACACTGTCATCAGGACTGACCCTCAGGATAATGAGGATTCAAAACGAGGCAGGTGATACTGCCTTCAAAAGTAAATCCAGGGAGGTTTGGCGGTATGTCAGAGGGTTAAGGGCTTGTGGCGCTCACGAATAGAGGGGACAGGTGGAGGGGTGTGGGGTCTGGCCCCCAGACCGCCACCTGCAGGGGAGTCGCTTTACAGGGGGTGAAGCAGGTCTTTAGGAGCTCTATCTTTCTCTCCCACCCTGTATTTCCTCTGCTCTCTCCTTTTGTGTCTGTCAGATGCAAGGTCAGTAACAACAACAACAACAAAAACAATAACCACCACAGTGACCAAGCAACAAGGGCAGCAAAAGGGGAACAAATGGAGTGCAGGAGCTGTGGATTATTCCTGGCGTAGGCACTCAGCTGTGGCAATAACCCCTTGAGGCAATCAATCCATACATGAAGAAGTAATACAGGTAACAGAGACGTATATGTCCCTGTGTGTTTCCACTGAGTTAATGTAAATGCACTTTTATTTACTTCTTCATTTATTGATTACCTTGCCACGAGAATTTCTTTTCATTGCTAAAAAAAAGTGTCCCATCAAGGGAACCAGGTGGTGCCACACCCAGTTAAGCACTCATGTTACGATGCAGGAGGACTGGGCTTCAACACCCTGGTTCCCACCTGCCAGGGGAAATCTTTACAAGTGGTGCTGAAGTGCTGCAGTTGTCTCTCTCTGTGTCTCAAACTCTCTCTACCTCCCTTCCCTCTCAATTCCTGTCTATTTATTCCAGTGAATAATCAAGATAATAGAAAGTAAAAAAAGAAAAAGGGAAAGGAAATATTCCACGAATTCAAATGGGCTACTCAGGACAATGCTTTCCTTGTTAAGATCCGCACAGCATTCCATATGCAGAAAGGCAAAGACGCCATGTATTTTTTAACCCAGTTTTTATATTTATCTATTTATTTAGGTGCTTATTCATTTTTGTTATTGATGAATTAATGTTTTACATTTGACATTGACTAAGGATCTGACACCAGTGGTCTCCAGTACCCCTATATGGTACTCTGCCTCTACAAAACCGATCCATTGACCTGTCCATCCATCCATCCATCCACCCATACATCTATCCATCCATTCATCCATCCATCCATCCATCCATACATCCATCCATCCACCAGTCAACCAAGCTAAGTACAAAAGGAGATCTCTCCTTAATGGTGAGGAGAAACAACGATGCATAGGTAGGTTGCAAAGGCCCAGTTTGGCTGAATAGGGCAGAGGGGCTGAAGCAGGGAATGTGTTGGGGCGTGTGGGTTTGGGTGGGGTGAGCCGGAGACCCTGTGAGCTGGGTCACATTAGGGGCAGGCAGGGGGTGGAAGGGCTTGCGAACAGCTGTCACTGGAGAACCATCACAAGTGTTGGAGCTGGTGAGCAGGGCACCTGGAAGAGAGGACAGACAAAGGAGAGAAGCAAAGTGCGGAGGAGAGGAGAGGCGAGAGGATGGTGAGGACAGGAGAGGACAGGAGAGGACAGGATTGGAGGGGACCTGAGAAACCTACCTGGACAAAGGCAGCATACAGACATCCAGGAAGGCAGGCAGGCATGCAGGCAGCTCTGGCCTGGGCTCCCTGGATCCCGGGCGCACCTCCACCTGTCTTCTCTTGGCTGCCAGCCCTGAGGTCCGTCGTCGGTCAGCACTGTCTTCCCATCCTTCCGTCCCTCTGTGCCAGGGCCCAGGCGTCTGGGCGCTGTTGCCTGACCTAGTGGCAGGGCAGTTGGGCTGCCCAGTGCCAGTGTGGCCAGCACAGATTGCCAGGGGCTAGGACATCACAGAGGGCTCCTGTGGTTGCTAGGCCACGGGGACCCCGCCCATCCATTTGACCAGCAGCCATGACCCCCACGCTGAACTTGACCTGAGGGGTGGTGGCCAGCCACCAGAGCCAGAGCCCCAGGCCAAAGCAGGTGCTGGTCAGCCGGGCCAAGGGGCTATGGGCAGATTGGTGTGTGTCTGGGCATGGGGCTGGCATCTGACAGTCCAGGGCGGGGGACCAAGGTCCACCAGGCCCCTGTCCCACCATGTGCACTGACACACAGTCTTGCTGACTGACTAACAGTCCCCGCCCCAGAGATACCCACACCAAGTCCCTGGGTGCCCTGAGCTGCCCCTGAGGGTTGGTGGGTGCCTGCCTGGACACATGCCACCGTAATGGAGGCCTCCATTAATCCCATTGCCTATTGACAGCTGCCCTCCTGGCCCTCCTCCTCCTCCTCCGCCTCCTCCTCCTCAGCCGCCTTCTCCTCCTCCTCCTCCTCTTCTTCCTCCTCTTCTTCCTCCTCTTCCTCCAGATCTTCCTCCTCCTCCTCCTCCTCCACCCCCTCCTCCTCTTCCTCATCCTCAGAGGGACTCACTCAGGGCCCTTGGCCTAGGCAAGCCAGGGCTGCTGCTCTGGCTTCTGCAGCTTCTATCCAGTGGGGGGGGGTGTAGGAATCTGTTCCTGTCAGTCCCTGATTCCTGGGACCTTCCATGCCTCCTGCTGCCCCCACTCTCTAGTCCTGACCCCTCCTCAAGGATGCCCCCTTTCCCCTTACCCTCTGTCCCCCAGCTCCCAACTAACATCTACTGTGTTCCTCCCTGCGCTACTTTACTGCCACCCTGCTTCTGCCCTTCAGCCATGAGGGCCCAGGGCCAGCCCAGCTGCCATCTCACCATCCAGCAGGGGGACCTGCCCTAACCCCCTGCCACCACACCCACACACACAGCCCTGCACACACTCCTGGGCTCCCCTGCCTACAGCCTGCCTGTCAAACAGTCTCCTTCTGCCCCCTAGCCCCCTTACAGCCTCTGCCACGGACCCCCACAGACACCTGGGCATGAGCAGTGCAGACATGCAAACAGCTCCCCTCGCCCCCACTCCAGTTGCTCCAAGGTTGTCAAGAGTCTTTTTTTCATGCTGTAGGGGAGGGAGTTGAGACAGTCCAATGTCCTGGGGAGCAAGAACTGCAAACAGTCCATCTACACTGTAACATTTGGGTCTCAAGCCGCCCAATCCCTAGTGCGCTGTGCAGACCTATGACTGGCAAAAACACCCCATCTGAGCGTGAGATCTGGCTGGGCTAGTGGCTCTTTCTGTGGACTAAGAGACAGACAGACAGAGTTTTCAGGTTCAAAACCTATACTTGCCAGAAGATGGTCATTCACTTCGGTAAAAAAAAAAAAAAAAAAAAAGGCTTTTTATTTTTTTTTCCCCTGCCTGGGTAACCTGTCTGCTGCCTGTTTCAAAGTGAAAAAAGGGAAAAATCTTTTTTGGAGGGAAAAGGACCAAAATGCAGGCAGGTGGACTCCGTGGAGGGTGCATGGGGAGGTGCTCCTGCCCTGGCACTAGAGCCCCAGCTGCTGTTCCAGGTGCTCTCTGATAACAGAGATCTCCGTGTGTCGTGTCATGACACTGTCATCAGGACTGACCCTCAGGATAATGAGGATTCAAAACGAGGCAGGTGATACTGCCTTCAAAAGTAAATCCAGGGAGGTTTGGCGGTATGTCAGAGGGTTAAGGGCTTGTGGCGCTCACGAATAGAGGGGACAGGTGGAGGGGTTTGGGGTCTGGCCCCCAGACCGCCACCTGCAGGGGAGTCGCTTTACAGGGGGTGAAGCAGGTCTTTAGGAGCTCTATCTTTCTCTCCCACCCTGTATTTCCTCTGCTCTCTCCTTTTGTGTCTGTCAGATGCAAGGTCAGTAACAACAACAACAACAAAAACAATAACCACCACAGTGACCAAGCAACAAGGGCAGCGAAAGGGGAACAAATGGAGTGCAGGAGCTGTGGATTATTCCTGGCGTAGGCACTCAGCTGTGGCAATAACCCCTTGAGGCAATCAATCCATACATGAAGAAGTAATACAGGTAACAGAGACGTATATGTCCCTGTGTGTTTCCACTGAGTTAATGTAAATGCACTTTTATTTACTTCTTCATTTATTGATTACCTTGCCACGAGAATTTCTTTTCATTGCTAAAAAAAGGTGTCCCATCAAGGGTACCAGGTGGTGCCACACCCAGTTAAGCACTCATGTTATGATGCAGGAGGACTGGGCTTCAACACCCTGGTTCCCACCTGCCAGGGGAAATATTTACAAGTGGTGCGGAAGTGCTGCAGTTGTCTCTCTCTGTGTCTCAAACTCTCTCTACCTCCCTTCCCTCTCAATTCCTGTCTATTTATTCCAGTGAATAATCAAGATAATAGAAAGTAAAAAAAGAAAAAGGGAAAGGAAATATTCCACGAATTCAAATGGGCTACTCAGGACAATGCTTTCCTTGTTAAGATCCGCACAGCATTCCATATGCAGAAAGGCAAAGACGCCATGTATTTTTTAACCCAGTTTTTATATTTATCTATTTATTTAGGTGCTTATTAATTTTTGTTATTGATGAATTAATGTTTTACATTTGACATTGACTAAGGATCTGACACCAGCGGTCTCCAGTACCCCTATATGGTACTCTGCCTCTACAAAACCGATCCATTGACCTGTCCATCCATCCATCCATCCACGCATACATCTATCCATCCATTCATCCATCCATCCATCCATCCATCCATCCATCCATCCATACATCCATCCATACATCCATCCATCAACCAGTCAACCAAGCTAAGTACAAAAGGAGATCTCTCCTTAATGGTGAGGAGAAACAACGATATAGGTAGGTTGCAAAGGTCCAGTTTGGCTGAATAGGGCAGAGGGGCTGAAGCAGGGAATGTGTTGGGGCATGTGGGTTTGGGTGGGGTGAGCCGGAGACCCTGTGAGCTGGGTCACATTAGGTGCAGGCAGGGGGTGGAAGGGCTTGCGAACAGCTGTCACTGGAGAACCATCACAAGTGTTGGAGCTGGTGAGCAGGGCACCTGGAAGAGAGGACAGACAAAGGAGAGAAGCAAAGTGCGGAGGAGAAGAGAGGCGAGAGGATGGTGAGGACAGGAGAGGACAGGAGAGGACAGGATTGGAGGGGACCTGAGAAACCTACCTGGACAAAGGCAGCATACAGACATCCAGGAAGGCAGGCAGGCATGCAGGCAGCTCTGGCCTGGGCTCCCTGGATCCCGGGCGCACCTCCACCTGTCTTCTCTTGGCTGCCAGCCCTGAGGTCCGTCGTCGGTCAGCACTGTCTTCCCATCCTTCCGTCCCTCTGTGCCAGGGCCCAGGCGTCTGGGCGCTGTTGCCTGACCTAGTGGCAGGGCAGTTGGGCTGCCCAGTGCCAGTGTGGCCAGCACAGATTGCCAGGGGCTAGGACATCACAGAGGGCTCCTGTGGTTGCTAGGCCACGGGGACCCCGCCCATCCAGTTGACCAGCAGCCATGACCCCCACGCTGAACTTGACCTGAGGGGTGGTGGCCAGCCACCAGAGCCAGAGCCCCAGGCCAAAGCAGGTGCTGGTCGGCCGGGCCAAGGGGCTATGGGCAGATTGGTGTGTGTCTGGGCATGGGGCTGGCATCTGACAGTCCAGGGCGGGGGACCAAGGTCCACCAGGCCCCTGTCCCACCATGTGCACTGACACACAGTCTTGCTGACTCTCTAACAGTCCCCGCCCCAGAGATACCCACACCAAGTCCCTGGGTGCCCTGAGCTGCCCCTGAGGGTTGGTGGGTGCCTGCCTGGACACATGCCACCGTAATGGAGGCCTCCATTAATCCCATTGCCTATTGACAGCTGCCCTCCTGGCCCTCCTCCTCCTCCTCCGCCTCCTCCTCCTCAGCCGCCTCCTCCTCCTCCTCCTCCTCTTCTTCCTCCTCTTCTTCCTCCTCTTCCTCCAGATCTTCCTCCTCCTCCTCCTCCACCCCCTCCTCCTCTTCCTCATCCTCAGAGGGACTCACTCAGGGCCCTTGGCCTAGGCAAGCCAGGGCTGCTGCTCTGGCTTCTGCAGCTTCTATCCAGTGGGGGGGGGTGTAGGAATCTGTTCCTGTCAGTCCCTGATTCCTGGGACCTTCCATGCCTCCTGCTGCCCCCACTCTCTAGTCCTGACCCCTCCTCAAGGATGCCCCCTTTCCCCTTACCCTCTGTCCCCCAGCTCCCAACTAACATCTACTGTGTTCCTCCCTGCGCTACTTTACTGCCACCCTGCTTCTGCCCTTCAGCCATGAGGGCCCAGGGCCAGCCCAGCTGCCATCTCACCATCCAGCAGGGGGACCTGCCCTAACCCCCTGCCACCACACCCACACACACAGCCCTGCACACACTCCTGGGCTCCCCTGCCTGCAGCCTGCCTGTCAAACAGTCTCCTTCTGCCCCCTAGCCCCCTTACAGCCTCTGCCACGGACCCCCACAGACACCTGGGCATGAGCAGTGCAGACATGCAAACAGCTCCCCTCGCCCCCACTCCAGTTGCTCCAAGGTTGTCAAGAGTCTTTTTTTCATGCTGTAGGGGAGGGAGTTGAGACAGTCCAATGTCCTGGGGAGCAAGAACTGCAAACAGTCCATCTACAATGTAACATTTGGGTCTCAAGCCGCCCAATCCCTAGTGCGCTGTGCAGACCTATGACTGGCAAAAACACCCCATCTGAGCGTGAGGTCTGGCTGGGCTAGTGGCTCTTTCTGTGGACTAAGAGACAGACAGACAGAGTTTTCAGGTTCAAAACCTATACTTGCCAGAAGATGGTCATTCACTTCGGTAAAAAAAAAAAAAAAAAAAAAAAAAAGGCTTTTTATTTTTTTTTCCCCTGCCTGGGTAACCTGTCTGCTGCCTGTTTCAAAGTGAAAAAAGGGAAAAATCTTTTTTGGAGGGAAAAGGACCAAAATGCAGGCAGGTGGACTCCGTGGAGGGTGCATGGGGAGGTGCTCCTGCCCTGGCACTAGAGCCCCAGCTGCTGTTCCAGGTGCTCTCTGATAACAGAGATCTCCGTGTGTCGTGTCATGACACTGTCATCAGGACTGACCCTCAGGATAATGAGGATTCAAAATGAGGCAGGTGATACTGCCTTCAAAAGTAAATCCAGGGAGGTTTGGCGGTATGTCAGAGGGTTAAGGGCTTGTGGCGCTCACGAATAGAGGGGACAGGTGGAGGGGTGTGGGGTCTGGCCCCCAGACCGCCACCTGCAGGGGAGTCGCTTTACAGGGGGTGAAGCAGGTCTTTAGGAGCTCTATCTTTCTCTCCCACCCTGTATTTCCTCTGCTCTCTCCTTTTGTGTCTGTCAGATGCAAGGTCAGTAACAACAACAACAACAAAAACAATAACCACCACAGTGACCAAGCAACAAGGGCAGCGAAAGGGGAACAAATGGAGTGCAGGAGCTGTGGATTATTCCTGGCGTAGGCACTCAGCTGTGGCAATAACCCCTTGAGGCAATCAATCCATACATGAAGAAGTAATACAGGTAACAGAGACGTATATGTCCCTGTGTGTTTCCACTGAGTTAATGTAAATGCACTTTTATTTACTTCTTCATTTATTGATTACCTTGCCACGAGAATTTCTTTTCATTGCTAAAAAAAGGTGTCCCATCAAGGGTACCAGGTGGTGCCACACCCAGTTAAGCACTCATGTTATGATGCAGGAGGACTGGGCTTCAACACCCTGGTTCCCACCTGCCAGGAGAAATCTTTACAAGTGGTGCGGAAGTGCTGCAGTTGTCTCTCTCTGTGTCTCAAACTCTCTCTACCTCCCTTCCCTCTCAATTCCTGTCTATTTATTCCAGTGAATAATCAAGATAATAGAAAGTAAAAAAAGAAAAAGGGAAAGGAAATATTCCACGAATTCAAATGGGCTACTCAGGACAATGCTTTCCTTGTTAAGATCCGCACAGCATTCCATATGCAGAAAGGCAAAGACGCCATGTATTTTTTAACCCAGTTTTTATATTTATCTATTTATTTAGGTGCTTATTAATTTTTGTTATTGATGAATTAATGTTTTACATTTGACATTGACTAAGGATCTGACACCAGCGGTCTCCAGTACCCCTATATGGTACTCTGCCTCTACAAAACCGATCCATTGACCTGTCCATCCATCCATCCATCCACCCATACATCTATCCATCCATTCATCCATCCATCCATCCATCCATCCATCCATCCATCCATACATCCATCCATCAACCAGTCAACCAAGCTAAGTACAAAAGGAGATCTCTCCTTAATGTTGAGGAGAAACAACGATGCATAGGTAGGTTGCAAAGGCCCAGTTTGGCTGAATAGGGCAGAGGGGCTGAAGCAGGGAATGTGTTGGGGCGTGTGGGTTTGGGTGGGGTGAGCCGGAGACCCTGTGAGCTGGGTCACATTAGGGGCAGGCAGGGGGTGGAAGGGCTTGCGAACAGCTGTCACTGGAGAACCATCACAAGTGCTGGAGCTGGTGAGCAGGGCACCTGGAAGAGAGGACAGACAAAGGAGAGAAGCAAAGTGCGGAGGAGAGGAGAGGCGAGAGGATGGTGAGGACAGGAGAGGACAGGAGAGGACAGGATTGGAGGGGACCTGAGAAACCTACCTGGACAAAGGCAGCATACAGACATCCAGGAAGGCAGGCAGGCATGCAGGCAGCTCTGGCCTGGGCTCCCTGGATCCCGGGCGCACCTCCACCTGTCTTCTCTTGGCTGCCAGCCCTGAGGTCCGTCGTCGGTCAGCACTGTCTTCCCATCCTTCCGTCCCTCTGTGCCAGGGCCCAGGCGTCTGGGCGCTGTTGCCTGACCTAGTGGCAGGGCAGTTGGGCTGCCCAGTGCCAGTGTGGCCAGCACAGATTGCCAGGGGCTAGGACATCACAGAGGGCTCCTGTGGTTGCTAGGCCACGGGGACCCCGCCCATCCAGTTGACCAGCAGCCATGACCCCCACGCTGAACTTGACCTGAGGGGTGGTGGCCAGCCACCAGAGCCAGAGCCCCAGGCCAAAGCAGGTGCTGGTCGGCCGGGCCAAGGGGCTATGGGCAGATTGGTGTGTGTCTGGGCATGGGGCTGGCATCTGACAGTCCAGGGCGGGGGACCAAGGTCCACCAGGCCCCTGTCCCACCATGTGCACTGACACACAGTCTTGCTGACTGACTAACAGTCCCCGCCCCAGAGATACCCACACCAAGTCCCTGGGTGCCCTGAGCTGCCCCTGAGGGTTGGTGGGTGCCTGCCTGGACACATGCCACCGTAATGGAGGCCTCCATTAATCCCATTGCCTATTGACAGCTGCCCTCCTGGCCCTCCTCCTCCTCCTCCGCCTCCTCCTCCTCAGCCGCCTCCTCCTCCTCCTCCTCCTCTTCTTCCTCCTCTTCTTCCTCCTCTTCCTCCAGATCTTCCTCCTCCTCCTCCTCCACCCCCTCCTCCTCTTCCTCATCCTCAGAGGGACTCACTCAGGGCCCTTGGCCTAGGCAAGCCAGGGCTGCTGCTCTGGCTTCTGCAGCTTCTATCCAGTGGGGGGGGGGTGTAGGAATCTGTTCCTGTCAGTCCCTGATTCCTGGGACCTTCCATGCCTCCTGCTGCCCCCACTCTCTAGTCCTGACCCCTCCTCAAGGATGCCCCCTTTCCCCTTACCCTCTGTCCCCCAGCTCCCAACTAACATCTACTGTGTTCCTCCCTGCGCTACTTTACTGCCACCCTGCTTCTGCCCTTCAGCCATGAGGGCCCAGGGCCAGCCCAGCTGCCATCTCACCATCCAGCAGGGGGACCTGCCCTAACCCCCTGCCACCACACCCACACACACAGCCCTGCACACACTCCTGGGCTCCCCTGCCTGCAGCCTGCCTGTCAAACAGTCTCCTTCTGCCCCCTAGCCCCCTTACAGCCTCTGCCACGGACCCCCACAGACACCTGGGCATGAGCAGTGCAGACATGCAAACAGCTCCCCTCGCCCCCACTCCAGTTGCTCCAAGGTTGTCAAGAGTCTTTTTTTCATGCTGTAGGGGAGGGAGTTGAGACAGTCCAATGTCCTGGGGAGCAAGAACTGCAAACAGTCCATCTACAATGTAACATTTGGGTCTCAAGCCGCCCAATCCCTAGTGCGCTGTGCAGACCTATGACTGGCAAAAACACCCCATCTGAGCGTGAGGTCTGGCTGGGCTAGTGGCTCTTTCTGTGGACTAAGAGACAGACAGACAGAGTTTTCAGGTTCAAAACCTATACTTGCCAGAAGATGGTCATTCACTTCGGTAAAAAAAAAAAAAAAAAAAAAAAAAGGCTTTTTATTTTTTTTTCCCCTGCCTGGGTAACCTGTCTGCTGCCTGTTTCAAAGTGAAAAAAGGGAAAAATCTTTTTTGGAGGGAAAAGGACCAAAATGCAGGCAGGTGGACTCCGTGGAGGGTGCATGGGGAGGTGCTCCTGCCCTGGCACTAGAGCCCCAGCTGCTGTTCCAGGTGCTCTCTGATAACAGAGATCTCCGTGTGTCGTGTCATGACACTGTCATCAGGACTGACCCTCAGGATAATGAGGATTCAAAATGAGGCAGGTGATACTGCCTTCAAAAGTAAATCCAGGGAGGTTTGGCGGTATGTCAGAGGGTTAAGGGCTTGTGGCGCTCACGAATAGAGGGGACAGGTGGAGGGGTGTGGGGTCTGGCCCCCAGACCGCCACCTGCAGGGGAGTCGCTTTACAGGGGGTGAAGCAGGTCTTTAGGAGCTCTATCTTTCTCTCCCACCCTGTATTTCCTCTGCTCTCTCCTTTTGTGTCTGTCAGATGCAAGGTCAGTAACAACAACAACAACAAAAACAATAACCACCACAGTGACCAAGCAACAAGGGCAGCGAAAGGGGAACAAATGGAGTGCAGGAGCTGTGGATTATTCCTGGCGTAGGCACTCAGCTGTGGCAATAACCCCTTGAGGCAATCAATCCATACATGAAGAAGTAATACAGGTAACAGAGACGTATATGTCCCTGTGTGTTTCCACTGAGTTAATGTAAATGCACTTTTATTTACTTCTTCATTTATTGATTACCTTGCCACGAGAATTTCTTTTCATTGCTAAAAAAAGGTGTCCCATCAAGGGTACCAGGTGGTGCCACACCCAGTTAAGCACTCATGTTATGATGCAGGAGGACTGGGCTTCAACACCCTGGTTCCCACCTGCCAGGAGAAATCTTTACAAGTGGTGCGGAAGTGCTGCAGTTGTCTCTCTCTGTGTCTCAAACTCTCTCTACCTCCCTTCCCTCTCAATTCCTGTCTATTTATTCCAGTGAATAATCAAGATAATAGAAAGTAAAAAAAGAAAAAGGGAAAGGAAATATTCCACGAATTCAAATGGGCTACTCAGGACAATGCTTTCCTTGTTAAGATCCGCACAGCATTCCATATGCAGAAAGGCAAAGACGCCATGTATTTTTTAACCCAGTTTTTATATTTATCTATTTATTTAGGTGCTTATTAATTTTTGTTATTGATGAATTAATGTTTTACATTTGACATTGACTAAGGATCTGACACCAGCGGTCTCCAGTACCCCTATATGGTACTCTGCCTCTACAAAACCGATCCATTGACCTGTCCATCCATCCATCCATCCACCCATACATCTATCCATCCATTCATCCATCCATCCATCCATCCATACATCCATCCATCCACCAGTCAACCAAGCTAAGTACAAAAGGAGATCTCTCCTTAATGGTGAGGAGAAACAACGATGCATAGGTAGGTTGCAAAGGCCCAGTTTGGCTGAATAGGGCAGAGGGGCTGAAGCAGGGAATGTGTTGGGGCGTGTGGGTTTGGGTGGGGTGAGCCGGAGACCCTGTGAGCTGGGTCACATTAGGGGCAGGCAGGGGGTGGAAGGGCTTGCGAACAGCTGTCACTGGAGAACCATCACAAGTGCTGGAGCTGGTGAGCAGGGCACCTGGAAGAGAGGACAGACAAAGGAGAGAAGCAAAGTGCGGAGGAGAGGAGAGGCGAGAGGATGGTGAGGACAGGAGAGGACAGGAGAGGACAGGATTGGAGGGGACCTGAGAAACCTACCTGGACAAAGGCAGCATACAGACATCCAGGAAGGCAGGCAGGCATGCAGGCAGCTCTGGCCTGGGCTCCCTGGATCCCGGGCGCACCTCCACCTGTCTTCTCTTGGCTGCCAGCCCTGAGGTCCGTCGTCGGTCAGCACTGTCTTCCCATCCTTCCGTCCCTCTGTGCCAGGGCCCAGGCGTCTGGGCGCTGTTGCCTGACCTAGTGGCAGGGCAGTTAGGCTGCCCAGTGCCAGTGTGGCCAGCACAGATTGCCAGGGGCTAGGACATCACAGAGGGCTCCTGTGGTTGCTAGGCCACGGGGACCCCGCCCATCCAGTTGACCAGCAGCCATGACCCCCACGCTGAACTTGACCTGAGGGGTGGTGGCCAGCCACCAGAGCCAGAGCCCCAGGCCAAAGCAGGTGCTGGTCGGCCGGGCCAAGGGGCTATGGGCAGATTGGTGTGTGTCTGGGCATGAGGCTGGCATCTGAAAGTCCAGGGCGGGGGACCAAGGTCCACCAGGCCCCTGTCCCACCATGTGCACTGACACACAGTCTTGCTGACTGACTAACAGTCCCCGCCCCAGAGATACCCACACCAAGTCCCTGGGTGCCCTGAGCTGCCCCTGAGGGTTGGTGGGTGCCTGCCTGGACACATGCCACCGTAATGGAGGCCTCCATTAATCCCATTGCCTATTGACAGCTGCCCTCCTGGCCCTCCTCCTCCTCCTCCGCCTCCTCCTCCTCAGCCGCCTCCTCCTCCTCCTCCTCCTCCTCTTCTTCCTCCTCTTCTTCCTCCTCTTCCTCCAGATCTTCCTCCTCCTCCTCCTCCACCCCCTCCTCCTCTTCCTCATCCTCAGAGGGACTCACTCAGGGCCCTTGGCCTAGGCAAGCCAGGGCTGCTGCTCTGGCTTCTGCAGCTTCTATCCAGTGGGGGGGGGTGTAGGAATCTGTTCCTGTCAGTCCCTGATTCCTGGGACCTTCCATGCCTCCTGCTGCCCCCACTCTCTAGTCCTGACCCCTCCTCAAGGATGCCCCCTTTCCCCTTACCCTCTGTCCCCCAGCTCCCAACTAACATCTACTGTGTTCCTCCCTGCGCTACTTTACTGCCACCCTGCTTCTGCCCTTCAGCCATGAGGGCCCAGGGCCAGCCCAGCTGCCATCTCACCATCCAGCAGGGGGACCTGCCCTAACCCCCTGCCACCACACCCACACACACAGCCCTGCACACACTCCTGGGCTCCCCTGCCTGCAGCCTGCCTGTCAAACAGTCTCCTTCTGCCCCCTAGCCCCCTTACAGCCTCTGCCACGGACCCCCACAGACACCTGGGCATGAGCAGTGCAGACATGCAAACAGCTCCCCTCGCCCCCACTCCAGTTGCTCCAAGGTTGTCAAGAGTCTTTTTTTCATGCTGTAGGGGAGGGAGTTGAGACAGTCCAATGTCCTGGGGAGCAAGAACTGCAAACAGTCCATCTACAATGTAACATTTGGGTCTCAAGCCGCCCAATCCCTAGTGCGCTGTGCAGACCTATGACTGGCAAAAACACCCCATCTGAGCGTGAGATCTGGCTGGGCTAGTGGCTCTTTCTGTGGACTAAGAGACAGACAGACAGAGTTTTCAGGTTCAAAACCTATACTTGCCAGAAGATGGTCATTCACTTCGGTAAAAAAAAAAAAAAAAAAAAAAAGGCTTTTCATTTTTTTTCCCCTGCCTGGGTAACCTGTCTGCTGCCTGTTTCAAAGTGAAAAAAGGGAAAAATCTTTTTTGGAGGGAAAAGGACCAAAATGCAGGCAGGTGGACTCCGTGGAGGGTGCATGGGGAGGTGCTCCTGCCCTGGCACTAGAGCCCCAGCTGCTGTTCCAGGTGCTCTCTGATAACAGAGATCTCCGTGTGTCGTGTCATGACACTGTCATCAGGACTGACCCTCAGGATAATGAGGATTCAAAACGAGGCAGGTGATACTGCCTTCAAAAGTAAATCCAGGGAGGTTTGGCGGTATGTCAGAGGGTTAAGGGCTTGTGGCGCTCACGAATAGAGGGGACAGGTGGAGGGGTGTGGGGTCTGGCCCCCAGACCGCCACCTGCAGGGGAGTCGCTTTACAGGGGGTGAAGCAGGTCTTTAGGAGCTCTATCTTTCTCTCCCACCCTGTATTTCCTCTGCTCTCTCCTTTTGTGTCTGTCAGATGCAAGGTCAGTAACAACAACAACAACAAAAACAATAACCACCACAGTGACCAAGCAACAAGGGCAGCGAAAGGGGAACAAATGGAGTGCAGGAGCTGTGGATTATTCCTGGCGTAGGCACTCAGCTGTGGCAATAACCCCTTGAGGCAATCAATCCATACATGAAGAAGTAATACAGGTAACAGAGACGTATATGTCCCTGTGTGTTTCCACTGAGTTAATGTAAATGCACTTTTATTTACTTCTTCATTTATTGATTACCTTGCCACGAGAATTTCTTTTCATTGCTAAAAAAAGGTGTCCCATCAAGGGTACCAGGTGGTGCCACACCCAGTTAAGCACTCATGTTATGATGCAGGAGGACTGGGCTTCAACACCCTGGTTCCCACCTGCCAGGGGAAATCTTTACAAGTGGTGCGGAAGTGCTGCAGTTGTCTCTCTCTGTGTCTCAAACTCTCTCTACCTCCCTTCCCTCTCAATTCCTGTCTATTTATTCCAGTGAATAATCAAGATAATAGAAAGTAAAAAAAGAAAAAGGGAAAGGAAATATTCCACGAATTCAAATGGGCTACTCAGGACAATGCTTTCCTTGTTAAGATCCGCACAGCATTCCATATGCAGAAAGGCAAAGACGCCATGTATTTTTTAACCCAGTTTTTATATTTATCTATTTATTTAGGTGCTTATTAATTTTTGTTATTGATGAATTAATGTTTTACATTTGACATTGACTAAGGATCTGACACCAGCGGTCTCCAGTACCCCTATATGGTACTCTGCCTCTACAAAACCGATCCATTGACCTGTCCATCCATCCATCCATCCACCCATACATCTATCCATCCATTCATCCATCCATCCATCCATCCATCCATCCATCCATCCATCCATACATCCATCCATCAACCAGTCAACCAAGCTAAGTACAAAAGGAGATCTCTCCTTAATGTTGAGGAGAAACAACGATGCATAGGTAGGTTGCAAAGGCCCAGTTTGGCTGAATAGGGCAGAGGGGCTGAAGCAGGGAATGTGTTGGGGCGTGTGGGTTTGGGTGGGGTGAGCCGGAGACCCTGTGAGCTGGGTCACATTAGGGGCAGGCAGGGGGTGGAATGGCTTGCGAACAGCTGTCACTGGAGAACCATCACAAGTGCTGGAGCTGGTGAGCAGGGCACCTGGAAGAGAGGACAGACAAAGGAGAGAAGCAAAGTGCGGAGGAGAGGAGAGGCGAGAGGATGGTGAGGACAGGAGAGGACAGGAGAGGACAGGATTGGAGGGGACCTGAGAAACCTACCTGGACAAAGGCAGCATACAGACATCCAGGAAGGCAGGCAGGCATGCAGGCAGCTCTGGCCTGGGCTCCCTGGATCCCGGGCGCACCTCCACCTGTCTTCTCTTGGCTGCCAGCCCTGAGGTCCGTCGTCGGTCAGCACTGTCTTCCCATCCTTCCGTCCCTCTGTGCCAGGGCCCAGGCGTCTGGGCGCTGTTGCCTGACCTAGTGGCAGGGCAGTTAGGCTGCCCAGTGCCAGTGTGGCCAGCACAGATTGCCAGGGGCTAGGACATCACAGAGGGCTCCTGTGGTTGCTAGGCCACGGGGACCCCGCCCATCCAGTTGACCAGCAGCAATGACCCCCACGCTGAACTTGACCTGAGGGGTGGTGGCCAGCCACCAGAGCCAGAGCCCCAGGCCAAAGCAGGTGCTGGTCGGCCGGGCCAAGGGGCTATGGGCAGATTGGTGTGTGTCTGGGCATGGGGCTGGCATCTGACAGTCCAGGGCGGGGGACCAAGGTCCACCAGGCCCCTGTCCCACCATGTGCACTGACACACAGTCTTGCTGACTGACTAACAGTCCCCGCCCCAGAGATACCCACACCAAGTCCCTGGGTGCCCTGAGCTGCCCCTGAGGGTTGGTGGGTGCCTGCCTGGACACATGCCACCGTAATGGAGGCCTCCATTAATCCCATTGCCTATTGACAGCTGCCCTCCTGGCCCTCCTCCTCCTCCTCCGCCTCCTCCTCCTCAGCCGCCTCCTCCTCCTCCTCCTCCTCTTCTTCCTCCTCTTCTTCCTCCTCTTCCTCCAGATCTTCCTCCTCCTCCTCCTCCTCCACCCCCTCCTCCTCTTCCTCATCCTCAGAGGGACTCACTCAGGGCCCTTGGCCTAGGCAAGCCAGGGCTGCTGCTCTGGCTTCTGCAGCTTCTATCCAGTGGGGGGGGGTGTAGGAATCTGTTCCTGTCAGTCCCTGATTCCTGGGACCTTCCATGCCTCCTGCTGCCCCCACTCTCTAGTCCTGACCCCTCCTCAAGGATGCCCCCTTTCCCCTTACCCTCTGTCCCCCAGCTCCCAACTAACATCTACTGTGTTCCTCCCTGCGCTACTTTACTGCCACCCTGCTTCTGCCCTTCAGCCATGAGGGCCCAGGGCCAGCCCAGCTGCCATCTCACCATCCAGCAGGGGGACCTGCCCTAACCCCCTGCCACCACACCCACACACACAGCCCTGCACACACTCCTGGGCTCCCCTGCCTGCAGCCTGCCTGTCAAACAGTCTCCTTCTGCCCCCTAGCCCCCTTACAGCCTCTGCCACGGACCCCCACAGACACCTGGGCATGAGCAGTGCAGACATGCAAACAGCTCCCCTCGCCCCCACTCCAGTTGCTCCAAGGTTGTCAAGAGTCTTTTTTTCATGCTGTAGGGGAGGGAGTTGAGACAGTCCAATGTCCTGGGGAGCAAGAACTGCAAACAGTCCATCTACAATGTAACATTTGGGTCTCAAGCCGCCCAATCCCTAGTGCGCTGTGCAGACCTATGACTGGCAAAAACACCCCATCTGAGCGTGAGGTCTGGCTGGGCTAGTGGCTCTTTCTGTGGACTAAGAGACAGACAGACAGAGTTTTCAGGTTCAAAACCTATACTTGCCAGAAGATGGTCATTCACTTCGGTAAAAAAAAAAAAAAAAAAAAAAAAGGCTTTTTATTTTTTTTTCCCCTGCCTGGGTAACCTGTCTGCTGCCTGTTTCAAAGTGAAAAAAGGGAAAAATCTTTTTTGGAGGGAAAAGGACCAAAATGCAGGCAGGTGGACTCCGTGGAGGGTGCATGGGGAGGTGCTCCTGCCCTGGCACTAGAGCCCCAGCTGCTGTTCCAGGTGCTCTCTGATAACAGAGATCTCCGTGTGTCGTGTCATGACACTGTCATCAGGACTGACCCTCAGGATAATGAGGATTCAAAATGAGGCAGGTGATACTGCCTTCAAAAGTAAATCCAGGGAGGTTTGGCGGTATGTCAGAGGGTTAAGGGCTTGTGGCGCTCACGAATAGAGGGGACAGGTGGAGGGGTGTGGGGTCTGGCCCCCAGACCGCCACCTGCAGGGGAGTCGCTTTACAGGGGGTGAAGCAGGTCTTTAGGAGCTCTATCTTTCTCTCCCACCCTGTATTTCCTCTGCTCTCTCCTTTTGTGTCTGTCAGATGCAAGGTCAGTAACAACAACAACAACAAAAACAATAACCACCACAGTGACCAAGCAACAAGGGCAGCGAAAGGGGAACAAATGGAGTGCAGGAGCTGTGGATTATTCCTGGCGTAGGCACTCAGCTGTGGCAATAACCCCTTGAGGCAATCAATCCATACATGAAGAAGTAATACAGGTAACAGAGACGTATATGTCCCTGTGTGTTTCCACTGAGTTAATGTAAATGCACTTTTATTTACTTCTTCATTTATTGATTACCTTGCCACGAGAATTTCTTTTCATTGCTAAAAAAAGGTGTCCCATCAAGGGTACCAGGTGGTGCCACACCCAGTTAAGCACTCATGTTATGATGCAGGAGGACTGGGCTTCAACACCCTGGTTCCCACCTGCCAGGAGAAATCTTTACAAGTGGTTCGGAAGTGCTGCAGTTGTCTCTCTCTGTGTCTCAAACTCTCTCTACCTCCCTTCCCTCTCAATTCCTGTCTATTTATTCCAGTGAATAATCAAGATAATAGAAAGTAAAAAAAGAAAAAGGGAAAGGAAATATTCCACGAATTCAAATGGGCTACTCAGGACAATGCTTTCCTTGTTAAGATCCGCACAGCATTCCATATGCAGAAAGGCAAAGACGCCATGTATTTTTTAACCCAGTTTTTATATTTATCTATTTATTTAGGTGCTTATTAATTTTTGTTATTGATGAATTAATGTTTTACATTTGACATTGACTAAGGATCTGACACCAGCGGTCTCCAGTACCCCTATATGGTACTCTGCCTCTACAAAACCGATCCATTGACCTGTCCATCCATCCATCCATCCACCCATACATCTATCCATCCATTCATCCATCCATCCATCCATCCATCCATCCATCCATCCATACATCCATCCATCAACCAGTCAACCAAGCTAAGTACAAAAGGAGATCTCTCCTTAATGGTGAGGAGAAACAACGATGCATAGGTAGGTTGCAAAGGCCCAGTTTGGCTGAATAGGGCAGAGGGGCTGAAGCAGGGAA